>NC_070628.1:21747183-22109683 GCF_947347685.1 Pleuronectes platessa | reverse complement strand
TAGAGAAACACAACAGTTCCCCCTTTAGAACCAGACTCACTGTGGGCGGCCATCTTCCTCCACCGGGTGTGTTGAGCGGAGAAGACATTAGGAAAAGAGGAGATAGTTCCTGCTGTAGTCACTGTAGCTATCAAAAGTTCTCCCGAGAACTGCAGCAGGAACTAACTCCTCTTTTCCTAATGTCTTCTCCGCTCAACACAACCAGTGGAGGCGGTGTTGCCGCCCACAGTGAGTCTGGTAACTAGGAGGAGGATAACAGCAGATGTCTAGAAAAAAACACAGAGTATATTATGCTGTTGGACACATGCATGACACCACAGGAACAGTATGGAGGCGTTTTTTTCTGATTTATACGTTTGAAGAAGGAGTCCCCAATTACCTCAATCGGAATTGGATTTGGCTCCAATGTTGTTATCCCTGAAACTCCAATAGTGTTTTGTGGATTCAAACACCTCACCCGCCCCTCCATCGGCAATAATGAGGGATTTTTCATTTTGGGATAACTATCCCTTTAAGCTCCGTAGGACTGGTTGTTATAACCAAATTAATAAATTATATTTATAGATGCAATGATTTTATCAATGAAAGTAGCACCTGTTGATAGTATTTAGACTAACACTACTACTACTACCAATAATAATAATAATACTATAATAATAGTTGAGTGGTGTCAGATCTGCTGCTCTGGAGTCTGAGAGAGAGAGAGAGAGAGAAACATGTATCCAGTAAATCAATCAGTGACAAAGAGCTGATAAAGTCATGATGGATTTTGATAAGAGAAAATTAATTCAAAAAAAAAAAGTGCATCAGACGACGTCAGCATCTTCATCCAATCCGGTGCCACCGCCGCGTCAGCGCTAGAATTCCTGTGGGCGGAGACGGGATTCCGGTTCCGGGTGTTTTCATTTCCCTACTCGGAGGCGTCCGGTCCTCTGATTATGGTCTTTTACCAGAAACGACTTTCGATCGACTGATTCTCGCAGATCTCTCCTCATCGATAACGCCCCGCCGACGCCGCGAACATGGCGACCCGCTCGGAGAGAGAGAAGGCCCTGAAGCTGAACGAGCAGCACCAGGCCATCCTGTCCAAAATGCTGAGGGAGGAAGACAACAAGTACTGCGCCGACTGCGAGGCGAAAGGTGCGACGCTCACACCGTCGACTCGTTATTACCCCTCTTCCTCCACAAAGTTCACACGTTCACTCTGAATCCGCCGCTAACGCCGAGGAGCGACAGAACATATATCGTTAAATAGCCGGGCTAAGCTAACCCGCTAGTTCGCTACTGGCTCAGTTAAGTCAGCTGACACCTCTTCACCCTGAGCTAAACTAAGTGGCTAACCAGCGAGCTAACTTCTCTAAACCAACATAAGCCCACGGCAGCGTCCCTGCCCCGCCGCCTCCAGCTGCTCGGGCTCCGGGTGTTACAGATGTCTGACTTCCGGTGGTAGCTCCTCCACTGAAACCACCCAGTGATCTCCATGTTGGCTCTTTAATAAAGAGTTAAGCGTCTGTATGTCAATGTGTTTCTTCTAGCATCCCTCCGTTTAAAACAATATCCCCTTTGTTGTTCTTCTCTTCGCTAGGTCCAAGATGGGCATCCTGGAATCTGGGAGTATTCATGTGCATCCGATGTGCGGGCATCCACAGAAACCTGGGGGTGCACATATCCAGAGTGAAGTCAGTCAACCTGGACCAATGGACCTCGGAGCAGATCCAGGTACTGTTTACTCGTTGATAAGACTAGATACACATCGTTCATCCATGTTGGGGGAATCCACTTGTAGCAGCAGGTAGTCTAAATGAGAGACCAATAGAATCGACCAAAGAATTGAGAATAAAGAAATACAGTTACATAATGAGAATATGAACATTATATGCACACTTTTTATACTGCGTGGTTGTGACTCAAGGGTTAGAGCCGGCTGTCAACTTCCCAGAAGGTTGCAGGCTTGTCAGTTCCTCAAACCGGTTACCATTTCCATTTTCACAGTTTACACTGACTCCCTAGTGTGGATCGAGTGTCCTCCCTTTCCCATGATGCAACTTGATAGCCTGCTAAGCTGCTCCATCGTGTCATTTGGACATTCGCATAATTACCAGCTTTCATCTTGCAACTAACCATTAATGAGACTATTCCAGTCATAATTCAAGTGTGAAGCACATTTTCTGAAAACTTCTTTTAATACAAGTGTCTGGCAGATATAAATGACTAACATTAGACAGGGTAGTGTAACCCAAATTTGATAATCTCCCCCATCTTTACCCTCCAGCCTTCCACCAGCCCTGGAAAGTATACAGTAAACTCACCTCTCACAAACTCCACACCCCTGGTTTGCAACACAGGCTTTTCCCAAATGTGTTAAGCCAAGATAAGAAAAAAACTGTGATAACACCGTCAGGGTTATTTTCTCATACATCAAACAGCTTCTTCTTTTTTTCACTGGCTTAGCAGGACGAGTGATGATGAGCAAACTAATAAACTCAGAGTGGAGAACCCCTTTATGAAAAGTTTCCCTCTTCTTATTAACCCTTCTGTCTTTCCTATAATTTCAGAGTATACAGGATATGGGTAACACCAGGGCCAGGCAGCTTTATGAGGCCAACCTTCCAGATAGCTTCAGAAGACCTCAAACAGACCAGTATCCTTCACCCAGAGCACATGCACTTGAAAAAAGTGAAATGATGTAGAAAGTAATTTGTCATAAGTTTGTATGTTGCCTCTTTTTCCTTTAACTCTGACCCCAGAGCAGTGGAATTCTTCATCAGGGATAAATATGAGAAGAAGAAATATTACAGCAAGAATGTGACCAACGGGAGCAGTGTAAGTACAAACAAAAGTGTTCCACATTTTAACATAAAGTTGATTAAGCTCCTCCATCAATGTTTTTTGTTTATGTCTGTGGTTCATGTTGAGTTTCTTTGGTGTTTTCAGCCTAAAGACAGTAAGAAAGAGAGGGAGCCAGACAGAGGAACCAAGGTGTCATCCTACACCAAGGTATCATAACACATCACCTTTTGAATAGATTTCTATAGACTTGCTCCTCTGCACTGTTTTTGACCTATTCTGACCATTTTTGTTTTTTAAAGAGTGAAGAGTCCAGGCCAGTTCCCAAAATCAGCCCCTCGAAGACTTTAGAACCTGCTGTGAACCTACTAGGCCTTGGTGAGTGTCATTTACCTGAAAATAAAAACAATCGGACATAAACAGTGTGACTGGGACTGAGATATTGCTCATGTAGTGAGGCAGACTATGACCTCAGCCTGTAATTGTTGACATAACAAATGACTGAACAAACTTGTTGAGCCGGTTGTTACATGTTTATGGACTTGGGTTGTCGTGTGTTATTGATCCTTATTTACTATAGGAACAACAGTGTATTTATATAGGATGGGTTAAGGTTGGCTTACACTGTTTGGGTGTAGCATGTTGTGTCCTGCCTCAGATTGTGTACCACTGTTGCCTCACAGCAGAGGAGAGCTGCCCTGGGCTGTGATACTGTGGTTCAGGATTCAGCCGGGGCCAAACCCTGACTGTCCCCCTCAGGATTGATCCAGTCCGGTGGTAGCACGAGTGCACCTTCATGCGCGCACAGATCGCTCTCATGTGCAACAAAAAACAAATGACAAACTAGTTCCCGCCTGTAAGAGAACACCATTGAATTTGAATGACACTAGCAGGTACGCTCACAGTTGTAGCTGAAACTACGAGGCCTGGCTGTCTGTATGGAACTACATGCACTGGAGGACAAGTTTGCAAGAGCAAAAATGAGCATATAATGAGCAAATAGCATTGCAGACAGCTTTACAAGCAAACAACTACCCTAGAGATCTCTTATGCTATTAAGAGAAGCATACATTTTCTTATGGGTCATTGTAATACGGTGGCAGGACATATTAGAACATGGTGGGCAGCCACGGCTAGATAATAGGTGGGAAACACTGCTGTCCCCGTCTTAAGTTTGTGTTGTCACTGTATAGGCTGGTTTATTGTCCCCAGTGCAAGGGTGCACACATTAGAAATGCCATCTTGCCATTTTTTGTGTTGAGTGAAAGAGCTGCAATACTTCGTTGTGCTCCTCAGAATTTCTGTGTACCAATAAATGCCTCTGTGCAAGCTTTTAGTTCGCACGCCATCTACTGAGGCCTGGGCCACGGTGTCTTGTGCGAGTATGAACAAGGTTTAGACATGTCGATGCCTATTAATCAGGCCGTTGACTTCAGAGATTTTCTTTAAAAGGCTGACTGTGTTCCTCTTTCAGATCGTTATAAGTGCCTGTGTAACACAGGAAGTGTGTGTCTGTACATTCCCTTAAAGATAGGACCCGCAAGGATCTGGGATCTGCTGAGCTTTAATGAAGTCTGCTGTTCTTTTAAGTTTCGGCTAGGGCAAACTATACAAGTCCCCCCCCATTGCTTTGCATTAACTTTCCACCAGTAAATCACCATTATCCAGAGGAAGTGCCACAGCTGCTTTCTTCCTGTTTCACTTTCAGTGCGGGTGTAGACCTTTTTAGTGTTTTTATTTTGGAGGATCAGTGTTAAATATCACAGTGTTAAGAAAGAAGACAAAATAATTTCCAGTGATGGCACAGCACAGGCATTTTAATCCTATGAAAAAGTGGCGAGGGAGGTCATTTTGTTTTTTTAATAATTTAGGGTTTGCTCATGGATCCACTGCTGGGTCAGTTTTTCAGTGGTTAGTTGTTATGTGGGTATTTCTTTCTGGACATATACCTGTTTAAATCTGCTGTTTTTCATAATCATATGTTGGGGTAGAACTACATGTTATTGTTTTCATTGTATTTGATTTGTGTCCTGTCTTTTAAATGCAATATCTCTGGTGTTAGTAATTAAACGACAACACTTCATTATAGCTGTTTCATTTAAAATGCTGAGGTAATGGCGTTTCTGCCACTGATTGGCATGGAGGGGTTTTGCAAGGTTTGGATGGGAGGTTTATTTTTATTTTAGTTTTGTGGCTGATGAGCTACTATGGGTAAGCTGATTAATTTTTTATGGACTAGCCATTATCCTCACTGTGTTGGCAGTTGTGCAGCAGTGGGAGGGCACTGCAGTTAAATAAATACAAATGGTACACAGTCCACCTCCAGTAAACAGGAGATCTGTTAGTTTGAAACCCCCTTTCTCTGCAGTTAGAGGCTGTATTAGGATTTAATATTAGATTTTTCATAAGTTCTTAGATGCAGGTAGAAATATCATTGAGAACTCATCAGTGAGTTATGCTGAATTCTTACAGTGTTGGCTTTCCTAATGATGTATGGTTATGTTACTCCTGTAAAACCCGTTTTTCCCCCTTTTCTTACACAGACGCACCAACAGCTGCATCAGCTAACAATGGTAGCACGAGCACAAGCCAGAACAACAATGACCTGGATATATTTGGCCCCATGGTATCCAACCCCCTCCCCTCCTCCTCATCCGCTGCTCAGTTTCCTCAGGTAAAACCAAACAATAACTCCCAAGTCCAGATTTAGTGCTAATTTCTAAATATTGCTCAGCAGGGTTGAACAATATTGGTCGTCTTGGTTTAAAATCAAAATTAAATGTGTAATAAAAAATAAAAAGTCAAATGATTATCAGCAGCAGGGTTGGGCCACAGGACGGCAACAACCCAGATGGATTGCCTCAAATGGAATACAAGCACAGACGCAATAACGAAAATAAACCCAGCAAATCAGGTTTATGACTTAACATTCAAAATTACGCTGCAACCAATCATCCTTTACACTAGCCATTCATTTATTGATTATTATTTTTCCAAAAATGGTGATACAAGCTCAAATCAAGTTCTTCGAAGCACATCTTTTCTTACCAACACACACCAAACTCATTTACAACGGTAGAAGCAGAGAAAAGCTGCAAACCCTCATATTTGAGAGGAGCAATTTGTATTTATAATAAACATTTTAACCAATGATGATGTTTTGGTGTTTTACAATATAATTTAACATTTTAATTTAGTCTTATTACTGAGGTTGAGCCCTCTTGAATGTAGTAACTGGGCTTACCCATACAGGGGAGTAAAGATGGGGAAACTTAATCTCTCTGTGTGTGTGTGTGTGACAGATGAAGAGTAAAACCAGACCTTTGTGTTGTATGAAATATAAACTCATGGTGCTACTTAACTGTGTCTTGGCGCAGGTACTGCGACTAAAATAACTTGTGAGATGTTGGGGATTTAATTAACCTTTTTTATGGCTGAACAAGCTACGACCAGGCCACAGCTGAATTATGGGATGTTATTGTGCAGCACTGACAATTATCACTCTATTTATTTCTGGATAAAATGTGGAAACCATCCTGTTAATTTTGGCTAAATACATACAGCTCGTGGCTGTTTGCCCATGTATGACAACCAGGTCCAAAAACGGCCCAGACTCACAGTTATTCTAGTGTGTACTCTCTGTAAACAGATTTTGCATGCGAGTATGAATAATCTGTGAGGAACTAGACGTTTGGATGGAAAGGCTTCTGGTTTCCATTTCTAGTTTGACCAGTCACGTTTAAGCAGGTTTTGGTTGCCTGCAGGTAAACAGTCCGTGTGTAGAGCAGAGGCGGAACACAATGACAGAAAGCATCAGCTCTGGGCGTTTGCATTTATTTGCATTCATAAACAGATAGCTGCTAATAGAGAATAGCCAGTGTTTGTGTTTGAGGAAATTCAAAGATTTGATTTTATCTCTAGTTTTGCTGGGTGATGTTTTGTATTTATTATAAACAGGTAAAGTAATTATTTTATGGGTTTAACTCATTACATTTTTCGTCACCAAAACCGATGATGGGTAACCTCTGGATTTTCTTCCTCCCAACAGGTGAGCTCCAGTAACGCGGCCAGCACTCCAACACAAGCTCCCGCAGCAGGAGTGGGAGCCAGCTCCGCGTCGGGGCAGGGAGATCTCGACCTGTTCAGCGACAGCAGTAGCACCACTAAAACAGACGACACGGTCAAGAAGCCCCTGTCCAAGGACTCCATCCTGTCCCTCTATGGAACCAACAGCATGTCCCACCCGCAGCCTACTGGTGAGATCTGAAGCCGACTGAAATTCATCAAAACACAAACTGATGTGAAATACCGCTGTATAAACCACCATGCACTGTCACGTATTCTATAATGACGGCCTACAAAACAATTCATTTTTAATAGCTTGAGAAGTTTCTCTAAGCAAAGAAGCCTCTCAAATGTCAAATGTTGTCTTGTATCCCAGAAGTTTGACAGTTTGTCCTAAATAAGCAATATTTGAATTGATATAAGGAACTTTCTGGTCACATTTAGGTTGGTTCCAAACAATTGCTGCGATTTAATACCCATCCCCGATCCCCTCTGTTTGAACCATTCTGCTCTGTGGTCGCTGGACACGCACACAACAACGATTTATCATCAGTTGTTTGGTGAATAAAGCCACTGTCTGTTTTTCTCAGCTGCAGATTGAATCTCTGCTTGTCCATCCATGTACATTTCTACTTAGTGTTTTTTAGCTTTGCCATCTATTCTCTCTGCTGTGGCAAAAAAAAAATTGCCATGCAACATCATTTGAATGGTTTCCAGACAGAGGGAATAGTATTTTCCAACTCGATACCACAGAATTTCCCCAATGCTTCTGCCTGAAATACAAACAAATGTGTCTCCATCATATTATTGTACAGCCAAATATTGAACACGCTCTGGAAATCACCCTCATCTAACACATACAGATACTGGGATGTAGTATTAGATTGCATAACGTTGTTCCTCTTTTTCCTACGTCTTCCCTCAGCTGGCATGTTCATGGGCCCCTCCCAGATGCAGTTTCCTGTCCAGGCCCCTGCTGGCTATCAGGCCTTCCCCGGCATGGGCACAGCTATGCCATCCACAACCGTCATGGGTGCCATGATGGCTCAGAGCGGGGCAGCCATGATGGGGCCCAGTCCGGGCATGATGGTCGGGATGACAATGACCAACGGCTTCATGGGGAATGCGCCCGCCACTGGTGTGATGGGTATGGCCCCGAGAATGATGGGACCACAGGGCGGTGCGATGCCTGCAGGAATGGTGCCTGCTCAGGGCATGTACGCCATCCAGCCCGGGCAGCAGGCCCAGTGGAACATGGGTCAGGTACGGACACACTGTCACTGCAGCTCTCATGAGATAATGTAACAAACAAGCAGCTCAACAGAAAATCTAGTGTTGTCCGGTTGTGTCAGGTGTTTGAAACTTCTCTGAAACGTGTGACCGCACCCAGCTGTGGTGATGCATTTCACAATGGTGCATTGTGAGAAGCCATAATGGATGGGGCGGGGGCAAAGCATTTAACCACCGCTAGATGGCAGCACAAGCATGAATTTAGAAATGGAGCTGCAGTACAAATCCCCACCTCATTCGTCCATTCATTATCATATCATCTTTCCAGCTAATCCTGTAGAGTTAATTAGCGTCTTGCAGGTTTCAAATAAATAAATAAGGTACTTATTGTTATAAAGGTTGTAAACAGCACCAGGAATGTCTTAAAAATAACCTTTTCTGACTTTGGGTGAAGTTTAAAGAGTTGTGACTTTTTGCAGTCTGACATCCAATGGCATATCAATTATAACGCCTCCCATTATTAGTATTATTGTTAGTATAAATATTTTCCATTTTCATTTTTAAAATACTACCTGCTTAACTGTTTAGTCCATAATTGCAGCACAGCAATGTTAATACCTCTACAACCAGTTTACTACACCTTGAGGGAATTCCTTGGCAGAAATATTCACACTCACTCTCAGAGTTGTCTTTAAACGGAGCAAAACTGAAAGAGTATGTTTTAAATCTGCTTTATATTAACTACAATAAGAAGCTAAATATCTACAAACCCTGTACCCTTATCGGCCAGGTGCAAGACACAACTTCCATTTTATCTAACTTCGTTTTCTTTACCTTCACTACCTTTTCAAAATAAAAGTATATTGTATCTCCTACCATCACTACCATTTCTAAATAAAAGGACCCAACTTCAATATAGCCTCTGTTTGGACAAAATTAACACAGACTTCAGAAGATATCTGTAAAATAAATTATCATGAAAACAACATAATATTCAGCTCATTTACAGGCAAAATGTGTGAATATATGAAACTTAAAAATAAATGATTAATTTAGATTCATCATGAGTCAATAAATCTTGAGACCGTGCTCTCTACTCTTCACTAAAAGTTAAGGTCATAAAGCAGTTATTGTATGTTTCATCGATGTTGATTTTCCAGTGTTGCTCCTCTGTCTAACATCTGCAGATGAACCAGCAGATGTCAGGGATGACTCTGAACGGTGCAGCGGGTCAGATGACCTTTGGCCAGCCCCCGTCAGCCATGGGCGGTTGGGCAGCAGCTGGATCAGGCCAGACTCTGAGCACACAGCTATGGAAGTGAGCCGTGGAGCAGGTCGATGGTCGGGCAGAGTAAGAGTCGAGGTTGCAGAAAGTGCAAATGTATATCTTGTGCTTCTCTGTGCTTCACTATGAACTGATGCCTATCTCCATCACTGTCCAGCCTTCAGAACATGAAAATTGTATCTTTTCTTTTTTTCCCTCCTTCTCCCTCTCTCTGTCTCTCTTTCTCTCTATTGTGTGAGTGAATTGGGAGTCGTGCAGGATTACAGCCTGGCAGTTTCTGCCTGTCGTATGGTTTTTGAACATAACTTTTTATTTTCCTTTTTTGGAAAAGAAAATCTACAAGGAGATAACAGTCCCAACAAAAATGATATCGACATATCAGAAAAGCTGCAGGACCAGTTACACAAGCTTTTATTGTATCACTGTATCATTATAAGATTATAGAACATTTAAATGAATCATATTTAAAGGGAGAAGATATGACTCTTCTAGTCTCAGTACTGCTCCCAAATGTACAGCGCTGTATAACCTTCTTTTAAAGTACTTGTGGTTCCCCTATAAAATTAAAGTGATAATAAATAATATGCTTTGATGTGTCCTCTATCATTCACCTGTTGTGCTTGTTAAAAGGCTGGAAACTAAGAAACTGTTAATGAGGGTGGGTGTTAATATGAAGATCTTTATCTCACTTGCTCTAATACAAAACTGTGGGGGTCGTGAGAGAGAGGAGGAGGGTTACAAGATGATTTCCAGAAATATACAATTTAAAAATATCTTGCAGGATCGTATTTTAGCCATACTTTTTTTCGAAAGCTAAAACATACTACGTATATTTAAAATAAAACCATGCAGATGATAATCGGCCTGATTGTCTTTGGTCACATCATGTGACCCCTGAGGAGATTCTGATAGGTTGGTGGTAGCATCAGTTGCAACAGGACAGGTCTTTGAACAGCACCACAGGAAATTACGCAACATGAACACTTTGTGGATGTTTTTGTTTATTAACTTGGATCAATTCAGTTTCCTGAGGGGTCACATGTCACCTGCTCAGTTATGTTAGGGGTCAGGGGCGGAAGTGTTTGTGAATAGGGTTGCAAAGGGGCGGACAGTTTCCTGTAAATTTCCGGAAACTTTCCATGGGAATATTGAGCCCGGAAATTTTGAAGAAAAAAAATACGGAAATTAAGCGCTGAGCAATAAAAGCATCATTCAAAACTCTATTTTAAAGATGTATGGAATGCAGCACACGCTGTACGTTGAATTTCAACACTCCACTGTGCATTCTTCCATCACATGCACAGATAATTGCCAGCATCCTGCACACTACAGCAGGCCTCAATAGCCCTGCTGTAGTGTGCAGGACTAGTCAGGCAAGTTTCTATGATATTACTGGGGGAAATATAGTAGCATGCTGATGAGGATGGTTCATCTGTTCATCTAGCCCCTCGGTTCCCAAACTGGGGTACATGTACCGGTTCAGGGGGTACGTGGGGAGAACATTTTATCTGCGTTTTCAAAGTGAAAAAGCCCATTACATTTTCAAACTGAGCTATAAATAATCATGCAATATTAAATGTTCTGAATAGCCAACTCGCATTGCCAAAAATACCCATATTCAGCTAAATAATTACACTGCCAAAAAAAGTTATAGGTAGGTTAGTGACCGTTAGTCAAAACAAGGGATGGGCATAATTAATCGACAATCGATTAATTGATCCTTAAGAATTATTATTATAAGTCCTGAAATCCCTGACAATTTCAAAGTTTCAAGTGTTATAGGCTGTATACGTGCGTGGGGGGGGGGGGGTACGTAGCTGGAGATTGAATGTCTGAAGGGGTACGAGACTGTAAAAAGTCTGGGAACCACTGATCTAGCCTATTTCTATACATTTAGCCATCAATTTTTAAATATTTTTAAAGACGATTCAAATTGTTCGGCCAACTTTTTATATCTCTGGCATTGCATTAGTGATTTTTTACAAGATTTTGTCTCATCTTACTCTACCGAACAATGCCACGTGCACCTCATGTGTGGAGACATTTCACCCCAGCCATATAGTCAAGTGCCCAAAGTTTCCTCAGGGCTCAAATCAGCCTATGACAAAACAAAATGTTTATATTTATGTCTTTATATGACAAGGTAAATACAGTTGGTATAAATTACCCACACAATTTCCAGTTTAGTCCCGTATATTCCCGTATATTCCCGTATATTCCCATGGAAAGTTTCCAACTTTGAATATTCCCGGAATTTTGCAACCCTATTTGGGAACCTCTGTTTTCATGTACAGTTACATTTATTTTGATAGTATCAATCACAACAAACTGAATACGATGGAGTAGTGTGATTTTAATAGTAAAAGTAGATTATTTATTTAGTAAACCTTAATCTTGTTTTTAGAGAACCAGTCCAATCAGTGTGTTGGTGGAGAAAATGGCTCACAACATAGTGGAAAGATGAACTGTGTTTCTTCCAGTGGGTTGGAATTCATTCAGTGGAAATCCTGGTGTGTTTGGTAGGAAATACCAAAACAACAGCACATGCAGGGACACACTTCATCTCTCATCTGATCCAGGTTTCCACTGAAGTACCATATCCAACACAGCACAGTGAGTAATGGTGCTTGTACAGATGTAGTCTGGATTACAGATCCACTTTAAGATTGATATCAGATCATTACGATAAAAAAGATAAGATAAAGTAGCTTTATTGTCAATTTCTTAACATGTTCAGAACATACAAGGAATCGATACGTTTCCCACTCTCCCACAGTGAAACATATAAAGTGCACAGGCACAACAGATAACACAAGACATTTCCTAATACTAAGTAAACATACAGATTTTTTAGTACAGCAGCATAAGGTTTTCTAAAGTGTAACGTAGTGATTAAAGTGATGAAGTGCAAACAGTACAAGAGACAGTTTGTTGCAGAAGTAAAAAAAATACAGATTACAGAACACTAGAAGAGTCTCATTTGAATCTCCAAAAGAAAATATTTCCACTTGGATGATTTAACGATGGAGAGTGAAGAAAGTGTTTTGTGTGCAGCCCCTGGAGGTTCAACAGTCAACACTGTCCTGTCCGACTGGAAGCATTTACTGTTCCAGCCCTCAAGGTGGCAGTATTGTCATGTTGAAAACTGCATCACAGCAAATGCAAATTCACACTTGATCTATTCGATCTGAAAACATTGCTCTTTAAATCCTTGGTGGGTTCTAACTGTGACGTGGTCACTGTGGGCAATGATTTCTTAGCACTGAAGACAGTTATCGTGTGTCACATCTATGCTTGTAGAGAACTGAGTGAAAAACGATTTCAAAGTTGTGTAATTATTGTTCCTCTTTGTGGACTCTCACTGAACTGAGTTGTCTTCCATCGTCGAAGCTGTTGCTGCATTGTTAAAAACAAACACCCCCCTCACTTCCGTTTCATAGTCTTACAATTCTAACAATCGTTCCTCACATGGCAACATCATATCTTAATCTTAAACCTGTATACTGATATTGTACTGAAATCCCTATCTACAATCCATATTTGCTAAATAGGATGCTTTACTTCTGAACCAATGTGTTTTTCCGGGAGGTTTGAATGAGGTTGTTGGTGAACACCCGTCTTGTGGTTAAAACATACAAACCAGCAGCTGGTGGCAGCATTGTCTTAACTTCTGCAGGAGAGGCAGGGAGGTGCCCTGTTCGTAGCCTGTGGCCAATAAGAGCTACAGTTCAATATGTTGCTAACACTAAATGCAGACTGTTCAGTGCCTGTGTGCATGTTCTCTCATTTTCATTTCTCTTTCATTTATTTTGATTGTAATTGTAGGTGCCCTGGTTTCATGGCTTCTTTTCCCCACGGTGCTACATCAGGAAAAAATCTGCTTCTCTATGAACCCCTGCTTTTTACAAACAACTGGTGCAATGAATGAGCTTTTGTTTAAATTTATTAGGACCCTTCAGGTCACATGAACTCATTTGGAAAAACCGAGTCACTCTTCAGTAGCAGCAGGGGCAGTTTTGTAGGGAGAATATGTCTCATGCTGCCTCTGAGAGGTTTTCATCAGTGGTTCTTTCACTGGATATTACTCTCACAGTTTATGAATCTTAGAGGGGACTTCAAGAGAATATCTTACTCTATAAACACATTTAGGTTTCTCCAAACAGTGCATGCTGGAAGTACACATCCAAGCCCACACGGAGGCATTAAAAGGGAGTGGAGTCTATAATAATCAGTTCTGCAGACACTACAATACAAAAATGCACCAGGATCAGACGTATTGTTTAAACAAGCTCTCCTTTTTTCGACAGCATGAAGTTTAGATAGAGTACTGCTAAGCTGCATTAAGCACCGAGAGCCCCGCCCAGGTTGCTCCATCCTGGTCTTCAAGCTCTCAGAATAACAAGTAGGGTGTGGTCCCAAACACCAGCCCTACATGTTGAGCACCCACCTTTCGGGCCCCGTGCATTGCCCAGTCAGAGCCACGTGCATTCTTAATGAAACAGCACTTGTAACACACAGTAGTCAATGTCGATGACTGTATTTTTAATGCTGGGAACAGACTGATTGGGACTGGTCTGACTTGCTCATGGTGAACAAACTCACAGCCGTGCAAATGGATGAAAAATCACACCTGTCTCACGCCTGGCCGGCCCTGAAAGCCCCTCAAACGTTCTTGGCCTCGTTCCGCTCTCTACCTCTCAACTGTTCCTACGCCTCGCTGCAGCTCAGCAGCCCGGCCTGACAACTTTCACAGTGAGATCCGATGCCATACAGCGTCTGAGACCTTTAGCGAGGACATTCGGCATTCCTCTCAGCTTGTGTGTCAAACCTAACACTGGTTGAGAATAGAGTCCGCCAGCCGAGTGAAGAATGTCTCCCCCCCCCCCCCCCCCCCCCCCCCTCTCTCTCTCTCTCTCCAGGCCCTTGATGGACTTTCTGACCCTGAGATGGCAAAATCCCTGCTGATATGGACTTCAAAATCCGGTTAAACTCCTGCGGACATGATTAATACTTAACTAAACATTTCTCTGATAGGAGAGCTCAATATGATTTCGTAAAATACCACAGTGAGATACAGCAGGCCTGCATTCCAGTCAGCTCTCTGATAAGACTCTTGGCTTTTGCTGAGAGTATTTCCCGACATGTTGAATAACCTCTTTAATTGAACTGCTGTATTCTGTGTTACTGAACCTGTGACTGTTTGCATGAAGTCTCTAACAACATACTGTGTTTGTGACACTGCTAGGGATTCAGTAACGGAACGATAAAGTGTTGCACACACTGTGGGAAAGTCGCCGTCGCCTCCGCAGTTTGACAATATCAAGACAGCATCAAAGTATCTGAACAATGATGACCTTTATCTTTCTCCCAATGAACTTAATGCAACTAAACTGAAGTCTTGCGACATCGAGTGACTAACGTCTTCGCCTCTGCCATGATCTCACTCTGCGTTAGCCTTGGGCTAGCCTTGGATGGCAGACAGCCACGATGAGGAGAAAAAACTGAAATGACTGCCGGCAACTTGGCGTCTGATCGTGGTCCTTTGTTCAGCCACGCGCAGTCTGCCTTTTAATGCTGTGGTTTCTTGTCTGTCTTTGCCTTATCCAGCAGTCATCACAAGCCCAAATTTTGTAGTAGTAAATGTTAATGACAGCTCTTTATACCAAGGTGAGGCTCTACTACAAATTGAAGCTAGTCCTATCACCACTCCCATTTCCAGCTCTGCCGTCTGGGTGGTGGTTCAGTAATCATTCATAAAACAGCTCAATAAAAGTACGAGTATGTAGTTGTATTGCTTCTGAAACACGAGCTCCTTGTTTAGCTGCAGTTCGTACTGCACCGCTCGACATACTTGGCTCTAGAGCAAATAGATTGAGATGATCAAAAGTGGAATGACTCCTCCACTGAAGCTTGGTTCAAGTCCAGAGACGGTCTTAACTCAGGCAGTCATTACAGTTCAGAGAGTGATGTCACTAATACTTCTGCATTTCAGTAAGTTCTGTTTATCGTCTATGTTGGTTTATAAGATGAGGCATTCAAGGTCACTGATATATGTGGGACCCCAGATGACCTGACCTTAACTTAGTTAAAGAAACTGAAAGGAGAAACGTTCAACTTAGATCATAGTCTGTATTTAAAGATGGACGACGGGACTACTTCCCAAAAGTGAAGCCAAAATGTCTTGAGGCAGGTGGCAACCTGGCTGCTGTATAGGTCATAAACCCTTCTTCCTCCATGTTAGTAAATGGGACACAGACAGTTTTTTTCATGCTGATATATATACAAGTGTATATTTCCTCAAAAAGTTTGGTTTTAATTAGTTATTTGATGATATAAAAACAGATTGAAATATCATGATACACAACTGAGACAGATTTGCGATTGGTTGAGCTTGTCTGTCGGGGAGACCTCCCTATTGCAGCTCCATACCCCGATCAGTACCGCGCAGACTCACGTTCCAAATGAACAAGATGGCGGCCTTCATATCCCAGATATTTTGGCTTCATTTCTGCATAGTGGGAGGAAGTGGAGAGGTGTCGTCCATCTCGATACACAGTCTATTGCCTTGTCTGCACCACTGAGGATATTATTTTACAGGATATTTTCCTCTCACTCTATAAAAGAATCTCCTTCCACACAACCTTGGCTTTACAATATAAATCAGTCCAGACTAGAACATAAAAGGGACTACAAAGACGCTCAAACAAGCAGGACAGGCCAGTAGATAGAGATTTGATTCAGTGGATTAATTTGCTTCTTCTTGTTTGTTATCCAATAGCAAACTGAGAAAAATAGAAAGAACAAAGAGAAAGTTATTGTTTTCTTTTTTGTTGTTGTTCCTGGCATATCTGCATTGCACAAAAAGGTTTGCATGCTCAAAGTAAACTGTGAAGTACAACAAAAATACATATTTAGCATATTGAGAAGATAAAGTTTTATCATCTACCCCTCCACGAGTCAGCAAACAAGCATGTTTCTCAAAATGTCAAACTATTTTTTAACTATTTACACCTTCACTAGCCATTTCTGCAGTTATTCAATGAACCCAAAACTATCAAAATTAAACAATGGGGTCTTTTTGAATATCTTCTAACCTGTTAAGCATTAGGGCAACATCAGATACTCAGGTCTATATTCTTAAATACATGATATATGATCTATATCTCACATTCTGTCATTTAACCAAAGATTTTTTTTAAATTTCTTAAAAGCAATGAACTGAATACTGAAAACAATAGACAAATATCTTATCTAAATATCCTCGGGGTTGAGTGCACTTATTGTAAGTCGCTTTGGATTAAAATGTCAGCTAAATGAAATGTAATGAAGCATCTTCAGAGTTTATCATTTGCCATTAGTTTGCTCTGTAGCAGTTTTTCCTCAACAGGCTTAGTGGGTTTAACACTGATCTGGGTAAAATGTTCAGATCTTGATGCAACGTGTCTTCAAGACCTCTGCTTTGGATTTTCACATCTAATTACAAGCATAACTCGAAGGGCTTTGTCATCAACTATCATTGTAACAGTGTGCAAGAGAAATAGGTCCAAATATGGCTGAGTGAGGCTCCTCAGAGGGGGGCTGGATTTTGCAGTCGGATCCTCTCTTTAATCTCTCCCTTCTCCAAAACCAACATTACACCATCGTTCAGGAATCGCAAATTCTTCATGGGATCTTTCTGTAATATCCAACGCTGACCTTTGCAGCGGCTCAAGTGCTGCTCTTACTCCCTCTCTGCTTGTATCTCTCTAACACACACCACATGGACAAAACAATTCCCTGCCTCTCTTCCACACGAAACATGTATGAAGTCATGGTGCAGCGGCCGAGGAGCCCCACCCTTCACAGCGCTTCATCACAGCAGCTCATTGGTCATAAGCAGAGGCCAAAGTGCGGCACCTGTTTCCACAGTGACTCTCTTTGTTTGGTTAGTCAGTGTTTGCATTCCCGCTAAGTGTTACTGTCGTGAGCCGTGTGTGTGCCTGTAACTAGGTGACAGGCTTCATGTAAAAGTGTTGAAAGGCCTCTGGGGGCAAAGATTAGTCAGTCCCCAGGGTGTGTCTTGTTTAAGAAACCTCTTAGGGTCATTCACTTTTATTTGCTCACATAACTAGCACTTTTTTGAAAGTTTTTCCTGCTTTGCTTTTAGTCATGAGAGCATCGAGATTAATGCCTGCTCTTCTCTGGAAACTAATGCTTTCCACACTGCGAGCTGGGAACCATTGTTCACCCTTTCCTGACAACATCTCCTGTTACGTAAGATGGATTTCCGCAAACCCTCCCATCCCACCTCCCGGAACGTAATGCGGTTGCCAGGACGACTGCACAAACAGGCCGGTGTTATGGAAAAAGATCTAGACTCTGTGCAAAGTCACAAAACGACACGACTTTCATGTTCACCAGCAGATTTATTTGTTCAGTCACACACACACAAGCACACACAGTACGTCATGGAGTTCTTCTTCTCAACTTCCGATGTTTCATGCTCAAACTTTGACACAGGCTTCTCTTTAATCATTTCTCCGTTTTTTATCGGTACAGTTTCTTTTTGTGTTACAACTTTAATTAGTCAGTGAGTGTGTGTGTGTGTGTGTGTGTGTGTTTCGGAGAACAGCTTGTCCTGCCAGATGGACCTTCTAGCTGGAACTGCGCACAGTGGTGGTGGTCACTGTGGTCTTTAAGCCCCCTGTTAAAAAGAAAAGAAAAGATCATGATGTCTGTTATTACACAATTTACACTTTGGTTATGTGATATCGTGTTAAAGCAGACGTCTCTTACCTGCTGTAACGGGTCTGTCATGAGGGAGACGGAAGGAAACAGTAAAGACAAAGAGTTAGACGAGAGGCCATGTGCATATCCTCTTAATAATTGGTATCAGCATGAGTCTGTACATTTGTATCGCTCTGCCTACCTGGACTCTTCTCCTTCCAGCAGGCTCCTGTAGGTGGCGATCTCCTGCTCCAGCCTGGTCTTGATGTCCAGCAGCATCTTGTATTCCTGACCCTGCTGCTCGATGCTGCTGCGCACGTTGCCAAGTTCGCCCTCAAGCATGTTGATTGTGTTCTGGTAGCCGGAGAGCATGGCGCTGTAACGGTTGTCTGTCTCTGCTAACGTGTTCTCCAGCGCCCCTTTCTGTTGGAGAGGTAAAGGAAAGACTGAGTTCAGTTTTTGCACGGGAATTGCAGCGGGCATATTTCACTTGTTGTGAATCATTTGTGAAAGTTGTGACAATTTCAGGCCAAAGTATGTAACCACCCGCCCCACCCTGGATGATATATGTCAGACAGACACAAAGGCATGTCTGCGTTCCTTTTTGGAGGAATAATTAGCGGAATTGTATGTAGAAGGTTTTTAATACATGTGTCTTCTCTTCACTACTGCTCCACTATTGCACAGGAGCAGTGTGTACCTCCTGTAGGTAGTGTTAAAGGGTTCAATCCAGCTGGGCACACACATGGGAGTGGGAGTACAAATTTTTGGGGCGAATCCACTCCAGCATTCCTGCAGTCTACTTCAAGCTCTTTGATGTGTTTTCAGAAATTGAGCAGATGTCCATAATATGTTTTTCCCAGCGGGTGCCCCTCCTTCCTCTCAAATGCAGCTCCCTTCATTATTATCTCTCTCCCTCTCCCACCCTGCTTTGTCTCTTTCAGTAACGTCCTCCTCCTTCAAACTCCCTTCTGCTCCTGACCCTCGAACACTGGCTGTTTCTCAGTTCCCCCCCCCCAGCCCCCCCTAACAAGGAAAGGATCACGGAATTTTGCTCATATAAGGCAAGATCAGTGAGATGAGAACAGATGGTTTGGGTTGGAGGGGGGTGGGGGGGTGGTTTCACCATGCTGAGCTGAGACTGCAGCTCGATCTCCAGGCCCTGCAGTGTGCGCCGCAGGTCGTTGATCTCTGTCTTGGACGTCTGGATTGATTCTGTGCTCATGGCCACCTCCTTGGACAGGACTGCAGACTGAAAAGAGAAATAAAGTAACGTTTAGAAGTCTTGGTGATTGCTTTCACAGAGGATTATGTTTAATTACAGGTTAGACTGCGGAGGGGGTGAGCCCAGTCATTTGCAAAGTGTGGGATATGGTGCCTTTGTTTATGGGTAAACCTTCCCACCTTCTCAGTAAACCAGGACTCCTGGTCACGACGGTGTTTGTCGGTGATGGCTTCGTACTGGGAACGGATCTCATCCATGACTTTGTTGAGGTCCGGCTGGGGTGCGGCATCGACCTCCACGTTGATGGTTCCGGTAAGCTGAGCGCGCATTGCTTCAAGCTCCTAAACAGCCAATGGGAGCAGAGAGAAGTCAGCGTTAAGATCTTTTGGCAGAGTTTAAGATATCTACAGGTGTGTTGAAGCAGATTCACATTATAATAGCAAGCGGTATTTATCATAGCAGGGGGAAGTGCGTCAGTCACCTCTGCGTGATTCTTCTTGAGATAGGCAAGCTCATCCTGCAGGCTCTCGATCTGCATCTCTAAGTCGGCCTTCGTCAGGGTGGTCTGGTCAAGCAGGCGGCGTAGGTTGCCGATGTCAGCCTCGACGGACTGGCGCATCATCAGCTCATGCTCGAATCTGATAAGTTTGAAAAGAAAAAGAGAGGGGTGATGAGCAACAACTACAACTTCCTCTCCAAGAGGAGGATAGGTCCCAAGAGGTATCCAGACTCATGCTTACTTGGTCCTGAAGTCATCAGCAGCCAGTTTGGAGTTGTCAATCTGGAGCAGGATGTTGGCGTTGCCGATGGTGGCACCAGCGATCTTATTGAAAAGCAGCAACAGGGGGGAGAGGGTGTAAATGTACTGTATCAACTGGTTTTAATTTTTGATATGTTTGCCAACAGGCTGCCCCAGAAGCTGACTCTTTGTAGTGACAAAGCTGCATCTGACTCATCACAGTAGCTGTGCAACATATTTCACATCACTTGACAACCATTTTTGTTCATGTTTAGCTTTGAGAAATAATTTCATTCTAAGCTGTCAGTCAAACACGATTTTGTTACTTTTTTACCCTCTTCGATTCTTCTCTCGATAATCATTAACTGCACTGCAAACATTTGACTTGTGGTGTTAAAGCTGTCGAGGTTGGTACACACTATACCTTGTCCTTCAGGTCATTGATGATGGCCCAGTAGTTGCTGTAGTCCCTCTCTGCTGCAGGCCCCTTCTGCTCGTAGTATTCTCTGATCTGGATCTCCAGCTTGTTGTTGGCTGCCTCCAGAGAGCGGACCTTATCCAGGTAGGTGGCCAGACGGTCGTTCAGGTTCTGCATGGTGGCCTTCTCGTTCGGTTGCACGTTGCAGTCCAGGGCGTTGGACAGGTCAAAGTTGTAGCCACCTGAAAACCCGGCGGAGAGGTTGCGCCCCTGGGAAGAAGAGATGCGAGAGGATCTTGTGTTGTATCCTGACATACTATGAGCCTTGTGGGGAAGAGAACTTGAAACATAGCTGCGGCTCTGTCTAATTGTGGCCGGGCCGGTGATGATGCTGCGACTCTGGTACATGATGGCTGACTGTCTGCTGGTCACGAGAGGACACGAGGAGAGAGGACTGTTGTAACGCTGTAGACTGCAGCAGGACTGAGGGTTTGATGGAGGGGAGGCTCTTGATATAGTGCTGGACTGGGGCGGGTCAGTGTGGGAGGAGGGAGGCCGAGAGGGAGGGAGGGAGTTTTTTACCACAGGCTGAGCAGAACCTCTGTTTGTTTTCCTTCAAGGACCAGGGTTCGGTTTCTTTCCACTCCTGTGAGGAAACTGTTACGCAACCAGTGTGTGTATGTGTGTGTGTTTGTGTGTTCTGTTATTCTGTGGGGATCTCTCTGTGGGAGTGTGTATTTGTGTACTGTTTGTTTGCATCTGTCTGCATGTATAAATTTGACTGGTTTTATAATTACCTGCAAGTGTAGTCTTGATCCCACTTGTCACTGAGTATTCTTATGCAAACAAAAGGTGCAGTTATTGTTGTAGAGTCTCGCCATGGGTCAATAATGACATCAAGAACTCTCCCTTCATCCTTATCGGAGACACATTGAATCTGCAGTCGACCAGATCAAATCAGCAGGTAAGTTATAAAGTAATTAAGTATCTGACAGCAGTAAGGGAAATAAATAGCCTTGAACCACAAACCAGTTTTGGTTTTCCATATCTTCAGTCAAAACCATTTAGGGGAATTCTTCATCCCCCCATTGTTCAACATGTCACACACAACATCCCCCCTCAGTCTTGTATCCTGTGTGTATGTGTGTGAGTGTGTGTATGTGTGTGTGTGTGTGTGTGTGTGTGTGTGTGTGTGTGTGTGTGTGTGTGTGTGTGCGTGTGTGTGTGTGTGTGTGTCATCCTTATCTCAGAGTTGGACTCTGGCCAATCTCTGTGCTCTTGTAATGTAACATCTGGAGTCAGCGGAGGGGCGGTTGGGTGTGGGGTGGTACCTCTCTGTAAAAGGGAGCAGTGCAATGAGTCATGCTTCATGTGTACTCGTTGTTTGAGCAGGGTTTGGTCCCTCTGTAAGGGATTGTATTAAATTATCAAACTATTCTTATCACAGACACATGTGGAACAAATTTTTCTAGTATCCACAAAACCATTGAAAACCAAAAGTCCATACATTTTTTTCAAATCTCTTTTATGCAAACCAGAAACGCATTCTTCACTGTAAAGTACCTTTCATAGAAACACGTAACTTTTAGATCTTGAAATGGAATAAATGTGTGTGAATGAATGGTACTATTGGAATCATTGGCTAGAGCGTAATCTTATGGGGCAAACCATGGAGGATGAAATCTATAGGCATCAACACAGAGTCTACAAGTGGGCTGATTTGACTACCAAAACCAGAAGCGCTTGAAATGGATCCATCCATTGTACATTCTCCAGACCTTCCTATAAACAGACAAGCTAGCATAACTATGAACATCTATCCAGCTGACACCTTTAACTGTCTTCATCGTGATATTCACCTTGCAGGTCGTAGTTTCATCTTTAGCGTAAAGACACACGAGTAGAATAAATCATCTTTTCCATGCAAACCAGTAAATATAGATTTTTCTTCAAATGTTGAACTATTCATTTGAGGTCAAGAACTCAAAAAAGTATGCATGAACAAATTCCTCTCTGTTATTCCCAACTCTTGAATAGTTTAGCCATCCAAACACATTTGCTCCAACAAAATTCCTCTTTGAAAGGGGGAAGCACCTTTTATTACAGCTCTATAAATAACCGTTGAAGCCTTTTGTGGTTTGAGAGTGAAACAGACCAACAGATCAACTGTTAAATATAGTCTGAGAGGGCCTTTCACATTATGAAAACAGTGATATCCTCTACACTTAGACCCTTACTGAGAACATGAAAAACTCCCAGTAAGCGGAGTGGAAATATACTCCGAGCCCTAGAAGGTGCTGTGAGGTGTCCCATGGGCACAGAAAAGGGAAAAAGTTTGTCGTCCGAAAGTTTAATTTGTACTCTGCTCCTGGATCGACAAAATGCCATGTGGATGAATCAATTACAGTTTGATACGTTTTTTTTTTGCTGAGCTTTCTTGCATTGCAGCTGAATCGGTCAGTCTTGGCAAAGAGACAGACAGGGATGATCAAATACCTTGCTGGTTAGGTTGTCTGCTGACGCATTGCTTTGTGTAAAGTAGGTCGGAGACAAGGGACTGCTTCACAACATGTCAAGGCAAAAAGCCAATGACTTCATAGCTTGGGACCATAGATGGGTGTTTTCACTAAAACCAAACCTGTGACTCATTCATATGGTCGACTGAAACCTCAAACTTCTCCTGAACATCGCTGCAGGAAACTCCTCTCAAAGTTTTCATCTGTGTTATCTGAAGTATCAGTACCACCTATTTCTTTTATATATGTTGAAGTTACTATGGCAAATGAGTAAGACATGTAAGACTGTTTTTATATCTTACCAAGTGAGCCTCAGACCCAGAGTGAGGTGCATTGTAGTATCTGACTGAGGAGCATGGCTGAGAAACAAGTATTGAGTATTTACTCAATACAAACAGGACCTGCAAGACATTCCTTATCTCAAAATGTACAACACACATGATCTATGTCTGAGGCTAAATCATTCATTTTACACTTAAATCCAATAAATCTTCATAGGCTTTCGGCTACCTTTATCTAAAACTTAAGGTGTCTCCCCTAGTCCTTTGTGAGAGATTTCGTTATGCATTATGAGTAGTAAACTTCATGACTCAGAAGAAATACTACTCCACCCTCTCCCCTCTTCAAATCAGACTGCTTATTGTGAAGTATAAATAAAGATAAGGTCCCAAGCAGACTTCAACCTTTAGTAAAGGAGGATTTTTCCCCCTGGATAAGAGATGCAGCAATCTGTGCAGATAACGTATTGGCAGGTAATGCTAACACCTACTGCACTGTGCATTTGTCTTTCACAGGGCAGCTTGTTAATTCTTGTGCAATAGGCATCATGTCGTGCTGAACTGTTGTATAGTGCACCGCAGGGCCGGGTCTAGGCAGGGGCAAGAGGGGGCCTGGCCCCCTCAAATAAATGTTGTGCCCCCTCAAACTAAATAGGGTTAGGGTTAGGGTTAGGCACAATGCCCCCTCAAGATTTGTGGCTGCCCCCTCATACATGCCTGTCTAGACCCGGCCCTGCTGCACTGTGGTACAATTTCAAATTTCAAAGGGAAGAGAAATTAAAGTGGCAAAGGTAACTTTGAAAAAGGTCAAATAAATGTCTCAGGGTCATAAATCTGGCCCAAATCACCTTTGATTAATGACTCACAGTGAGCGGTCATAGGAAGATTGCCTCCTGCAACAACACTCGTTTCCTGCTTTTCAGATTCTATTCAGTGCAAAAACAAAGACTCAAGGCTCACTGAGGCATGAGAGGAAGTCCAGTCTTCTGTTTCTTAACAATCATCTCTAAGTAACCATAGACTTGCAACACCATCAAAATAATCCACTGTTTTTTGGCAGCATAGCAACATCGAGGATGGTAGACATATGTGTCACTCCTGGTTAAATCGCATCTATTGTTGTAACGTCTGGATGATCTGGATTCCTGCACCGGATTGCAGGTTCTGCACATAACCTAGCCCGTGCACATCAGTCTCTTGGTGTGTGGGAATGAGAGGAAGCAGACGTTCTCAGGTCTTTTACAATATGTCAGTTCCGTTTTTGAAAAGATAGCACAAGTGACATGTCATAAACACCGATGTCACACTGGTGCACCTTTGTTCTTTGTCGCAGCAGCTTAAAGTGTGTCACTGCTGCTGACACCTGTGGAGCTCATGTACTCAACTTAAAGGCTGCAGTTCAATCTCCTTTTCTATACTGTGTTTCTCACTGTACAAATTCCTTAAAAGACATAGCTACGCAATGTTTTTATAACCTTGGTGTAGACCTTTTTTTTTTACATGCACTACTTTATATTATTATATTATGATATTTACTATAATGTATTTATATATTTTTTACAAATTTCCATTGCATATCAAGTCGTGAAATATTATCTTGGAATTAGGTTTATTATTAAATAAATGATACTATTATCCAATGTGTCAAATTTTACATAATGCATATATGCATATATTAATGGATAATTATATTTACCACTTTAGTCCAGATTGAAATATTTCAGCAGCTCCAGGATGGTTCCTGGTTCCCAGAGGATGAATCCAACTTTGTGATCCCATGATTTATCATCTTGTAAGTGAAAGTGTTCTATTGTCTAATATTTGAGTTTATGGTTGTACTTAAAGTTAATGACATTTCAGTCTCAGCTTTAGATTGCTACTATTTAACAAATGTAAGCAAAGTAATGAGCTCATGTTAGCATGATGAAGTTAGCATGTAGCGATATATAGTACCACTGTGCCTAATATATTGATAAAATCAATAGATAAAAGTAAAGAAATGTCATTGTAGGTAATATTTGTACAAATTTTTGCTTCATCTGTTTTAAGGGGAAACCACATTCTGCAGAGACTGGGTCAACAGACTGACCTTTGTGACCTTGAGACTGTCAGTGCAGCGGCGTCATGTCATCAAATATATAGGAGATTTTTTTTAATTTAAGACTATGCACAACAATAGGCTGGGTTATCGGTTAGATCGCTTCAACAAGGTAAGCTCAAGACATTATCATATTTTATGACATGAAATACCAGTAAATAGTCCCCACATCATTTTTTTTTACGCTTTGACATGTTTTAAAAAAGTCGGTTGCTTTTACAGCACTGTCTGTGCGCCAAATCCAGTTAAAAGCTTAAAAGTGGTAAAGTCATCCAACAGCTATGTAGCTTGTTTATAGCCTAACATTAGCTTTATACTTAGCTGGTGATTCATGTCACATAATTCATAAAGGTTAGGAAACTGTAGGAGAATGTAATTACAAGGTAAGACAAGAATAGTTTATTTGTATAGCACACTAAAATGTAAAAGGCATCATGACAAAACAAAAAAGAAGCATTTGAAATTAAAAGAGTTAAATAGACAATAAAAGATAAAATAACAAATAAAAGAGACAAATAAAAAAACTGTGCAGTGTAAGAAATTAGTAACTATTTGATTTAACAGAAGTCAGTGGCTTTAGCATTGATTTCGAAGAATTAAGAATTTCAGAGGACCTGCAGTTCTCATTCCACAAATGAGGAGAATAGAAACTGAACGCTGATTCTCCATGTCTAAAATTGGAGGTACATAATTTGCAGGTACGTAAAGAAATGTGCTAAAATACAAAAAACTGCATAAACCATATATCCTGTACAACGTCTTTAAATAGTTAGCTAACGATAATGTTTGCGTGCTAAAGGTCTTTTAGTATTTGACTTTCTGGCACACAGACAAACCAGGCAAAATCCCACTGGCTCTGTCCTGTTGTAAACATAAAATATGACGTTTTTCTAATCATATCAGGGTTGAATAACAACAAGTGATACAAAACATATGATAAACATTGTTACCTCTGCCAACAAGGTTATGTTCTTGTTGGTTTGTTAGTTGGTTGGTTGGTTGGTTTGTTTGTCAGCAGGATTACAATAAACTACTGACAAAGGGATTTTCATGAAACTTGGTGGAAGGATAGGCCATGGGACAGTGAACAACCCATTAAATGTTGGCAAATCAGGACTTACTAGACGATGATGAAAAAAATGGCCATATACTGATATCTACGACTGTGCAATTTGGTGCAGCTTGCTTGAATTTAAGGGGAATATAAAGCTATGGCATTGTGTGTTGTACTGAATGCCAATCTAGTTTGATGAATGTCTGTTTTCTGTTTTGTTTTTGACTCTTAAAATCATTCTCAATGCTCAGCAAATTCCTAAGGTATGAGTATTTTGAAAACATATGGAACTCTGCATGTGCTGATATCTTCCCCTTGTATCTCCAAATGAATGCAGGGTCAAACACAGGATATCCAAATGGCCAGCGGCGGCCAACCAGAACCGGGCTCATTCTGTGAATCAGTTCCCAACTTATAGGACTTTTGTGAACAGATGTATCCATTCTGGGTAAAGGGGTTTCAGGTCTTACTTCTTCAATAACGACCTACACAACAACACTTTGAGAACACCTATTCAGAATGTCTTGTGCTGCTCTGTATACAGACAGATACATGCAAAATTGCAAAGGCAGCAGTGATAGCACCTCTGTGATGGGTGAGTAATAATGAATCACAGATGTTGAGCCCCCTCCAGAATGTACCACACCCCTCCACAGGCTATATGAAATCCTGCTCAACTACCCGCAATAATATCCCAGTCCGACAAATGACCTGGACTGACCCACTGACTGGGCATCTCCAGTAAAATATGCTGAGAGGTGGGATTACCCCTGTGACCTGTGTGTGTGTGTGTGTGTGTGTGTGTGTGTGTGTGTGTGTGTGTGTGTGTGTGTGTGTCTGTATGTTGTATGTGTGTGTGTGTGTGTGGGTGTGTGTGGGTGCATTTGTACTCGTTTTTGTTACTTAATCAGGACTTTTTCCATAATAAACACTGACCTTGTCAGAACCAGTGGACCTCATGGGGACCAAAGCCTAGTCCTAATGAGGCAAAACATAGTTCCTGAGCTCCTGGTACAGGTTAGTGATAAGATGTGAATTGTTGGTTAGGGCTAGGGCTAGTGTCGAGATAAGATTAAGGTTAGACTTTCCACATTGAATGAATTTCAATGCAGTGTCCCTATAAGAATAGCTACACAAACCTGTGTGTGGACCAAGTATTACTCATGTTATGGGGTCCTAAATCTTTATCACTTGTCTTCCTTATGAGGACAGGAAAAAAGTCCCCATAATGTAAACCAATCAATTATTAAATGAAGTGTTTTAGGTTAAGGTTATGTTTAGTTTTGAAGTCAGAGTAAGGATTGTGTTGTGTGTGTGTATGCGTGTGTGTGTGTGCCACGTTGGTTTGGGTGTTTGCCCATTCTACGTTGAAGCAGTTTCTGTAGAACAAGTTAAACATTCACCTGTATATTGTGGTGAATAATCAGCTGCCATTTTAAACTCTCCTTAATGTCTCTTGTGTCACTCGACCTCCCTTCACTCACTCCACCAGCATTGACTGTGCTGCACAGCCAATCAAGTCATATTAGAACATTGGTTTGTCTGGAAGTGCTTTATTCCTGGTGGTCTTCTGTGTTCTTCATTCATCTCTTCAGAATCACAGTGATATAAAGCACGTGTGTGCTAAACGGCGGTGTCACATTTCTGGAATTTCACATTACACAAATAAAATTAACATCTATTGGGTAGACAAGTGAATGCTTTCACCAGCTCTCTGCAGTTGTTCCGTTTAAATTATAAAGTTCGTCTGAGACAAACTAAAGTTGGACAAAGCTATGGAGAAAACAAACTTTGTGCTCTAACCCTACTTACACAACGGGAAGAGATGTTTTAATATACAGTCAACAAAAAAAGGCTGCGAATGATAAAAATGTTATGTTGCAAAGTTACTAAGAAAGAAAGTTATGAGGTCTTCAGGGACTCTTTGTCTCAAAATGCAACTGATTATCCTACGGCCACACCCGTCCTGTTGTGAGCCATGGAGGTGAGTTTTACTGATGAAGTGCACCATCTAGTGATCATCGGTCAACCTGCTCACCATGTAAACTGAGTGGGCTTCACTTCTGTGCCGAAGCTGCAAGTGAACCATCATGCCACACCCAAGAAAGCTGTGAAAGTTGTCGAGCTGCACTAAAGTTGGAGAATTCAAAATGAGCGTTCTGATTTCTTTATAAATGCCGTGGGGTTAGGATGTGTGTGTGTGTGTGTGTGTGTGTGTGTGTGTGTGTGTGTTTGTGTGTGTGTCTGTGTGTGTGTGCTCTTGAACAGCTATCTTTGTGAGCCTACAACCTACGGAATGAGGACATTTTGGGAAAGTGAAGACATTTGGCCGGTCCTCGCTTTGTGACCCCCTCTTTAATAGAATGTTTAGGGGTTAAAACTTGGTTTTATAGTTAGAATTAGGTTTAGGGTAGGGTTAGGGTAAGGGGCTAAGGGATGCATTATGCCAATGAGTGTCCTCACTAAGATAGCTGTATAAACATGTGTGTTTGTGTGTGTGTGTGTGTGTGTGTGTGTGTGCCACATTGGTTTGGGTGTTTGCCCATTCTACGTTGAAGCAGTTTCTGTAGAACAAGTTAAACATTCACCTTTATATTGTGGTGAATAATCAGCTGCCATTTTAAAGTCTCCTTAATGTCTCTTGTGTCACTCGACCTCCCTTCACTCACTCAACCAGCATTGACTGTGCTGCACAGCCAATCAAGTCATATTAGAACATTGGTTTGTCTGGAAGTGCTTTATTCCTGGTGGTCTTCTGTGTTCTTCATTCATCTCTTCAGAATCACAGTGATATAAAGCACGTGTGTGCTAAAAGAAAGGGCGGTGTCACATTTCTGGAATTTCACATTACACATATAAAATTAACATCTATTAGGTAGACAAGTAACTGCTTTCAGTAGCTCTCTGCAGTTGTTCCGTTTAATAAGAAAGTAAATCTGAGCCAAACTAAAGTTGGACAAAGCTATGGAGAAAACAAACTTTGTGCTCTAACCCTACTTACACAACGGGAAGATATGTTTTAATATACAGTCAACAAAAAAAGGCTGCGAATGATAAAAATATTATGTTGCAAAGTTACTAAGAAAGAAAGTTATGAGGTCTTCAGGGACTCTTTGTCTCAAAATGCAACTGATTATCCCACGGCCACACCCGTCCTGTTGTGAGCCATGGAGGTGAGTTTTACTGATGAAGTGCACCATCTAGTGATCATCGGTCAACCTGCTCACCATGTAAACTGAGTGGGCTTCACTTCTGTGCCGAAGCTGCAAGTGAACCACCATGCCACACCCAAGAAAGCTGTGAAAGTTGTCGAGCTGCACTAAAGTTGGAGAATTCAAAATGAGCGTTCTGATTTCTTTATAAATGGCATGGGGTTAGGATGTGTGTGTGTGTGTGTGTGTGTGTGTGTGTGTGTGTGTGTGTGTGTGTGTTTGTGTGTGTGTCTGTGTGTGTGTGCTCTTGAACAGCTATCTTTGTG
The DNA here is from genome assembly GCF_947347685.1 of Pleuronectes platessa. Classification (NCBI taxonomy): domain Eukaryota; kingdom Metazoa; phylum Chordata; class Actinopteri; order Pleuronectiformes; family Pleuronectidae; genus Pleuronectes; species Pleuronectes platessa. Next base: position 22,079,804 of record NC_070628.1, on the reverse strand, counting down.
AGCCTACAACCTACGGAATGAGGACATTTTGGGAAAGTGAAGACATTTGGCCGGTCCTCGCTTTGTGACCCCCTCTTTAATAGAATGTTTAGGGGTTAAAACTTGGTTTTATCGTTAGAATTAGGTTTAGGGTAGGGTTAGGGTAAGGGGCTAAGGGATGCATTATGCCAATGAGTGTCCTCACTAAGATAGCTGTATAAACATGTGTGTTTGTGTGTGTGTGTGTGTGTGTGTGTGTGTGTGTGTGTGTGCCTGTGCCACATTGGTTTGGGTGTTTGCCCATTCTACGTTGAAGCAGTTTCTGTAGAACAAGTTAAACATTCACCTTTATATTGTGGTGAATAATCAGCTGCCATTTTAAAGTCTCCTTAATGTCTCTTGTGTCACTCGACCTCCCTTCACTCACTCCACCAGCATTGACTGTGCTGCACAGCCAATCAAGTCATATTAGAACATTGGTTTGTCTGGAAGTGCTTTATTCCTGGTGGTCTTCTGTGTTCTTCATTCATCTCTTCAGAATCACAGTGATATAAAGCACGTGTGTGCTAAAAGAAAGGGCGGTGTCACATTTCTGGAATTTCACATTACACAAATAAAATTAACATCTATTAGGTAGACAAGTAACTGCTTTCAGTAGCTCTCTGCAGTTGTTCCGTTTAATAAGAAAGTAAATCTGAGCCAAACTAAAGTTGGACAAAGCTATGGAGAAAACAAACTTTGTGCTCTAACCCTACTTACACAACGGGAAGATATGTTTTAATATACAGTCAACAAAAAAAGGCTGCGAATGATAAAAATATTATGTTGCAAAGTTACTAAGAAAGAAAGTTATGAGGTCTTCAGGGACTCTTTGTCTCAAAATGCAACTGATTATCCTAGGGCCACACCCGTCCTGTTCTGAGCCATGGAGGTGAGTTTTACTGATGAAGTGCAACCATCTAGTGATCATCGGTCAACCTGCTCACCATGTAAAATGAGTGGGCTTCACTTCTGTGCCGGAGCGGCAAGTGAACCACCATGCCACACCCAAGAAAGCTGTGAAAGTTGTCGAGCTGCACTAAAGTTGGAGAATAAAAAAAAGAGCTTTCTGATTTCTTTCTAAATCTATCGGGCAGCCACAGCGAGGGGCAAAAGAAAAATATGAGATCCAAACGATGTCTTATGAATATTGCAACACAAGGATAGAAACACATTCTTACTCTTCAGTGAGACAAAAGGTGTGGCTTTGAGTGCATACAAATACACGGGTATGCACACATTCAGGCACACAGCAATTAATGTGTCTTGCGAAATGAACCTGGATGACTGAAGGTATCTGCATTCGCTGAGCAGAAAGAAAGAGACAAAGCAGTTCTTGTTCTTGGTAATAGATGATGTGTCTCCACTTTGATCTCTCTCTCTCTCTCCCTCTCTCTCTCTCTCTCTCTCTCTCTCTCTTTCCTCTGTTCTGTCCTGCACAGTGAAGGAAAGTGGGCGTTGTGGTTTGAGGGGAGTGAGTCTGTGCTTGGTCTGGATTGGTCCTTGTTGTTTCTTTTTTTACACAGCTTAGCTTGCCTAATACACCTCCAAACCCACTGACGAAATACCTTGCACAGATTGATTTATTAACAACCCTAACCCTAACCCTAACCCTCGGTCGAACTACATGATTTTAAAATGCTATTAAAATGAAACTCCTGGAGGGGGTGGGATGGGCTAGAGTGGTGCTTCCTCGGACTACTTTCACTGCTCTGTTCTGGAGGAATGTTTATTTCCTGCAGATATTTATCCATTATAACTTAAATTCATAACTACCACGGTTTGGAAAAAAAGGGTTGTGATCTAATGTTGTGTGATCTTCTTATTGCTTCCCATTATTTGCCTTCAGTTTTCCAAAAGTTTCTATAAAAATATGTTTTATTATTATTATTGTTGTTCCTTTAAACTGAGGAGGTTAGTTTTACCTCGTGCAGCAAATATATTTTACCAAGTACAAAAACTCATACTACATGGTATGACTGGACAGCCCATGCTACCCATACAGTGCTGACAATTCAATGTCTTTTTATGGTTCATCAGTGTCGTATAATATATTTTGTATTACACAAAAATGTCGCTACTTAACTTTTAATCAGTTAATTTTACAAATATAATTTTCATTCATTTAGATAGAAGTATAAAAGCGGATTTTGATATTTATATCGGGATTAGGGCGGGTGTACACTCAGGAGGTAGAGTGGGCCGTCCACTATCCAGAGGGTTGGCGGTTGGATGTCATTCTCCTCCATTGCGCAAGCTGAAGTGTCCTTGGGCAAGATACTCAACCCAGTGTGATGTATGAAAAAGTGTTGCACATAAATGCACTGTATGAATGAGTGTGAATGGGTTATGTGCTTTATAAATACTCACCAAATACCATAAGTGTAATAGTTGTTCATCAAGGCACAAACATGCTGACAAATTATTGCAGTTCAGTGTAAAACACAAACAAAAAAAACATTGGAAGCAATGTAGTTGTAAAAACATTCATACGTACAAACGTCTCTTCACACTGAGTAAAACGCTCTCAGGCTCTTGTGCTCGTAACTTTTATTGCACATTAGAGTTTCTGTAATTTAATCACATTCAATTCGTCCTGTTGCCAAACTTAAAGGTCAGCTAACCTCTGTGGCCAATAAAACACACAAAATACAATCATTTTCCTAAACTATCAAGATTACAGCGAAAAAGTTTAACTATTCAAGGTTACATAAGCGTGTGTTACTACACTTTACATGCCTCACCACATGCAAACACAGCAGCGTTCCTCGTCTTGGAGAAAGTATCGTATATTCTATGTAGCCGAGAGGTAGATTTTGTTGTAGAAGTTGTTGATGATGAATGAAAGGACTCCGAGGACCTATTACTTTCAGTATAATAAAGTTTATTACACAGAAGTTTCACAGGTCAGGACGGGCATCTAGAAACCCCGGAGACATCACACAGCCAAATGGTGAAAATCTGATGTGCGGGGGTCTTACACACAGTTATATAGGGACATTGGTTCCGCCCTTGACTTCAGGTAAATTACGTCCCCTATGGAATGTTTAACTAAATAAGGGCACGTTTTTGTGTCCCAACATGAAGACACACTGGTCAAGAACATTCCTTCTGAACTCATCCATTAGCTGGTCAGAGATAATTCCCTAAGTCAAAAGTCATCCCAAAAAGTTAGAGTGCAAATAAGATAAACACCTGGAGGACTCTCCAAGAATGTCTGAGAGTCCAGAAGATAGGCATCATAAATATAAGCCTCTCTTTGTGTTTAAGGCACGTCCCAACATGGTCTACTCGAATATACACGACAAAAGATTTTGCAGTAACACCGAGGGTGTCGGCATGCGTGGCGTTGAGGCAGCAGGCAAAGCAGCATTCTTGTCTCGAGCGCTTGGGACAAAAGAGCTTTTCTACTCTGAGATGGAGAAAGGGGTTGAAAGGATTAAGGTAAAAATCAATGAAGGAGTTTTACAAGCTGATCATGCTGATCAGGTTACTGCGTTACTGCTGGGCCCACAAGGCTTCGAGGCTTGAAAGTCCACCAATGTTATCATAAAACCAGATTCAGCCTTGGAAAAGCTTTATCTTCTTAAAGAGTTTAAATTCAGAAACTTAAAAGTTGAAGCAAAGGTGAATTCTAAGGAAGCTGAATTTGCCTAACAATCTATCTTGTCTGAAAATGATTCTTCAGGCTGATTTAACATGTCTGTAGTTTCCCCCACTTGCAAAGTCTCGCCTCGAAAAGTTTGGTCATTGTTGAAATATCTCCCTCGCGCCCTGGTGTCTTATCACTTGAACTATTGGCTGCACTGCCACCCAAGGATGTCTGTTGGCAGTGCTCCCTTTCATCTGTTCGTGGATGTGCACAGATTCCGTTGAAATGAACACTGGATTCAGATGGAAGGCTCTGTCTGTTTCTCTCCACAAAGCTAATGTCTAAATGAGCCCTTACCAGGCACAAAGATTTTATGTGTGAGCATTTCACTTGTTTCAGTCCTATTTTTACCTCTTTTAAAAATAATGGAAAATATAATGTCCTGTTCTTTTGACAGATAATTAGCTTAGGTTATGGTGTGTTGGTTGGTTAGCAAGATAATGCAAAAGCTACTGGACAGATTACCAGTAAACAGGTCAGGGAAGAACCTATACAATTCTAAGGAATCCTGCAAATCCGGATAAAGGGGCAGATTCAGGATTTAATTTTTTCACTTACTATTTTTAAAAGTGTTTTATTTGTTAAATAAAAAAATTGTTTCATGAGGACTGTTGAGCCTGGGCAGAGGTATGAAACCCTAATGTGTGGCATTCTAGTTACTTCAGTAATTTGTAGCCCATTTTCCAGATTTTCTTTGGAGCTGAGTTACAGTGTAATTAGGTCTTAGTATTAGAAGATAATGACAGTAAGACTTATTCACAGCACACAGTTTAAAAAATGTCATCACAGGTGCCACAGGTTGAACTTATCACATTAATCCCTGCTGCTGTACGAACGGTCTTCTCTCTCAATGGGACAGTAACACGGAGTGCATCCCTTGACATGTGTCTGCCCTTTTAATGTTTTACGTTAAAAGGGCAAGTTGAATGTCAGCTGTCTACCTGAAGCGGTGCCTGGTGCTGACGCCTAAAGCCCATTCTTGTCACCCAACTCAAGTTGCTTTTAACCTACAGTTTAATATTTAAGTAATCTCTGACTGCCACTCAGGGAACTCAAGCAGATGTCCTCCCACACAAATCATTTCACTGAGTGTCGCCTGTCGCAGGAATCGGATTGTGTCATGTGTCTCAAGTATGATTTTCCACATCGTGCCATGTTTAAAAAAAACCCCAACAGAATGACATTCTTCAGGTGCAATCAATCCATCAGTCATCAGACCTCGCCCTGCTTATCAGTGTGACTGCTGACTGAAGTGTGTGGGAGATGATGAGAGGAAGGCAGCCCAAACATGTTATCATTTTCGCCTGCAATGAGGAAGCTGTTCAATAATTATAACCCAACCAAACTAGCTGGAAACATCTGAATATTAAAAGTTGGTGGAGATTTTGTTATCATTTCGCAATATGTCTTCATGCTACACTTTTGTTTTACCATTGGAACAAGTTGAGATTAGCAGGAATTTATCAGATTGTTTCATATTCCACCAGTTTTTAGAGGAGAAATAACGTGAAGAAAAAATCCCATTTCCAGTTACCTTTAACAAATGTTGCCGCACTGCAGTCAGGTTACAGTTCATTGTTTGTTTTGCGCTTTTGAGAAAAGGAAATAATAGATCCAAACTTGAATGTGCTGCAAGAGAAAACACGTCACCAGACAAAAACGCCCTCATCACCCGCTGCTCGTAAACACCAGCCCACGTTCAAAACAGTTACAGCAGCTACACGTCATGTTGTACACACCAGTTCAGGCAGTTATGTGTTTTTGCAGTATTAAAAGTAAACAAAACAATCATGCGCTTGGCTGCAAAGGCATATCATTTTCTTCATCTTTTAGGAAGGAGGTTATGTTTTGTTTGTGAGCAAGACTTCGCAAACACTATTAGGTACTTACTTCAAGACTATACGCAGTACGGCTGAGGGGAAAACATTTGGTGCAGATACAGGATTTAATCTTTCAGGTTTTTTCACATAGTGAGATTTTTAAACATCTTCAACAGCTGCTCAGAGAATAATTCATGGATCTTTATGAAAACAATCAGTCAGGTTTAGGGGTCTGATTGTATGCAAAATAATTGACTGTTAGGTTTTGGGCTGGGTAAGCTCTCTACTGAGTGTCATGCTAGTTAACCAGTGCTTTCACATATTGCTTGTATATGCATGAGTTGTAGATATTATTGTACACTATCATATTTCTGACAAAACCTGCAGTTTGTGTCGATATGGGATGAGGGTCATGTGAACTAAAACATAATTGAAATAGGTCAGTTAACCTGCCTGAGAATATAATTACTAACAGAACTAAACTTTTAACATGACTTTAAATAACCAAATTCTGGTTCACAAAATGCATTTTATATCCAAGATGTCTAGGTGTCTGCAGCCCTGTTTGTGGTTCTGAAGGCTGCACAAATGCAGGTGCCACACAGTGTTTTGGGCTTAATGCCAACGTGAGCGGATAACACATCTTTCATCTTATGCAGATTAAGGGATCATCAGAGTTATTACAATTCACCCTGAGGGGACAGATATCTATTCCACATGCCATGGCAATCCATCCAATGGCTGCTGAGTTAATACATTTTTTATAATTTAAACAAATCAAAAGAAATTATTAGAAGAAATATCAAGAAAGCCTAAACTGAGATTAGTAGAAATCTGTCACCCTGGTTTGATGGACAGGTTGGTTCCATGCGTGACTTGGACGAGGTTGATAATCAGATATTCTGTTACTTGAACTTTGTTTAAGACTTTTTTCTCTGTTTGACAATACTAAAATAACCCAGGCTAACTCAGAAATGCCTTGCCTTCAACCTTTGGCCCTGAGTTTCACTGAAGTGAAATTATCACTGGTATGTGCCATTTTTCTCACTGCTGTGAGTAAATTAATGACTGCTATGCAAAAGAGCTAAACGGGTTCTTCTGAAGGAAGGAATTGTTTTAAACCATTCAGTGTGTCTTTGTGTCTCTAAACCTGCTTCAAAACAGCAGAACCAGGCAGGCTCCCATTACCAACTGCTTCAGGTTCTAGACTTTAGGAAAGGTTGATTTTGTAGTATTCAAAGAATGCTCTTGATTGAGAAACCACAAAAGGTGGAATCACGAGTCCAACCTGAAAAGAAGCGGAAGCACCCCTACCAAGCCGTCACCACACCCGTTTTGATGGAGAGATTGTAAAGAAGAGTAGGGGGTAACCTCTCAACCGCATTCTTGCCTGTCAACTATCCATTGTGGCCCTTCCCACTCCTCTGTGTGTGACGGCTATATAAACGAGGAGCCCAAGGTAATACTTTCAACTGCAGATCAACCCCTGACCAACACTCCAACATGTCTCTGAGATCCAAATCCTACGGCCAGAAGACCATGAGCGTCTACGGTGGAGCCGGTGGACATGGCACTCGTATCTCCTCATCCAGCATGAACTACGGGTCTCCCGCCAGGGGCTTCGACCTCACCGACGGCCTGGACCTCCACGTTAGTGCCAACGAGAAGGCCACCATGCAGAACCTGAACGACCGTCTTTCCTCCTACCTGGAGAAGGTGCGCACCCTGGAGAGCAAGAACGATCAACTGGACAAGCAGATCAAAGAATGGTACCTGAGCAGAACCATCGTCTCCCACGACCACACCAGATTCTTTGTCATCATCGAGGACTTGAAGGACAAGGTAAGAGAACGGGGACGTGGGTGTTGTCTTTTCTCTCTTCTCATCTTTAGAACGTTAACATTCACTGTAAGTGGGTGGGTAGGAGGTAAATCGTTTGGTTTGTCTGTCATAGTTTAAAAGTAGGTCAGGTTATCATCAGTATGCACATGTCACAAACAGAAACCAGTGGGGAAATCATATCTGTGACTGTCATACCAGATTCATTCCATCACATCCTGACAACAGTGACACAGTGAGAATTACACAACAACAAGGCACTGGTGTACAGTAGAGTCTGACAAACTCATCCACAGGTTGGTTTCAATTTAACACAGTGAACATATGTATTCTTTTTAATTTAAACTTTAAAGGTGATGTTGTTTCTGCCATCTTTACCAGGTAAATCGTTCAACTTTGTAAAATCCCCCCCCCCCCCCCCCCCCCCTCCGAGTAGGCTACACTAATCTATGACAACTTTTTAAGAACCCAAGATTTAAGGGATTTCCTACAATAATAAAAAAAATTCAACCAACCATTTACACTCTCAAATACCAGTGCTGGTCTCAAAACTCACATATCAGTCAGGTTGTTGTGTACGGTGAGATTATATGAAACAGAAGCTAGACTCTATCTTTACTTACACGGTTCATTGTTTTTATCTTCCACCTCAGATTCGTGTCGCCTCCAGGGTCAATGCCAAGATAATCCTGGACATCGACAATGCAAAGCTGGCTGCTGATGATTTCAAAATGAAGTGAGTGTCCTGTATTTCTGTCCAAACCCCCTGCCCCTCTCTCCACTGCCACATAAGTGAAACTTGACATTGCACATCCAAGTGGTAACTAATGTCTAACTGATGAATGCTAATCTTTACGAGCCACCGAACCTCTCTGACCTGTCTGTGTGTCCCCCTCCTCAGGTATGAGAACGAGCTGGCCATGAGGATGGCTGTGGAGGCGGACATTTCTGGACTGAAGCGGGTGCTGGATGACATGAACATGGCCAGGATGGATCTGGAGAGTCAGTACGAGTCGCTGAAGGACGAGCTCATCATGCTCAAGAGGAACCACGAAGAGGTGAGATGAGGGACAGCCAGCAGTGGTGCGCTGATTTCAAACTGTTCAGGTTTTTCAAGCGTGTCTTTACACACGGTTTACATTTGTCATCAGGTAATGTATCCCAAAGGCCAACACCCACCCTGTGTAAGCACATGACTTGAAAGTATACACTGGTGATTGATTATATGGCAAACACCAACCAACCTTCCAGCTACAGAGATAAATACACAAGCTATTCACTGTAATCCTGGTTTCAACTGGTCACAATTCACTCACATGACCTCTGCCTTACCTCTGATAACACTGATACGACTGAGGAAACACCATGGTAGGTTAGGCTCAAGTAAACACGTCTGCCGCCTTTAGTCTTTTTCCCAAAGCTGCCCCCGCTTCCCTCTGCACACTTCCTTGCATTCTTCTCTCCACCTATTAGCTCATTGCCACTGTTTTTCCAACACACAGAACAGAAACATATAAAACACACACACACACACACACACATCCACACACACACACACAAACACACACACACACACACACACACACACACACACACACACACACACACACACACACACATAGTTAAAATAGATGAAAGCCAAAGTAAATGCACCCATACGTTGAATCAACTACTGTTGTAATAATAAAAGGTTAATTGAGTTCTTCCAGTGCCTAATCAAGTTGTTTCCCCTCTGACCTGTTCAGGAGATGCTTCTGATGAGGGGTCAAATCGGAGGCACTCTCAACGTCTCTGTGGACGCTTCTCCCTCTCCAGACCTGAACAAGGTCATGGACGAAATCAGAGAACACTACGAAGGAGCGATCTGCAAGAACCGCAAGGAGCTCGAGTCCTGGTACCAGACCAAGGTAAGGCGTCACAGCGGTCGCCGCTCAATTCATGTATGGGTCAGGTCACTTCATATTCTTCATTAACACGTGCCATGTTGTGTCCAGCTTACAGTGGTGGAGCAGGACGTGATGACCAACACAGAGTCCCTGACGATGTCCCGAACAGAGATCAGGGACCTGAAGAGCACCCTCCAGAGGCTTCAGATCGAACTCCAGTCCAATTCAAGCATGGTATGTCAACATTGTAAACATGTAAAGATCGATTATTAACTGGGGTTGAGACTGATACTATATTTTCAAGACGACACAGTTGTTTTTATGCATGGTTATAGAAACATTAGGTTCAAAGGTATAGTTTGACATTTTGTGAAATATACTGTTTTTTTTTGTGGCCAAGACCTAATGAGAAAATGTATACCTCACTCATGTCTGTGCTTTAGATATGAAGCCTCTGCCAGTTAGCCAGCTAGCGCTTAGCATAAAGACTATCATCGGTTCACAAGACTCCAGCAAGTGGGCATTGCTGAATGCAAGTCTGTGCATCTTTTAAAATGTTCGTCCAGGCCAGGCTAGCTGATTCCAGTAATTAAGCTAAGCTAAGCTAATTTGCAGCTTGTCTTAGCTTTGTATTCAGCACTGCAAGAAAGCAAATAAGGGGACATGAGAAGTTGGCGTTAGCTAAACACTCATCAGTTCTTTAAGCAGATTTCTAGAAGCACACTTTCATGTAATATTCCTGAAAGTTTAATCAACTGTTTCCTCGGACCCCAACAGAAATCCTCTCTGGAGAACACCCTGGGAGACACTCAGGCTCGCTACTCAGCACAGCTGGCCAGCCTCCAGGCCATGGTCACAAGCCTGGAGAGTCAGCTGTCCCAGCTCCACGCAAGCATCGCCACCACCAAGCAAGATTACGACATGCTGCTGGACCTCAAGACCCGGCTGGAGCTGGAGATCGCAGAGTACAGGAGGCTGCTGGACGGGGAGGATGAGAGGTGAGACCTGACAAAGAGAGAGAAACAGGGGATAGAGAAACGTTTGAAAACTAGACAAATTAGAGGGTGTTGGAGGAAATATATGCACTCGAGACAACAGTGATGTAGATATGTTCCAGACTAATGTTTTCTACTTTCTTTTTTTCCATCATCACCAGCACCAGACAAGGTAAGCATTTTTCAACAACCTTTTATCCTTACTTTATCAATAAATTGAACCTGATTTGTCTAAAATGTCCACGGTTTGCTCATGATTGTTGTTTCATTTCATTTTTTCAGTGGTCACAAAGGTCATCACGGTGGTGGAGACACTTGTAGATGGAAAGGTGGTCGGCAGCAGCAAGACTGTCGACGTGGAAGTGGATGAGATTGAGTGAAAACTTGGAAGCAATCGCAAAAATCAATAAAGATACTGCAGTGGAATTGAAGTTTCTGGTGTCGTTGAATTCTGTAATGAGCAGATCATTTTTGTCCCTCACTGATGAAGTAGGCTATGAGTCGTTTTTCTAGAATTATGTATTAAGTGTAAAAACGGTTACACATGTTTTACAACTAACAGTGATGTCACTGTATCTTGGAGTGAATAAGAGACCACTAGAGTTCAGCAAAAACAAGGGTTTCAGGTGATGTTAAGTTGCATGCATTTTTTTCATTGTCAATAGTGGGCCATTCACATTGACACACCTAAAGATGATTCCAAATTCTGCAGCTCTGACAAAGGTGTTACTTGTAAGAACAGGATTACAAGTTTCATCTAGCTGGTGGAGGATATAAAAAAATTGAGCACATATGACCCAGATGCTTTTGTCAAGAGTTAGTTTAAATCATAGACGGTAAAGTTAGACTGCATGACTGCTCCTCAAAGTGTACCCAAATTATGTTGATTGCCCCATGGTGGCCTGGTGCAGTACAGGCTATAAACTACACCTCCTCCATGTTAGCAGAAGGGACATAGACATAACATTTTTCCTGAAGACGGTTTCTGTCATTTTTGGTAGTTGCTGATGTATGTACAAGTTTTCATGTTTCTGATAAGTTTGGTTCCCAGTGTTTGATGCTTAAAAAACGGTGTGATGTCATGATTGACAGTTGAGACTGACTCACTGGGATTGGTTGAGAGCGTGGACGGAAGGACTTTGAAGCTGCAGCTTCACTACTGTGAAGTGTCTGGTTCCAAATCAGTGTTAATTTTGGCAGCTATTTTTGATTTAGTCTTAGTCTTAGTCTTTTGACGAAAATGCATATTAGTTTTAGTCACCTTTTAGTCATTTTAATCCTTCTTAGTTTTAGTCTAGTTTTAGTCGACGAAAACAAATTACATTTTAGTCTAGTTTTAGTCGACGAAAACTAATTCCATTTTAGTCTAGTTTTAGTCACATTTTATAGCCACATTAAACTCCTTTTCTATAAAAACATATAGCTGCAGCCTAATAGCTTAAAAATATATATTTAATTTTAAATGTGAAAACAAAAAGGGAGAGCAGGTCAGACTGGAGCCGGACACAGAAACTTCAGCTCTGTACAAACCAACTGCAGCTTCTGCTCTGATGAAGAAGCTGAGGGGCTGATCTCTGAGCAGCTGAGACCATAGAAACTCTGGTTTTCACTGTTTCCATAGTTAAGAAGCAGTCGGTCACTGAGAGGCTGCTCCACGAGAACGAGCTCTGCTTTCACTGTGTCTCTCTGAGCGAGTGCGCGAGGCGGGGGGCGGAGCTACGGACCGGAGCGCTATCTGGGGCGCACACACACACATACACAGACACACACACTCGCCCGCTCCTGATACTTCATGACGGCCTGATACGATGATGTTTTAAAAATTATTGTGACTTAGTCAACCACCAACATTTTCGTCTCGTCTCGTCTCGTCAACGAAAATTAAAATAGATTTCGTCATAGTTTTTATTTTCAAAGATTCGTTTTCGTTACGTCTTCGTCTCGTCTTCGTCATGGAAAAAAGGTCGTTAACGAATATATTTCGTCATAGTCTTCGTCAACGAAATTAACACTGTTCCAAATAACTAAACAACTAAATGAACCACAGGCACAAGATGGCGGCACCCGTTTCAAGGATATACTGGCTTAATTCTTGCTGAACTGGAGGAAGTGGAGACTTGTCTTTAAATGCAGTCGATGATCAAAGATCAAAGCAGAGCTGAAGGGCAAGAAATAGAAGATTTACATTGATTAGGAAGATATATGGTTCACATTTTCTGCAGAATGCAAAGATATAGTTTGCCAATGTATCAGCCATAACATTCTGCTGAGCGAAAACCTGCTGTCCCATGGAGCTGCAGTAGTAGGGGATTGTAATTAGACTAGGCACTGCTTGTCAGCATTCTTTTCGATGTGTCTTAGTGGCCAACAGAAGTACTGCAACCAAAAAATACCCCGCACCGTCCTCCGCTGTATGATGACTTTTTAAATTAAAAGGTGTTGACATGTGTCAACTGAATGTACAGTTTATAGAACAGGTTCAGGGAAAAATATTTAAATTCACACATGAAGTTCCATCATGGGGAATAGATAAAGGGATGAACGTTTTTCGGATTACTCACTGAGGTGGAAACACACGCTCTAGTCGTCAAAAACATTAATTAATGAAGCTTTCACCGATGTAATGAGGTACAGGGACAGATCCCAGCATGCATGAGGTGGAAGTAAACTCCCTTGACAGTCCACCACATTCGTAACACCCTGTGAGTTGAATTCATATGCCCCCATTCAAACTTGCATGTAGACTGCCGGAGGAAGCAGATTCAGACCCAGCACTTCCTTGTTGTGAGGGGCGGACGTTCACTTATTGTTGCAGAAGTAAACTTATATTGCAGGTATACTTTAACTTTTGAATCCTTGCTAATTGGGTGGAAATCCCTAAACATGCTGCTTTTGAACACTGAGCTGTATTTGACTGATATGCTGCTGAAACCTGTGCAGCCTATGTGGGTAAGAATATTTCCCCTCCTAAAGAGCTCAAAATTCATATAAGAACCTTATCCACAGTTTCTTTATCTCTTTATATCCGGTTCATAACGTGGTTGGAACACTTTGCTACTCCAGCTTCAAGCTGTCATTTTAAACACGTCTGTCTAAAATAATCTTATCTCAGATCTGGCAAATACTTAAATCATCTCTCATCATGACGAAGATCAAATGTGCAATTTAAAATTCAACTGTTAGCATCATGACATAATTTAGAATCAAGGAGACTCGGTCAGACAGATAGTAGTGAGCAAACAGAGAGCCTTTTATTGCATTCACATGTGAATATGAAGGAAGGTTTTGGTTTCGATGTTGAGCTTGGGTTCTTCGGTTGTGACCCTCTGTGTTATTGTTGCTTTGTGGGACAGATTATGTGGTGGTCCTGGAGGTGGACACCACCTGGCCGTCCTTTGTTTCCTGTGTGACCACGACGACCTTTGTTGTGGTGGTGCTTTTTGATGAACCACTACCCATACTGTGAAAAGAAAGACAAATACAGTGGTGCCATTAAAACCATTGTAATGGTTAAAATTCCAGAGTTGAAGGTGTAAGACAGAATTTCAAAGCATTATTTTTACGCCGTGTCTCTTATTTCCTCACCTGCCCTCTCCGTCCATCAGCCTCTTGTATTCTGCGATCTCCATCTCCAGACGTGTCTTGATGTCGAGCAGCATCTTGTACTCTTGGCTCTGGCGCTCCATGTCACCACGCAGCTGCATCAGCTGTCCTTCCAGGCTCGTCACCTGCATCTGGAGGCTTTGGAGCTGCATGGAGTAACGGCACTCTGTGTCGTTCAAGGTGCCTTCCAGTGCCGCTTTCTGCGGGAGGAAAGAGAGGAGAAGAATGAAAGAAGGGGAACAAATTCATAACCTGGGAAAATGTTGAAAGCGGCATGAGGAGAGAACGCGTTGGTAAGGCAAGCTTGGAGATTTGCTCCCTTTTTATTTACCATGCTCATTTGTGACTGCAGCTCGATCTCCAGGCCCTGCAGTGTGCGACGGAGCTCAGAGATCTCTGTCTTTGTGGTATTGAGAACTTCTGTGTTGACTGCAACCTCCTGGTTCAGCGTCTCTGACTATGGTAGAAGTAAAAACATTAGTGTTATATAATACAACGTACCCTTGATCAAAATGAACCCACTGTGGTATTGGCCCTGTCTTACCTTTGTCTGGAACCAGGCCTCCAGCTCTCTCTGGTTCTTGCCAGCTGCAGCTTCATACTGCTCACGGATCTCAGCCATTACGGCGGTCAGGTCTCCCTGTGGTTTTGCGTCCACCTCCACGTTGATCTGTCCAGTCATCTGGGTGCGCATGGCTGCCAATTCCTGGTGAATAAACAGTTTGTTAAGAGGTAGATAGATCTCGTTTCTTTGTTCAAAGAATTGGAAAGCACATTCAAACGCTCTGCGTCCGGGACCCACCTCCTCGTGGTTCCTCTTGAGGTAGATCAGCTCCTCCCTGAGGCCTTCGATCTGCATCTCCAGGTCTGATCTGGCCAGTGTCAGCTCATCCAACAGTCTCTTCAGACCGGCAATATCTGCCTCCACTGATTGACGCATGGCAAGTTCATTTTCATACCTGTGAGGCAGCGAGAGAGCAGACATTTGCAACTTAGCATCTATGTATGCATTCTTAACAAATGCAGGGTCTGGTTGATTCACAGATTTTAGACACTTTTTGTCTCTGATCTTGTTGCTTACTTGGTTCTGAAGTCGTCTGCTGCCAGTTTTGCGTTGTCAATAGACAGATAGATTCCTGCATTGAGACAGGTGGCAGCCTGGATCTGTGTAACAAAGAAATGTTTAATGTTGCAGACTCCAACACATCACAGTAGCATTGCATGCAAAATGAGATCAGTCTTTCACAAAGTCGCGCACATGCAGTGTCCCTCCAGTGTATAAACCTACACGCTGCTTCACATGGTAAATTACATTCAGGGTTCAGAGGTCAGGTGACATACCTTTCCCTGCAGGTCAGCAATGGTGAGCTCAAAAGCAGAATAGTCACGGGCATTGGGGGCGGTTTTGCTCTCCAAAAACTGGCGGATCTTCAGCTCCAGCTCGCCATTGGCCTTCTCAAGGCTGCGCACTTTGTCCAGGTAGGTGGCCAGACGGTCGTTCAGGTTCTGCATGGTGGCTTTCTCGTTGGCGGAGACGTGCAGATCTGCAGATCCATCGCCTCCACCAAATCCTCCACCAAAGCCTCCACCATAGCCTCCGCCATATCCTCCACCAAATCCTCCACCTCCACCTCCAATGCTGCTCCTCAGACCACCACCTCCATAAGAGCTTGTGGAGATTCTAGATCCAGTGCCACCTGCACCGGCATACACACTATTGGCATATCCCCTTTGCATCGTGCCTCCACCTCCACCTCCACTAAGACTCCCAGTTCCGAAACGCCCGGACCTGGTGCTTGTCATGCTGGTTCTGCTGGTCATCATCGTTGCAGATGATAGTGTGAAGACTGCTCAGGAGGTCTGACTACCCAGGAGAGGAAGTAGAGTTGGATGCAGAGCTCTACCTCTGCCCCCTTTTTATCCTGCACAGGGCTGCTGCCGCGCCTGATGTGGGTGGGGCCGTGCAGGGCTGAAGGGAGGAGCGTGACCTAGTAATTGGTACTCAACCAGTCCCATCAGACACACCCTTCAAGTTCATTTTGTGCAACGAGCAGGAGAAAGTGGGATTAGCTTTAATCCTTATTTCTTTTATTTCTCCAAACCACACTGTTTAAACTGAAAAGGGCCACGCCTGTTGCATGTTTTACTTCAGGTAAGTTATTCAGTCAAATCGAGCAGGTTTGAAAATTGCGACAGAGCTCTCACAGATCATGTGTCTGCTGAGTTTGTGCCATAAATCTTGGGCAAGACTCGCCAAACCTGTTACGATACCAAGCCAACGATCACAACAAACACTGCAGGGTTCAATGCAGAATTTTTTTCAACTTGATTCTCGGCCAGCTCAACTCATCTCACACACCTTGGTCTTTGTTCTCTGAAGTAACTTAACCAAGGTACAAATAGCATTATTATTATTTTAAGCACTGTTCACAGTTTCACTTCGTTTTCACATCTTTCCACAAACTTTCTCTTTTTGCTTCACAGTAGCCTGCAGAATTCCCAACTAGAAGCAGTTTTTACAGATGCTCATGAGGCCATGTTGAGACCTGAACTCAATCAAGACTGGTCACAGGAGAGCCGTAAAGCTGCAGGTGTGCCTGCAGCTTTTCTTTGATTTATTGACAGCGCACTTCGGTATGTGCATCATGCCCCAACAAGAACAAGCTCTTCTTTGTGTGCTTCTTTCCATGTCACCACAGTCATGTCTTTTTTGGAGTCTAATTAAATTTATAAAAGAAACATGCAGCTGATTAAATCTTTTGCTCGTTTTATTGCTAGAATAAAGTTCTTATTATTACAGACTGACTTTATTTATGGTTGAATGTCACAGAGTTGTTTTACCTCTCACTTACAAATTACTTCAGCAGACATGCACAGCTCAAAGTTATAAAAAGCAGATCCTTCTTTTCACTGCTGCTTTTCATTTGACGGTTGCACACTCATCCCATGCATATGCTAAATAACCATAAATTATGTGCAAAGTATTTAGTTTGAAACACTTGTAATATATGGGGAAGATATTTGTGTCTCTCTGGGAGAAAGTATTTTAACACCGACACACCAACGCACAGGAGGTAAAGTACAGCTCTGCAAAGCTAATTGCACTTGGTTGCACGCTGGTTCTTTTTAGATTTATGTCGTCGAGTATAAAAAACAAGTCAGAGAAAAAATTGAAAAAAAAGTTGATTTTTACAGATGAGCCACTTTCAGTCTCAGTTTCTTAATAGATAACCGATGCACAACCAAGGGCTGGTGTACATTTGAATGCACGACACAGGCTGTGCACCTCTTTACAATGATGCGTTCAAACATTCCTCTGGTAGTATATCATTTGGGTGTGGCACTGGAGGTGAGGTTGAAACAAATTAATACAAAATGTTCTGTTTGATTAAGCTTATGTAAAGTTTACTACGTTTATTAAGAGACTAGTTGTTCGTGATGTATGTGAACCTGTGAGTTTTTAGACACAGCAAGAGTTGGCCTGCTTCTCAGGGAGTTTGTCTCCATGTGGCATGTGGTAACCGTACCCATTAAACTGTCAGCTTGCCCTGATTCCTGCAGACTGGTGAGGTTTTTTCATATTTATTGCAATTAAATAGAGCTCACAATAACATTCGACAACTTTGCCAATGAATAATTACAAAAATAGAAGCTATGACAAGACCATTTATCAAAGGTATAGAACATTTCCAGAAATGAGGTAATGTTCAACTGAGCCAGTTTTCCTCAGGCTCAAAGCAAACGGTTGTGATCACACAGATGTCACACGCAACCAGGTAGCTTTCTCACACTGAAGGAGATGGTGGAGAAAGTGATGAGGTGATCATAAATGGGGGAAAAAATTCCAGTTTATAAACAATTTTTTCCCTTTTTCTGAAAGAATTAATGATGTAAGAAAAACTCCAACAATCTAAAACTCACACAAAGTCTCTCTTTTATTGCTTTTCTTTTTTTTAATGTTACATTACAAATTGAATATTACATTGAGCTAAATGAAATTGTTGTGCACATGACAAGAAAGTCTTGAATGTTGAATGTTGAATCTTGAATCTTGAATGTTGAATGTTGAATGTTGAATGTTGAATTATGAATCTTGAATCTTGAATCTTGAATAAGCCTGGTCTGTGAGAAACATGTCTCAACAACTGAAGGATGAAACTATGCTCAAACATTTGTGCTCTCCAGAGGATGAATCTTTCCAGCTCAAGTGGTCCTCAGGCTTTCCCTCTATAGCGCCACCCTGAGGTTGTGGTTTAGAGAGAAACATTTTAACAACCATTGACCACTTACAAAGCTGCTCGTCTTTTTTCTCACATTGGCATCTGTTGGTGTAGTCAGTGTCCGGCTGTGAACTGAACTGGTACAGGAGTGAGGATTTTGACTTGTCGTTACAGCCTGCTAAAAGAAGACTTCTCAACTAGCTACCAACACATTAAAAGATGATAAAAACCCACACAGAAATATCTGTGGATTAAAGATTACACAACAATTCATGAATGGACTTCCATGAAGCTTGGTACCGGTCAAGGAAGAACCCACAACATTTGTACAGAACTGAATCAGGGGGTCAATCCAGCCATTTCTTCCCACTATCTTTAACAACGTGTGTGCAGATTGGTGCAACTCAAAATCAATAAATCAATCAAATTTAATTTGTAAAGCTCATATTCACAAATCACAAATTGTCTCATTGGGCTTCACAAGGTGTGATATCTTCTGTTCTCAACCCTCACAAATAGCGAGGAAAAATAACCAAAACAACAGGACGGACATATCCACAAAATAACAAGAAACAGTTTTTAACATAATGGAAGGATGTGTCAATGTTAAGAGTACTTATACATAAGAAAATGTCAGAAAGAGATAGAGAGAGCAGCAATGACAATTGAAATGAGTTATTGCCAGTAATGTGAGTAGTTGAATTGTATATCAAGCAGTCTTGTTGGAATCATAGTCCATGATCAGCGGCCACCACGATCACGACCCAGAACCATTAATAAATATCTGGATAGAGTAACTGTGGTTTCATTAAGGGACTGTTGGGCCATTCACTGTCTGCTCTTCTAGTTTGCCAAGTATTTAGCCTTTAAATGTCACATACATGTTTGAACTTTGAGAAGCTTTCCACCAAATATATAATAATATATCATTATTGTACTAAAGATACAGTTTTTGATCGGCTCCTGCAACTAAATGACATCCAAATCCCTTTGAAAAATCAGAGATAGGTGCACTGAGGCAGCTGTTAAAGGAGCAGCGAGCAGCTGAGAGACTGTGGTTGTGTTGATGAGATGTTGCTGAAAAATTGCATTAGCAAATCTGCAAATAAAACTGAACCCAACTGCCAGTGTTGTTGTGCGTTGTGCATTTATAGAGAAATTTGCCTTTTTCTTTTAGGTTTTTGTGAGGTTAAACACTAAATCAGTGATTTACTTGCAGGTTTCATCTCTTTCAAAGTGCCTCTTAACATTATCAACCACTATTTCACAGATAAATCCAAATAAGTATAAGAAAATATACATATTATGTAAACGTTCTGCAACAAATTGACACAATGCACCTTCTTGTTTTGACAAAAGAGGACAGAGCTGTTCTGTCATGTAAGATGAATGATTAATCTCGATGGTATGCTTGGCAGTAAAAGTTAAGGTGTGACTGCGGTTTCTGTTTGCAGAGTATGAATGAGGTATTCATGGCTGGAATTAGGATACTCCTGCGAACTGGAACACGCTCCATCTGCATTCATCCGGATTCAGCCTTTCAAATATTTTTTAATCAAATAAAAAAATCAAATGCTAACAGTTATCATCGCAATATTATTTTCTCCGATAGCAATAGAACACAATAATACCACTCAGTAGAGCACATACCTCCACCATGGCCCAACAATCCCCTTGAAATTTATTCAAGCTGCACCATATTTCACACACTGATCAGTTCCGGAAAAATGCCAGATTCTTTTCATCAAGATCAATGAATTATTCTGGGGGAAATGGTGCACATGTAACCAAAAACCTCCCTTTCTGGAAGCTTTGAGAAAATGGAAAAAAAAGTCAAAAGATGGATCCGTCGCCTGATCCAGATCAACATCGAAATCGACTGTGTTCTTCCCTGACCCATATCACATCCATCCATCTGTCCAGGGTGGTTTGTGTAATAGTGCTTACAGACAGACAAACTATTGCCTTACCTCCTGGGACATAATGTTCTAAATTGCACAAGCATGGTTTAGTATAATTGGCTTCAATTTTTAACCTCAGATTTTGGAATGTTTCATGTTCTAACAAATGTCTTCAGCTTTCACCAAGGTGCAAAAATCTACCAAACTTCAGAGACATGATACTTCACATTTATCTTATCCAAATCGACAGCTGTGAACATTTTTACCATGATACAATTTTTCCCCATATCTCCCAGCCCTGCTCAAACCTCACTGCAGACTGATTCCTGCCCTGTGGTATCGTCTTGAACTTGCCAAAACCAAATCAATAATTCTTTTTGACAGGTTTTCTGTGTCACATATTCCAAGCATTTTTCATCTAATTGGGAAATGGGACTCCTCAGAATGCAAGAGGTCCATTAAAGTGTCAGTATGAAGGGCCTCACAGTCACAAGTAACCTGCAGCTTTCAGCAGAAACTGGAACAGTATGTTAAAAATGTAGTTTGAGCAGAGAAACATCCGAGCTTCTACCTGGGTGTGGGACTGTCATTTACGAGCCAGCTTAAAACAATATCTCGCCCTCGATCTCTTGTAGGAGAGATAGCGTACACCGGGATTACTCATACACACATTAACAATGCTCCTCTGGCTTTGTGACCTTTCGTTCTACCACAGGCCCAGGCTGGTTTCTGCTGTATCAGGAAGTGCCCTGCAGGGACGAGACACACCCTGAGCAGAGAGCAATAATTCCTGCATCAACTAATCTTGTCATCTCGAGCTGGTTTGAAAGGTCTGGAAAATTACTGCAGACGATTCTGAACTCAGAGCGGAGCGGCAGAGCTTCTCCTCTCTCTTAAATGTGTGCTATATTATTAAATCAGCGGCTTTATTTTCTCTGCTTCAAGTCGTCTCAACTGGGCTAAACGTTCACACAAATAAACTCGTTACTGCCTGTGGCTTGGTCATAATGGAGCAAACTGCTCTCAGCTGAGGGGAAACCCACATTTCCTCATGTCGCGCACACAGTATGTTGGAGTAGCATGGCCGACTGTGTTTTCTCTCTCTGTGAGGTGGACCATCCTCATCCTTTGAGGGTTGCAGGGGCGGGGGGCGTTTGGTGAGAGCCGTGGTGCACCCTGCTACAGCCAATAGCACAAATGCCAGGGGCGGATCCCGGGGAGCAGTGACCCCTCAGCTGTCAGTAGTCTCAAAATAACTGTCACTCACTAACGATTCTAACAATAAATAGAAGCATTTGCTGAGAATTTATATATTTCTTTTTGAACAATTTTGTGGGGATTCGCTCAAAGCCAAAGAAGGTGCATCTTACTGAATCAGGAATTCTGCATGGAAGTTGTGCATATAATTGGCCCCTCTGTGAAAGTATATAATAATAATAATAATAATAATAATAATAATAATAATAATAATAATAATAATAAATAATAATAATAATAATGATGATAATAATGATAATAATGATAATAATAGCATGATTTATATAGAGCCTTTCGAGAGTAACAAGGACGAAGACAAAAGAAAAGAAAGAAAGCAATTTTCACAAACCAGGATAGAAACAAACAGCACTAATGACAGGGTGGAGCGTTCACTGAGTCACCTTTCGAGGCGCCCTCAAAGGGTGGCCTTGCTGTTTGAGTAGTTTTTGGAAGCTATCCAGAGAAGTAGTTACAGCGAGTTGTGGCCCCTGATCATGAAAAATGCTTGATCCATTACCGACCCATGCAGGAAAACGTCCGTGTCTGTATGATAAGTTTTACTCTCAGAATTGCAAGGAAATTTTTCACAAGGGCAAATTTGATGTTGGAATTGTGGACTTAAAACGAAATCGTTTACACTGACAAAGAAAAGAGTTGGACGAACTTTTAAAAGGAATTCATTTGTAACTTATACCAACACAATTGTTAACATTCATTTGAAAACTTTGTTTGTATGTTACCAATTTAAGTACTTTTAAAGTTGGTTATACATTTTTTATGTTTCAGTGATACGAATAACATGGTGGACATGTATTTTTCTTTTTAGTCATGCGGTGTGAAGTTATATTCATGAATCACGTCTTCTTTGCCTAAACATGAAAAAGCGTGAATCAGTCATATTTAATCACCCCGATGATAAACTGCAGCAACGTGTGAATACGGTGGAGCGCAAAAAACACAAAAGATTGAAAGTCTTAACTGTTCTAGTGCACAACACATTAACCTGGCAGACTGGTTAACTGTGATGTGAGGATTACTGCAGATCAAGTCTCCACCTGATTCAGCTCCACCTACTGGAAGTGAAGAAGCTGTCTGTGACTCAAGAGTGACCAACCTCACGGGACCTAATCCTCAGATCCTTGTTTTTGGAGCAGTCAGATCAAAATGAACTCTTTACATTTACAGCAGGACACATTCTGACACATAATGTCCTGTCTTTGTGATTTTATTTTCTATCTATCTATCTATCTATCTATCTATCTATCTATCTATCTATCTCTCTATCTATCTATCTATCTATCTATCTATCTATCTATCTATCTGTCTATCTATCTATCTCTCTATTTAATCACATCCAGTATAGCAGTGTGGTTTCTCTCCTTTTACTCTTAAAATGGCTTTAATATATATCATTTTGTGCTATTTGCAGATCATTATTTATTGCCCCTTGATGGAAATAAAGAAATTTGTGTTTCAAAATTTCGTATTTGCAACAAAAGTCTGTTTCTACTTAAAACAAGTTGTTTGGTCCAACCAAGGCCTGTAAAGTTAGATCCTTCAGAGAGAAAGACAAAGGTGACACCTGGTGGTCATGAGTGAGTTGCACTCAAAACACAACTTAGCATATCCCTACTACACAGTATTCCACATGGGGGGAAATACACATGTCACCAACCTTAAACCCATGAAAAAAAACATATCCTTGTCTTTCGGTTACTTAAATTGAACTATGCAAGAAGTTTGTAGTGACTAAGGTGCATCCACGATCAAACTAAAACAATATTAAAATGAAAAATACACTCTTTTCTTTGATTTCTGTCTTTAATCATTGTTTTGGGGCCATAACAATCAGAGTTAACATTTGCCAAGGAAAGATCATCACCTGCTGCAACCTCACTGTAGAAAAAAATCACTGGATTTCTTCCACTTGGGTGTCCACGGAGGAGGACACCACCTTTCCATCAACGATCTCCTCCACGATGGTCTTCACTCTCCTCTCGATGTGGGGTTTATGCTCTGTGGAGGTGGGGGGACAAACACAAAGAGGCACATGACGACAACATGTTACCACTTCACAGAAAGTGTGTTGGGAAGCTCGTGTGGAGTCTTACCTTCCACTTCTATCACCTTGCTGATGATCACAGACCTATGGGGGGGAGTGAACGTTCAATTTAGAACATGTTTCATGGCTCCAACTTGTCGGCCTCCAACTTCCAGGCGAAACACACTTCATCTCTTACCTTTTCTCTTGTACCTCTCCCTCCAGCAGCCTCCTGTACTCGGCGATCTCCCGCTCCAGCCTCATCTTGATGTCCAGCAGCAGGGTGTACTCAGTTTGCTGCTGCTCGATGGAGACTATCAGACGCTGCAGCTCCTCCTCCAGAGCGTTAATGGTCATCTGCAGCTGGCTGAGCTGAAGGCTGTATCGAGTGTTCGCCTCCTCCAGACTCTGCTGCAGGCACTGAAACTGCAGGGAGACGATGAAACCATGTCAGCTCCATTAGAAAAAAGAACTGAGTTTCATGTCAATATGAATGAATCTGAGAGCGATCAGATGACTCGCATCTACACTGTGTCATTTCGTCTGTGGCCGACCTCTGTGATGACGCTCTGCCGAGTTATCTCCAAACCCTGGTAGGTCCTCTTGAGCTCGGACAGCTGTGTGTAATAAGTCTTCACTTCTGTGGAGGTTGAAACGAGGACCACCTCGAGACCAGACATCTTAGAAACACACATACACACACACACACACACACACACACACACACATACACACACACACACACACACACACACAAGATAAATACTTTGAAAGTTCCCACCATACTTTCATGGACATTTTCAGGCCCTCCCATCTCACCTTTTCTTGGTACCACTTCTCAACCTCCTGCTTGTTCTTCAAGACCAAAGTCTCGTAGTACTCCCTGAGCTCCTCCAGCGTCTTCATCAGATCCACCGATTCTGAGCTGTCCACCTCCACGTTCACTTTACCGCTCTGCTGGGCCCTCAGCAGAAGCAGCTCCTGCATCGTGGAGAAGAGCATGCATTTAAAACTTCTCTGTCCTCCTGCCCTGAGAGTCATGTCTGCAACCACCAGCTGATGGCGCCCTTGCACTTGCAACCCCAACCCACAAGAGATTACTCAGCAGGTAAATCCCTCTAATTCCACTGGAGGCTTCTCACCTCCTTGTGGCTGCTCTTCATGTAGACCAGCTCCTCTCTCAGACCCTCTATTTGCATCTCCAGGTCGCTGATGTTCAGAGTCACGCTGTCCCGGATCCCTCGGAAACGAGACAAGTCGGCCTCCACCATCGTGCGCAAGTTCAGCTCCATCTCGTACCTACAGAGAGATGTTGGGTGGATGTGCAGTTAGAGGTCTGTTCAAGGTTTACCCAACATAACAAATCTGTTTTGGCCCATCCCACACATCGCAATGGCACCTGGGTGGTCCTGTTTGCCAGATCTATGCCACAAGTAAGCCACATCAAAATCACACATGAACCAAATTAGTTTTGGACAAAGTGGAGGAGACAGAAAAAGAGAAGTGGGGGGCACTTGTCTTTTTCTGTCTCCTCCACTTTGTCCAAAACTAATTTGGACAAAGTGGGCGGCCTCGGGAGACATGCTGGCCCTGGGGCGCAGCGCGAGACCCTAAGCACCTGTGTGTGTGGGGGGGGGGGGGGGAAACCTTGTTACGACTTTTACTTCCTCGATATAGTCGAGTTTGATCTTCTTATCGGCGCTCCGCCAGGGCCGTTACCGACTCCGGCAGGGCCGATCTGAGGACCTCACTAAAATACAATACTTATTGGCAACTAGTTATCATGAAACGCGTGTTAATGCTCAGTAGTACACATATGGTACTTTAATATATTTGCATTGTAATAAAATGTGATCATTTTTAATGGGCATATAAGCAGCCAATACGACTAGCCTAGTGCGTTCTACATTTTTCAACATAACATTTTAATATAACATTATAGTCATTATGGCCTTTAGAAAAATTTTTTTTTTTGGAGGAGGTGGGGTAGTGCACTAAAGGCCCCTGAGACGTGGCTTGTCCTTAATGGAAAAAAATGTCCCCTTACATTAATTTTACTTTTATACTTTAAGTAGTTTTGAAACCAGTACTTTTACACTTTTACCTAACTAAAAAGCTTGAGTTGATACTTCAACTTCTACAGAAGTCTTTTTAAACCTTAGTATCTATACTTCTACTTGAGTAATGAGTGTGAATACTTTTGACACCTCTGCATGTAGTAGACAAAGAAAACTTTCTTCAGATTTGTTTGACAGATTTGTTTGACATATACTCAGATGTGTATATGAGCTTAGAATGAGGTCCCAGAGGAATGTGAACCTACTTCATTTTAAAGTCTTCAGCAGCCAGCCGAGCGTTGTCAATCTGCAGCATGACATTTTGATTCTCTAAGCGCCTCCTTTGGACCTGAAAGGAGGGGAAAGTGAAGTCAGTATTTGCTTTGCACTTTCACAGAGTAGACACACGGTGGCTGTTCCATGGGAGTGTCTAAAACATGAGTGTGAGGCGTGCATTCATCCCAACGTGTCAGGACGTGCTCGTTGTGACACGTGCCTGCGCCTGGAGGTCAGCGATGGTGGCAAAGTATCCGTCGAGATCTCTGGACACGGAGGTTCTCTTCTCACAGAACTCTCTGATCTGCATCTCCAGCTTCCCGTTGGCCGCTTCCAGGGATTTAACCTGCACACACAACCAGAAACGGTCCTCATGTGACTGTTTATAAAACTACTAGGTATGACACTTGGAGGCAAGTTATTCTCTCCCTCAATCCATTGTTTCAAGAATGCACCCCACAGATCAGATGCATTTCATTTCTTTTTTTTCTGAGTCTGAATAGGAACAGTTTGAGGTAACACTGTTTCTTGTGGCCCTTTCAGTTGATCCCCGACTGCTACATTTGAAATGTTTTACCTGATACACAAAATGTATATAAAATTTCATATTCTTAACATGTTTTAACACAAAGGTTTTTAATCACTTTTATGACATGCACTTTGTGTTGCATTTTTATTCTTGATTTGTGGTATATTCATCATTTTACATACTTATATGTCATTATCGATGATCGGTCATTTAGCCTTTACTTTAAACAAATAATAATATCTAACTTGGTAAAGTAGAAGAAAAGAGAAGTTAAGTCTCTCTGTGGTGTATTATCATATGTTATCTTAGGCCTTTTGCATTAATCTATTGTCTGGTCCAGATGGAGCTTGTTGTAAGTGCAGCCACAGATTATTTTACAATGATTTATATTTTAACTCATATGAAGGTTCTTGATATCAAAAACTACAAAGGAACAAATAAATGTCAAACAAAGAGCAAAGGGCAAAAAGTACATTCACTGTTAAAATACATGAAAGTGATTTAAATATCAAATACTCAGAAGTGTAAGTAAAGGTGTTTGCCATTGTGTGTCTGTGTGTGTGTGTGTGTGTGTGTGTGTGTGTGTGTGTGTGTGTGTGTGTGTGTGTGTGTGTGTGTGTGTGTGTGTGTGTGTGTGTGTGAGAGTGTGTGTCTTTGTGTTGGGGTGTGTATGTGTATAGAGTGAGGACACTTTGGGTGGACCTACATTTTTCTAAAGGCTGAGGGTTAAGACTTGGTTTTAGGGTTAGGGTTAAAGTTAGGTTTAGGTTAGGCATTTAGTTAATGTCAATGAATGTCCCTACTAAGAAATAAGTACAAACGTGTGTGTAGGGTTAGGGGGGGTCAGGGTTAAGGGGTTGGGTTATGTTATATGTTGTGTGTGTGTGTGTGTGTGTGTGTGTGTGTGTGTGTGTGTGTGTGTATGTGTGTATGGGTGCATTCCCATGTAATATAAAGTCGTTGAACCTGTGCAGCTATCATCCTCATGGCTTACCTTCACCAGGTAGGAGGCCAGCCGGTCATTGAGGTTCTGCATGGTCACCTTCTCATTGCCAATGACTGCATATTCGTTCCCACACACTAACCCACTGTCGAAGGAGAACGCAGACTGGGAGATGCGGGTCCCGTAACCCCCTGCTCCTCCATACACGCTGGGTGTGCTGCCCAGGATGGCGCTGCCGGTGGACATGCGGGTCTGTCTGCCTCCGAGCATCTGCATCCCTCCGCTCAGGCTCATGGCGCTGGAGCCAGAGATGCTGCGGGAGCCAGAGATGGTTCGGGAGCCAGAGATGCTGCGGGAGCTGGAGCTGGAGATGCTGCGGGAGCCGGAGATGCTGCGGGAGCTGTAGATACTGCTTTTGCCGACGAGGGCTGAAGTCATGGTGAGAGGTGGATGGTGCAAGTGGAGGCCGGTGGAGAGCTGGAAGGCTTGTGTAGCGGCTCTGTGCAGACTGCTGGGCTTTTATAGAACTGTGAAAGCGTCAGGTCGCCGGCCACAACTATGCGAGGTATGCAGATAATATGTTTTCAAAAAGTAAATCCAGCTTAATAGGTGTGTGCACAAGCATTACTGACGCTCTTTGGAAGACAGGTGGAATATCTAGTTGAGCAACATGAGGGCTGGATAGCTGATCATCAGACTGATATCCAGGCAGACATGAAGAGGATTGCTTATTTCCTCAAATGTCACTCATACTTAAAGCAGCAAGGTGAAATGCAAAAGACTTAACCATTTCATGCACTAACTGGGAGAACTCCATTAAGGTGGCTTTAGATAGAAGAAATAACAATTCATTCTTTCAGTCAGTCAGTCCACCTTTATTTTAACTTGGGAACAAATTGACCTCCAGTACAATATAGCAAAGTACAAAAATGAAATAATCATTCCAAGATACAAAGAAAACATGAATAAGAAAAATTAGAAATTTGCCATCTAACAGGAAAAAAAAAATCTAGGAAAAAAATTCAGTTCATAATATTTGATTTAAAGCAAATGAATCAATGAAATAAATGATTAAACTAAAACATGAAGCTGAGCCGTGGATTGTTCTGTGTATTCTTACTTGTTGTTCATGCGTGATGAGAAATTTGGCAAGCTCAGTAAAAACAGCTCGCAACTGCAGTGTGTCGTTTTAGGAATTGAAGTTTATCTTTGTATTTCGCCAAATCACCACATATATGATCAATATGCACTTCATATTATACGTTTTAGACAAAATGATGGAGAAACCGACCAGTGCCCACAAAAAAGCAAGAAAGAAATGGCCCCTGTGGAGAGACAAACCTTGACGAGAAATAGACTCAATCATCATCATCATCATCATCATCATCATCATCATCAGTTTACTTTCAAATTTAATTCCACTTGTTTCAGCACAAAAAAAACCCCCAAATGTAAGGACAATGTAATATATCAAGTGGGAAAAAATAAAAACATTAAAAAGTGAAAAAAAATGTTCACTCTGTCACACCTGTTTCCTAAGAAGCTTATCTAAGGTGTGGAATCAAATACCCAGATGTGATTGACACAATAATCTTTAGAAGACATCTCAGGGAAACACCCATTAGCGAAAGTGAAAGATAACACATAGCACGAAAACAATTTAGTGACAGAGGTTCTTCCTAACATCCATATTTAAGACTATGAATGTAATTACATGTCTTTCCTTCTGTTAAAAAAAAACATGTCAAACAACTAAAATATTATTATTATTATTATTATTAGAATTATTATTATTAGAATCATTGTTATTATTTGACAGGTTTTATTTAACAGACGGGAAGACATGTATTTACATTCGAGGCCGACTTAACACAAATGCACTGTAAATCTGTTGCAGATGAGAGATGACATGAGATGTGATGTAGAGAAAAGCTTGAGGTCAGATGCAGAGGACGACCATTGTTGTATATTTCTACGTCTGTTAGCTATTCTACCTGGTCCTGGTTCTTTTTGTGTGACGTGCACGTTAAGGTTGCACAAGCTTTGCATAAAGTGCCTTTTTTTATGTAATAGAATTTAACACCAACCTGATGTCAGTGTGTTTCTATCAGGTTCTTCAGTGTCAGTGTTGGTGTGTAGTGGGTAATTACGTTTCGTGTTGTGGATCACAAGTTGTGTAGGAAGTTTTGTGGTGGTGACATAAACTGCAGTGTTGAGCTCCATATCACTTAAGGAGAGTGACATTTTAATTACATCTTTTACATTGATTTTATAGATTATCTTGTTATTAATTGGTCTGTAAATAATAATGAATCTAACACAACCATGTTTACACCACAATACTTTTTTCCTTAATTATTTTACTGTAAACAAAAAAAAGCTTGTTTTGCCTTTGTGCCAGAGTCAGCCAGTGGCTGGAAGAGAAGTGTTATCAGGTCGTCCATCTCAGCCTTTATCAACATTATCTTAACAATGCCTTGAAGGAATTTCTTCAATTTTGATACACATACTTTATTTGGACTAAAGGATGAACCGATTAGATTTGGTGGTCAGAGGTCAAAGGTCAAGGTCACGGTAATCTCATAGTCTGGAATATAACTATGTGGACTAAAACTGCACACTGTGCCAGAGGCATGCAACCACAGGATGGTGATTCATTGTCCTGTTTAAATACAATTGCTGGTCCCACTAAAGGCCAATTTATGCTTCTCCGCCGCTGATGAAAACAATTGGGTGCCAGAACAGTAGGTGGCGCAACGGAAGGCAAGCTTAGAGAAGCCTTCCTCATGAGTTCTCAGAAGAAGTCCATGTTCATTATTTACCTGCACACACAGTGTACGATGGTAACTCAATAAATTAAAGTGACACCCAGCGGGTCATAATGCTTATGTTATCGTTTCCTAGCGAAGCAGTTCCCTGGTCTTGTATCCGAACTGCTTTGCTAATTCAACAGCTTGAAGCTACATGCAAGCAGCTAGCTTCCCCCCCAGTGTCCAAACACAGTCAGCACGGACTCCCGATACTAACTACTACCAAGTGTTTGCTTTTAACCTGACGGTGTTTGAGAAACAGTGTCATGATAACCGCGGAATTAAAGTCATGACAGAGGGTTTTTTCACAGTTGCCACCGCAGTTAGCATGGTGGCTAGGACGCTAGCGCCGTTATGAAAGTTCGTTATAACCATATGTGATTGTACACACATGCCGTCAGGGCTCTAACCAGCCACTGTCAGCTGGAAAACTCCGCTGGCTTAACACACTTGTCACATTAATCGTAGTGGTGTTTGGGTTTATTGTGATATAGGAAATGAAACAGGAAGTTTGAGGTCCGGAAATGATGTCGTTCCGAAATGCTATCATTAGCGGACCAATCACAGCCAATGGTTATCTGTAGGCTCTCCGCCATGCCGACGTGTAGTTCGAAAAATCAGAGCTGCACGAAGAGCTCTCTGTGGAGCCCGGAGAAGGCGTTCCACGGCGAAAAAGGCCGTCCTATCGGTCCGTGTCAAAACGGAGAAGCATAAATTGGCCTTAAGTGCAAAACAGATGGGATGGCATGTCGCTGCAGAATGCTGTTGTAGCCATGCTGGTTAAGTATGCCTTGAATTTTGAATAAATCACCAAGAATATATCACCTGCAAAGCCCCCAATGTTGCCTCCAATCTGAGTTGCTTTATTTTGCGGTTTCTGAAGCTGGGAACTCTAATAAACTTATCCTCGACAGCAGAGGTAACTCTTGGTCTTCCTGTCCTGGGGCGGTCCTCATGAGAGACAGTTTCATCATAGTGTTAGATGGTTTTCGTGACTGAACTTGATACATTCAAAGTTCTTGAAATGTTCCAGATTTACTGACCTTCCTGTATTAAAATAATGAGGAACTGTCGTTTCTCTTTACTTAGTTGAGTGGTTCTTGTCATAATATGGGTTGGAACTGTAGTCGAATAGGCCTATTCACTGTATAGAGCTATGCACCAACCCTGCCTCTGCACAACACAACTAATGGTCTCAAACACATTTAGAAGGCAAGAAATTCCACAAATTAACTCTTGACAAGGCAAACCTGTTAATTGAAAACCATTCCAGGTGACCACGGCATAAAGCTGATTGAAAGAAGGCCAAGACTGTTCAAAGCTTTCATCAGAGCAAAAGGTGGCCACTTTCAAGAATCTAAAATATAAAACATATTCTGGTTTGTTTAACACTTTATTGTTTACCACATAATTCCATATGTGTTCCTTCATAGTTTGGATGTCTTCAATATTAATCTGCAATGTAGAAAGAAAGACAAATACAGAAAAACCAGTGAATGAGAAGGTGTGTCCAAACTTTTGACTGGTACTGTATGTCTGAGTGTTGTATTGTGGATTCAATAAAATATCCCACAGAACACATTTTAAATCCGATTGGGACCAAAATCTAAAAGACACAGAGAAAAGACAGAGGTAAACATTAGAGCAGTAGAGATGATGGTTTTTACTGACACAGTCACATGAGCATTAGTGTTTTCTCAGTAAACTCATCATCGCACCAGTTTTGCAAGTCCTGCAGCCTTTTTATTAAAGCATTATTTTGGTTGGCACATAGCTGAGAGTCCACAAGGGAACTTAAAACAAACAAAAGCAGGGATGGACATCTGCCGCAGCCTGATAACATGGGTGTGTGAGCGTGAGTCTGACATGTGCGTGGCATCTGGGACATTGATCAGATTTCTGATGGTTGTGTGTCTCCTCTAATGATGTCTGAATTCCTGATGCAGTTCAGGTGTAACCTGTGTGATTGTATCCGCAGCTGTAGTTCGCTGGAGGTCGACTCCCTTTTTCTAACACTTACACCTTCAGGGCCTTCTCTCCATTGTGCTGGCGTTGCTCCTATTACTTTTTTTTTTTTTTAATGAACCAAGTCAATCATCCATTGCTGCAGAGTTACTCTAGCTGACAAACTACGCTTTCACTGACCGGGTCAAAAAAGTCTGGGTTGGAGGGGCGTGTTCATGATGTTTCTGCTTTACAGGAGTCGGGGGACACAGGACACACAATGGAGGGGCTACCTGTAGGATATCTATACAGTCTGCAAACAGCTCTGATGTTAACAATGCTCTGTTGGCTTTCACTAAAGGGTTACATGTGCCATTCAGGGATCCAGAGCACAGCGTGAAGCAATGAAGTCGATAATCACCCAGTGGATCCCGTTCTATTATCTGAAAATGAATGATGGACTAGAATCACCATCCTGACTCCAAGTGAAAACTGGTCAAAATTTGAAATAATAAGTCAGACTTGAGGTATCATGATCAAGAGGGCAAACACTGCAAGTCACAGTCAAATTCGAATGGTCAAATTATTGCAAATGTCACCGTTTCCACGTCCATATTAATAATTTTTGTAATTATTTCAATTGCCATCAGGCTGTGAACTAGAGGAGTATCTATTGTATGTTCCTCCACTAATAAAGACAGTTCTGAAGTTTGCACCATTTTAAAATGTTGTTTTACTGTACAACATTAAAATTTGAAGCAACAATTGAGGATAAACTTAGGAAAATATCGACTTTTGTCTTCTTTAAAGCTCAAACACGGTATTCAAACTATATCAAACTTTCAGATTTGATTTTGGCAACGTAAACGGATAACTGTCACCATTCATTGTCACCTTTCACTGGTTTTTATCCAAATTATGCTGCTGTTTCCTAAATGGAGAAAGGAAATACTTTGGGTAGAGACACAAACGTGCACGACAAAACAAAAAATACTGCGCATACATCACGGTGACTTTGACCTTTGCCCACAAAATTGGAATCAGGTCGTCCTTAAATCAAACTGAAGGTTTGAACCAAATCTGAAGATATTCCCTCAAAGAGGATGGACAACCCTAACACATAACACCTCCGGCCTCTGGCTGTCTGCGATGCAGGGGCATAACAACTACAGCCTGAAGGAAATGGCAAAGAAGTAATTGACTCTTGTTCCAATATGTGCAAATTGTTAATAACAACAGATGCTTATTATATGGATATATCTAATCACCAAAAGCCATTTGACGACACAAGAAAAGCCAGTTTCCCGCCTCACACACACTCACAGTGAGGAAGTCAGCTGCTGCATAGTTACGCCAGATACTTAGTATTGGTTGAAAAAGGCTCTAAAGTTGTATTGGATTTCTAGTGTAAACACATTGACCTGTTTAATTGCTATTGCGGAGCAAAAAGGGCCTTTCCAGGTGAGTGAAAGGAACAATAATGGGTTCACAGATGTAGTGGTCCGTCGTTTCCTTTACGCACATCCTCCCAGTGCATCCGTCTCCCGATCAATCAGTGAACACTGTTATCACTCTGGGGTTCTATGGCCACATCACTCATCCTCAAAGGTTTCGGTATAAAAGGTTGAGATCGGCTCAGAATCAGCAGATCTGCACCAGAAGCTTCACCTCTCTCGGACGTAGCTGTGAACATACTCATCTTATCTCCACAGGTACAGTGCTGTTCTCATTTTCAACGGTTTAAAAAAGGATGAATTCTACTAAAAGTCTGTCTTTTTTTTTATGCACAGACATGTCAGGGAAAGTTATGCTTGTGTTGGCACTGCTGGCGGCTCTGCTCGTGTGCAGTGCGGCCTCCTCACCTGAGACGACCAGCCCCCTCCAGCAGCTCCTGGCCAAGAGGGAGAGGGCGAGGGACTCGGCCCACAGACGGGAGCCGGCGCCTCAGACTCGCTCTGCACGGATGGAGAGACGGGCACACCTCTCCGAGGACGAACGGGAGATTATGACCAAGCAAATAATGAAAGCTATTTCAGGTATGATGTGGGCTCTTGGGTGTGCGGTTGTGGTTTTACCCGTCAGGGAGATGCATGAGATGGAGGAAGTGTAATCTGAATCAGTGTGTGTGGTTTCATGTAGGACTGGTTTGTTCACAGGGGTGATGAACTCTGAGTGCATGCCAGATCGAGACTACCAGGGCTGGGTGGACTTCGGACGGCGGGACGCAGAGTGAGACGCCACGCTGACGACCTCAGAGCCCCCTGCTTTGTGATCATACTTTATATTTCAACAGGAAATGTTTGACTGTCCCTGCAACTTTACAAATAAACATTTTGGCAGAATTCTTGCAGTGTTTATCTGTTGATTCCAGTAGAAACACAGAGACATGTAGATCTGTACTTGATGAAAATGCAGTTTTATTCACATGTGGTTCAGTTTACACACACACACGTGATGCTAACAACAGAGACTACACAGCAGAGAAACAGTGGTTTGGTTGATGAACACAAATTATAAAAACCCGTGTTTGATTCATTCCCTTTTGCATCCACATGTATCCTATGCCTTTTACCTGCAGGTCATTGAAGAACCATGCCGTTTACATTATTATTATTAACAACTTTATTCTACTGGTATTTCTGTTAGAGAATATTTCCCTGAACACCGCGGAGCATTCACTTTGAACGCCCCGCAGGATTTTTGATTTCATTTACATCCCAGCAGTTTCAAAAGTTCCTGATGACATGAAACACAGCGGCTTTGTACAAGCAGGATTTTTCAGTCAATAGACATATTGCTTCTAAAACTGTCACTGGCTGTTTTTATTGCAGCATTGTCAGACCTGATTTGCTTGTTTTCATTTTTTTTTTGCTGAGGTTTGTCTCAAGATACACGTTATGTCTAGATTCAAGACTTTGACGACATGTGCTGTGTGAAAGCAGGCGAGGAACTGCGGGGCAGACGTCAACATGATCGACATTCAGTTCAGTCAGTGTCATTGCCGCCGGCCCCCCAGCGTGGAGCAGAAGTCAACGCAGTGCTTCTGGATTCATTTATTGCCATTTGACAATCTTATATACAACATGGTTTCTTCAGAGGAGCAGCTAATGAACAGGAAGACCAAAGTGTAATTTAGTGCATTTGAAAGATCTTCAGGGCCAGACTTGGCTTGATTTGTGGTTTTAACTAATTACAAAAAAAAGGACGTGCATTAATTATCTACTCTCTTCTTGTTATTTATACTTACAACTTGACTTTTTTCACTTCAGAAACAAACACAAAAAAGATAGTGACTTTTTTTTAAACAGTGGCAGGAAACTGTAAAATGACATTCACAAAACACAATATAAAAAGTTTTTTTTTTAAAGAAGTTTCCTTTTTTTGTGTAAAAAGAAAAAGTGTCAGTCAGACGGACTGGTCAGGTGATCAGGTGATTGTCCTGAGATGAAGATGTGCACGCGCGCGCGCGCGCAGCGCACACACACACACACACACACACACACACACACACACACACACACACACACACACACACACACACACACACACACACACACACACACACACACACACACACACACACACACACACACACACACATCTACTATACATGACTTCATACAAAAGAACAGTGCTATACACAACGGACAACTCAAAGTATGGCTCCAGCGCAGTCTGCTTCTCTTGTGTTGGAGACACCAGAGCAGTGTCACATGGCTCCACTCAAAGCCACTGCGGTGAATGAAAGAGGAGTGAGTGGTGGAGGGTCAGACGTTCAGTGGAGGCCTCGCTGCTTCTCTCTCCTTGTTACTGCGGCCCATCGTCCCCCAGGCTGCCACCCTGTGCAGCCCCAGCCTCTGAAGCTTCCCCACGAGGTTCAAGCTGAAAAATGTCCTTCCTGCTTCCTTGTCCGATGACGAGCCTCCACCCTTGTCTTTTGCTGTGAATGGAGGTTCTGTATTGTAGCTGTTGCGCAGGAGGTGGTGGGGATAAGGAGCGGCTGAGATGCCGCGCTCTTTCAGCAGCTGCAGGAGTCCCGGTGATGAGGTGGTTAGGTTTGCAGTGGTGCCGGGGGGGGCGGTGCTGCTCCGGCCTCGTAGGCCAAAGTGCTGCTGGAGGGCAGGAGATGAAGTGCTCACGTGCTCAGAGCTCCGACAAGGTGGCAGGCCGAAAGAGTGAAGGCTGAGCACAGAAAGAAAACTATTACAAACCAAACATAACCTAACACACAATAGATTAGAACTCAAGCCGTCTGTTGTTGTTCAACCATCAAAGTGCATACACAACACAAAACAGAGTGATGTTTTCAGTTAGTTCAGTTGTTGTCAGTGTCATCACTGCTGTGAAATGAATAAACATGATGTTAGTGTGGTTGCTAGGATGAAAACCTAGGAAAAGCAAGAATGTGTTGGAGTAGAAACAAAGCAAGAGCAGATGAGACAGCACAGCCGTTTTCAGACATGACCTCCAGAGAATGTCTGCACAATTGGGTCCAGACTTTCTCCCGGGTTCCCCTTTCACATATGGACAACGCAGCAGGAGATTCTCAACACAAACATCTCAGCAGTGTTCAAGCGAGGGGTGGTGCATCAGGCAGAGGCAGGATCTAACATGAATTCATCTGAGGATATCATTTATTTTTGTTGACAGCACATTGACACCGACATCTGCCCTTATCACCAAACGCTCTCTTGACATCCTCCTCTGTGTCGTCTATGTGTGTGGCACTGCTTTTTCATCCTGAGATATTTGGATTCTTCTTGCTTTTCCATTTTTGCATCTGTCGTTTGTTAGAAACGTCATAAACACTCCCACTCGCTCGCGGTGGATGCTCCAGAGAATCTCCAGCTGTATTGAGAGGCTCTGGACATTATCTAGAGTTTCTTCCGCCAGCAGCCTTGTAAAAACTCCAGAGAATGTCTGGAGCCTCTCACTCGGACATTTGCGTTCTTAAATACAGCCTGTCCGGACGATGCAAGGAAACTATCCAGAGTTCATTGCATGTCGAAAAGCAGCTTTAAACAACTCTGTGTCACAAAGGGTTAGTAAGAAGTAAGTATGTACATGCTTTTTCATGAAATAGCCAGGAACATTAGGTCATTGAAAATGGAATTTCAGACGTTATACAAAGTCTTCCTTAGTGAAAATCAAGGCTAAACAACTTCTTCAAATGTTAACCAAGACACTATTTAGTCAGACAAACAGGGTACAGTGCAACTGTGGTTGATATCCGAGACATTTACTGAGCATTCACTGTAAATCCACCCCGACTCTTACTTTGCCCCGAATGCTCCTTCTAGAGCTGGAGAAAGAGCCTCGACAGACGTTTTCTGCCACTGTGAGGGTAAAGAGCAGAAGACGGCAAAGAGATAAATAAAGCAGCAGGATGGGAAAGATGAAATCGGGAACACCTGTATCGAAACAATGTTGAGGATTAATCACATCACATCGGTACAAAATCAATTTCAAGCTCAAATGTAGCTTTACTGTCCAAGATGGAAATTCACCGGGCTAGAGCTGTGAAAAATAAAGACAACACAACATGGTAACAAAATATATGAAGGCAGTGTGTATTCTTACCTAGCAGACAAGGAGGGGATGAGGAGGGAGGGTTGGAGGACTTGGCGGGTGGTAATGGTATGTGGGGGAGAGGTCTGAGGGAGGTTGGGACCAGGTGGAGAGGCTGGGTGATCATGGAAGGAGAGAAGCATGTTAAACTACACATGAAAGATAAAGCAGACTATGATGATAAACTATATGGGTAAGAATAAATAAGGATGGAAACTACTTGAATGGTAGAAAAAACGCTGCTAGCAGAAACCATTCTAAAGGGTATTTACTAAAGTGAATATATATAGGACAGTTGTGGTGGAACTGTCTGAATGTAGCATGTGTGTAGTCAGTGTGTGTGTCCTACCCATGGCGTGCGCTCCTGAGAGCTGTGACAGGTCGGGTTCATCCTCCTCCAGGTCGTTCAGGCTGTAGACGTGCTGTATGTCCACCTCGAGCTCCCTGAAGTCTTTGGTCAGGACGCCCGGACGCGGATGCAGGATGCCGCCCAGGTTTGGTTTGGCCAGCTGCTGCCACTGATGCAGAGTCACAGAGCCTGACGGACAGAGTCACAAGGAACACCAGTTGTGAACAGAGCAGGTGCATCACAATCTAAATCAGGTTTACTTGTTTCCCGAATGAGTCAAATCACAGTGAATCTTGCTGTTACAAGTTGAGAGACATGAGTGAGGCAGGATGGAAGTGTGTGTAATACTCTGCCTCAACAGTTCAATGTGTGGAAGAGTAACAGCCCAGAGGATGGATGGTTTACCTTCCAGAGGTTTGACGATCTGCAGGCGGTCTGGCAGGTAAGACCTGGATCCTGCCGAGGAGCCACAGGAGGGCCGTGAGCTGCCGTTGGAGTAGTTGGTGCCTGTCGATGTGGCCGGGCTGGACCCCAGGCTGTTTGGCGTCAGAAAGCCACTGGAGACCTCGCCGTCCTCGCAGTTTGCTTCCAAGGCACGGAGTTTACGCTCACGCTCCACTTCGAAGAAAGGCCGCTCGGAGGAGTGGCTCTGTTGGCGGGCCGACAGGCTGCGCAAAGCTGCTTCCAGGTCCTGGCCCCCTGGGGTGCCCGGCTGGCCCAGACGCTTTGGCCCAACAACACTACAAGGAGGACACGTGACAATGTTTAACTGCTTCGACTTAACAGAACATTTTAATTAGTGGTTATCATTATCGATATCGAGATCATTTTGCAAACCCTGTCCTGTTCCATTCGATATAACAGTGCAGTGACACACACACACCTGTTGTCCTCTTTCTGAGCTGGAGTGGAGCTGTGTTTCTCTTCCAGGGTGAAGCTGGCATTATCAGAGCCATAGTAGCTCGTTCGGGGGGTGCTGGTATGACTGGAGCGAGCCGACACCGGGCTGGAGCCTGGGAGGGCCGGAGACTGGCACAGAGACCGCAGCTTCCCCACCTTGTTCACCACCTTCACTGTTTCAAACACACGCCACGGGTGGTTCCTTTCAGGATAAGCAGAGTAGAAGTGGTCATTGAATCGCACTTGAATATTCATCACTGTCATAGACCATCAGTATCCCCATCACAATATCGGCTCTAATGCAAGTATTGTCTTACACAAGCTACAGGAAGAAAACTGTGCCCAAGAAAAAACTAACCAAAGCAAGGCATTCAGTTATTTGTGTCCAAACCCAACCCAACATCAGCCCTTGCCAATGTAACCAACCCTGCCCCAACCCGAACATCAT
The DNA here is from genome assembly GCF_947347685.1 of Pleuronectes platessa. Taxonomy (NCBI): domain Eukaryota; kingdom Metazoa; phylum Chordata; class Actinopteri; order Pleuronectiformes; family Pleuronectidae; genus Pleuronectes; species Pleuronectes platessa. The sequence continues at coordinate 22,040,748 of NC_070628.1, read as the reverse complement.
TTCAAATATTCAGTTTCGACCCATGCCAGCACTTTTTATTGAAATACACAGGTTAAGTACAGCTGCTTCAAAATCGGACTTATGCAGAGTACTTGAGTACATGGACTTAATTAAATGTCCATTACATGTAGTTTTCTCAGTTTAATCCAAAAAACAGTTCCCCTTCGCATAAGAACAGCCACTGTTTGGATTTGTGCCAGAAACCATTAGATTGTTTTTGCAGTGGTTACTAAAGTCATCAGGAGTGGACACTTCCCCAGAACCCACAAAACCTGAAAGTGCAGATCCTTTGGTTGTATAACAGTTACCTGAAGTTCCCCTCTGCGATAAACAACAGGTTCGTTTTTTTCAATAACAAACATAGATCAGACAAGGTCAAAGGCAAAGGCAATCTACATTTATGTTAATAATTTTAGATGAGAATGATAATTATTTAAAGTAAAGAGTTATGCTGTAACTAGTTTTGAGTAATCCTGCAATGTGCCAGTGATTAAGCGTAATCTCTTCATATCCATATCCTGAAAACAGAATGGTTTCTTTCTCTTACTTAGTACAGAGCCACGTCTCAGTTTGGCACAACGTGTCAAACTTGAGTCAAACCTTCACCATGAGAACACAGAAGGTGATCATATTTTCAAAAACGATCAAAAGGCAAAAATTCAATGCCTGATAACATCAATGTGAAGTTTCATGAAAATAATTTAAATGGTTTTTGAGTTCTGCTCTGCAAACTAAATTATTTCCACTGAAATATTAAAAAAGCTATACTGCTTTCTTCTCAATATTCCTGCAAGACATTGTCAAACATTGTCATGTGAACGTACAGGGGATTTTACAATTTCAAACAGATTAGATTAAAAACTAAAGAGAATGAACAAGATCAATATTTTCTAATAAATATAAATTAAGTTCTGAAGGACTGTGTTTTTGTTTAAGTCATCCAAAAGGTCAGATGGTAAAAACCACAGGCACTTATTTTATAACCCTTGATGATTTACTTATAGAAAAAAATGTCCTGGTGCTGAGCTTGTTCACATTTGCCTCCAACAGGTGAGATCACAGTCAAACTGACGGACTCACTTGTATTCTGACGGAGCCGGGGTGTCCAGGCCTTTGCGGAAAGTGCCCTCTATCTCAGCTGCCAGTGAGTCCATTGGCAGGACAGAGGCCAGTGCGGTGTAGCGCTGCACCGTGCTGTTGGGCACGCTCTTGTTCCGCAGGTTTTTAATGTCCTCTCGGGCCTCGTGGAGCATGTCGCCACACTCAGAGTACTTGTCCTGCAGGTCCTTGAGCTGCAGACAGGGGGAGACAAAGCCCTACAATGATATATTGTAGAACTCACAACATGCACAACTATGCAGAGACATGACAACCATTCAGCCATACAGACAGGAAGACAAGACGGAGGGTTTTGTTGAAGTATTTAACAACGAGTGTCTTGCCTCTGATTTAAGTTTGATCTGACTCTCACGGGAGGCACTCAGCTGCTGGTTCAGGCCCTCGTTCTCATGGGAGAGCTGGAAGCACAGAGTGAATACAGTTAAAAGAGATTTACTGGGATTTCACATGAAGTGAGTGGCTGCACCTTGAGGACACCTTGTGGGAAGAATTTGTGCCTCTGTGTAAATCTATTTCTGTGTGTGTATGCGTGTGTAGGTGTATGTGTGTTTGTGCATGTGTGTGTGTGTGTCCCTCACCCCTTTGCAGCGGGCTTGCAGGTCCACAATCTGAGCGAGCAGGGAGCTGATCTCCTCCTGCTGTCTGAGAGTGTCCTCTACTTTCCGTGCCAGCTCATCTGAGAGGTCAACCACCTGCTTGTTGACAGATGCTGAAACACACAAGACAGATCAATGCGCCTAAGTTACAGCTACATTATTTCCAGCTGTTGAATCTGCACTGTAACACTTACAGAGCTCCTCCACGCACACCATCATCAGCTCCTGCTCTTGCTCCTCGTAGTTGGTCGTCTCTGTAGTGAGCTCATGAGCCTGCAAAGTTTTTAAGCATTGTATCGTATTATACAATCATTCAAATTCATGATCACCTGATTCAGCCCTAAGCTGTGATAAAACAAAGGGGTGTTACTTTCCCAAATATTGACTTAACAACTCTATAACCTCACATTTAATGACATATTATTTTCAGAAATATGTTTAATTTTAATTTGTAGATTTGAAATAAGAATGCATCCTGCATTTCTGGTATGTTGAAGTAGTTTTAAAAATAATTAAATATTACAGAATGATGTTCTGTGTATCAGTTACATTTTCCACATAAAAAATACAAATAAAAATATCCTCCTTGTGGGAACTGTGTCATGTTAAATACCTCTAATCTTAGTTTCCGGTTATCCTCTTCTAAAACTTTCAGTTTCTGCTGCAGGAAGTCGTAGTGGACAAAGTTGGTGAGAGAACTGCACGATTCATTCCTTTTAATCCTGCAACAAAACAAAAGGTAGGTCTTCATTGAACAACCCATCTTTTCACTCTTTTTCAAAAATATCTATTGGAAACATCCGTGATCTTAAATCAGAGTGTATATAATCACAAATACTAAGCTCCTATGTCAACCAATATTCAAGCTTTTTCATCTGTTTGACAAATACAGTCTAATGGCTGTCTACAAAGAACATGTTGTAATTGTAAAACTGAAAATTGGTGATTAATGGTTCAAAAAGCTTTGACAGCAGATACAATGAGAAGAGATGAAAAGAGGGACAACAGTGAATAGTGGTGATGATTAACTGCTGATGGGAAGGACTTTAGTAGACAGCTTAGCAGGAAACTTTGAGAGGATCAGTGGAGATGTTCTAACATGTGTTTGCTTCCACACAGACTCAGTGTACTGAGCAGCAGGGTAAGGGCCCTGTCATAAATACAAGAGCGGTCAAAGTTCACCACAGTTAAACTCCACGTGAAGCCACCCTGTGATTTGCTCTGCCACCGGACAGGCAGGTTTTATTTGCCTCCTTGATGCACTGATTGAAACGGGAGGCGAGGGTTCGCCGCTCAAACATTTGCATACTGTATGTGTGACCGGACCCTAAAGCAACATTTCAGTGTGATAGTGAAGACACGTTGCTCCCTTCAGAGTCAAAGAGTCTTCACTATCACCTGATTTATGCTCGCACTGCACTGCTGTAAAAGTACTTTTTTTAAATTTCACAAGAATAAAATAATAATAAAAAAAAAAAAAAAAGAATAGAACTACAAGCAAAAGTTTGTCAAAGACCAAGGTTGAACAATGCAACCTATCAACAGGTAATTCCTGTGTATTTAAAGGGAGGAGGCTGCTCTGTATGTTCTGAAGGAAAATAAGTGTAATAAAAAGTCTTCAGGTGTGTTTATTGCAGAAAATGCAGGATACTGTATCTACAGTACAAAGACTGAGTCATAGACTTGGACTTTCAAGGAGCTCAATATTAATGGCAGTCATTCCTCAACCTCGGTGGACATGAACGAGCGTGTTGCACTCACGGTGAGAGCGACTCCGCGTTCTCAGTCTCTTCAGTGCTCGCGTAGAATTGAAGGAGGTCGTCCCGCATCGAGAGCTCGTGACGGAGTTGTGCAATCTAGAAAATAAGTCATGATCACTTGAGCTCAGCAGACTGTAACACAACTGACAACAGTAAGTGTGTGTGTCATGAGGCAGGTTTTTACCTCCTCCTTTGCAGTTTCAAGCTGTTCATCCAGTATTTCATTGCGTGTCGTTAGTTCTTGGTTTTGCTTCAGGAGAGACTGACCGATACGTGCCGCTAACTCCAGATCCCGCTCTTTCTGCAAAGTGATACAAAGTACAGCATTTATTTTATTTATTAACATATATTTATTAACAACATGCACATATTTCGAAAACTTCTTTTACACAATAAGAGTTTAAGGAAGGATCACAGATGAAAACAGTGAGGGTCAGAGAGGCAGCTAAGTTTAATCCTCTTTAATCCTTTTCATCGGCTGAGTGTGTCTCTCTTACCTCCTCCAGCAGGTGGGTGACCGCCTTAATGTCATGATACGTCTTGGTGACCTGGCCCACTCTGTCTGAGCACAGCACTGCGGGAGGGGGAGAGAGGGATTTGATGAATGGCGGAAGATACAGAGCTGGAGACGGCACAGAGTAGACACACGGCAACAACGGCCTCAGAAAATGTTTTCTACGAGACAAGAGATGTGTTGGATACTAACTAGACAGTGGAGAAGGTTTTTGAATTGATTGGTGGCTTCTTTGGTTCTTATTTTTTAATTAGCCACTGAAAAGTCAGCATTAGAAAAAAATGTAATGACTGTACACATGTCACATTAAAAGACCTTGTGACCCTCACAATCAGGTAACAGACCTTTTACATGCAATTTAACTATTAATAACATGCTATGGCCCTGAACCGATTTGTTGAAGTTGTATTATTAAATTATTATTGAATAAATTATTCATTTTTTGAGAAGTTAGAGAATAGAGTTTTATGTGCTTTATATCCACTTATAGTTTTATTGTGTTAAGTGTTATGATCAGTTTCAATTAATCAGTTAACTTGCCAATGAATTCACTCATCCAGTGCTGTAAAGCCTTTTGTGTTCTCTGTTGAATTTCTGGATGAATTTGTCTGATGAACATCAAAGATGTCAAAGAAAGAGAGACTACATTCTTTAACATGCACAAATAAATTATCAAATATGAACCTGTAACGACAGCCAGGGTGAAACAGAGTGTACAGAGCACACTTCTTCTCTGAGATTCAGACCACAACATCTCCTTTTTGTCAGCCTGATACCGATCCTCTTAGCTTGATCCCGTTTAGCCCAGATAAGACGCCAATAAAGGCCTTCTCCCCTGAATACCGATATAGCTCAACAAGAGAGACCGCCAGCTCTAAACTGACTGAGTGTTCACACCAGCAGGACATGTACAGCATGAAGGGGATAACGTCAACTGCTTATTCACCCGCTACTTTTGTTTACATTTGTTTATGTTCTCAGTTTAGACCGATCTGGTAATGATGTACCCAGGCTCTTAATTAAAGCCATTAAAGCATTGAACATGAGCCAAACGGTGAAAAGTTATTCTCCTTATAAGTTTTGAAAGGTTAATTACCCACATTGTTTTGAGTACACCAAGGACTCACATTAAATAGCTGCCTACACTAACAGATACATGCTTGAGGGGGGAAAAACGTAAGGACTTAAGATGAATACTGTTGTTTAACATCCGAATCATCTCTTTTGAATGGTGAGTAGCTCTGAATGAAAAAGCTTACTTCAGCAGAAAGAGAGGTAGTTGCCATATTGCAAAGTAATTAGATGGAAGCAATTGAATTTGGCGTTGAAACCGTGATTGGATATCTGTATCGGTGTCTAATCAGCCTAATGGGAAACTTGCGCTGAACTATTCCACTGAAAACTATAGCTGCCCATGAATTATATAAGGTTTTCAGCTCTCTAAGGTGATTTACAGTATGGTAGAGGTCATGTTTTAATGCTCACTAAAGAGAAATGTAGAAACAAAAATGATTCAATAAGAACAAAAAAGGGTAGTGAAAATAATTTAACCCATGTCAAAGTTCAAAGGTTTTAATCATAACATCAGTAAGGCGGTGAACAGTAATGTTAATGTCACAGTAATGTTAATGTCACTCCTAAATGTGGATCTGGGTCACAATGGTGACATAACTGACAAATGATACATGAAACCCTTCCCTTAATTTGTGAGCTCACTGGTGACGATGCACCAGGTCCACTGGTAGATCTCAGACATTGTACAGGGGAAAATCCAGGTGAGAGTTTATTGCCCAATGGAAGAGGTAATCTCCCATTTCCAGCTGACTCAGCCTTCGAAATGCAGGTCAGAAATACTGTCATGCTAATTTAAGTCTAATCATATAATGTAATCTGTCTGAAGAAATGTCACACAGGAAAATGAACAATTATAAACACCTACTATATATATAATGTGATATGATCAAAAGCTCCATAACACCTACCAAATGGACACTGAATTGAAATTCTTCCGCTTTATCAAAGGTCAAGAATAAACACTGAAATTTGATATGTTTATTTTGGTTTATTATACTGATAAAAACCTACATAAAAGCTTTAATAGAACTATTCCTATCATCCACCTTAATCAAAAATAATCAGAGTCAACATGTTGATTTCTGATAATAAGACTCGCTGACTGGTTATATATATTTACATTTTCAATCATGCAAAGTAATCGTAAATCACAGTCTAAATAACACATTATTATAAAGGTTTATATAAGTCTTCCTGAGCACTAAATGGCTAATTAGTTTAAAATACCTGCATTAGGTATTAGTCTGCAAATCAAAAAAGGTTAATGAGATAACTTTCTAAAATCCTATTGTCCTTAAAGTGGATTGCTACACGTGCTAAAAGAAAAAAGTCGGCAGCAGGGCAGTGGAGAGGTTCCAGATACTGTCCTGTACCACAGCGTATCCATCTTCTGCCACAGGACTACACTAGAGAAGTACCTCTGCTGTGTACTATTTCCAAGGAGTTCTTGTTCTTAGTCAATGAAGTACAATTTCATCTTCATGATAAGGAGCTAAACCGTGTCACCAGCTGAAACACCTCATCCATTTCCTCTTGACCTCACTCTGCAGTGCAGCACAGATCAAGGAAAGAGATGCTTTATGCCACCGAGAGCTTTAACAGTTGGTGCCGAGCTAAACCCAGGCAGCTAACCCGCAGAGGAAGAAGAGGTTAACCCCGCTCCCGTGGATGAACCCTGCTGACTTAGCTTTACTTACGACGTTACGCTGTGGGGATCAGACAGGCATGGATCAGCGCCAAGAATAAGATTCACATTTATCCTCTATTGATCTCCATAGTTCTGCAGATCTGGCAGGAGCTTCTTACTGAAGATCTGTATGGACATTTAAAAATAAAATAGTAGTAAAATAGTGCGGAGTCGTAAGTGTGTGGACCACAAGGAAATATATAAAGATGCGGTCACATTTTTCAGAGCCAGATTCATCACTGATTACTGCTCGATTTGAATATAATAAAACAATAAATAAAGATGTAATAAAAACAATATACAGTTAAAGCTCCAATCTACTGAAGTATAGAGACTGTTGTTTAGAATGTCACTAAATTCTGGAGGGGTGCCCGTGTCGCAGTATTCGTGCAGACACTAGCCCCAAGCCCATTCAGACAAAGAACGCCCCGCACAGAGGAGTCATAGAGGAGAGGGACTGCTGACACTGCTCAGGACAAAAACCTTTTTAATCTCAGACATACAACCATGTTCTTCTTTATAAGCAGATGCATCAATAAATGATCATCAACTGCTCTGCACCATCCGCATGCAATACCCTCAGATGACAGGATCGGAAGTAGGGCAGCAGCACAGTGCATGTACCTGCAGTCTGTGTCCTTGTGAACCACAGACCACAAAGACAAGTTTTCATTTTTTACGCTTTCAAAACAATGTCCCCTCTCAAATTATGAAAAATAGCACTCTAATAGAATAATGTCAGTAGCAAAGAAATTCAAACTGTAAAATGAAATAGAAACTGCGGCATTCAAATAATGTTCCTAAATTATGGGTCTGACCTCCATATATAACCAGGATTCACAATGCTCTTATGTACACAGGCTTGATTCTGCTGCTGCAGACTGCGGCCACACACACACACACAGGCTCAGTGACCTTCACCACACTAAGAGGAAACATTCAAGCTCAATCTATTTACAAAACTTAACACCTCTCTGGACACTTAAATGTTGAACTAAAGCCTCCTCGTGAAAAGAGCTGCACACACAGACATTCTGTTGGAATATTCATCATTTACAGGATGAGCCAGTTCAGCACCACTGCACCTGCCTCACATGCTGAGCACTATTTAGAATAACAGCACTTAGATAACCAACACCTGAGCTCCGCTGGAACATCACGCGCTGTCTTATCTCACCTTGTGACACCTCCCTGCAAAGACCGTCTTTGTTGTTGTTATTATTGTTATTGTTGTTGCTGTTCAGGCAAATCTTCTCGTGCACTACTTCATCCACAAGACTGGACGTGCTCTTGTCCTCTTCCTCCTCCTCAGAGGCAGAGGAGCTCCACACCTCCATTGTGACCGCAGAGAAACTTCCCTCTGCGTCTCCGTCCATCAGTTAAATCCCTTCTTCTTCTGACTCCCTTGTTCTTCTACTGTGTGCTGGCTGTGCTGTGTCCTAGCAGCTGTGTCCCAGCCATCGTCCTGCTGCCCTGTGTATATGTGAAAACAGAGTCCGCTGGTCTACGTTAGTGGGTGTGTACACCTGTGTTTGTGTGTGCAAGAGAATGTGAGCTGCTTGGTGTTAATAAATAATCCCTCAGACTGTACGGGCCATCTGTCGTCATGCCTGCCTCCGTTCACCTGGCCACGTTGGACTACCGGGTAGGAGAAGAGGGGAGGAAGAGGAGGAGGGGTGAAGGAGGAAGAAAACTCTAAACTGTGAGTAACTAAAGCTGCTAATGATCACACTGGCTTTGTCCAAGCGCAGGAGCATATTATATAATGGTTATAAATGAAAAAAATATTCAGAATGGGAAATCTGATGCATTTAAAAAGGATGCTGCACAGACACCACCCACCCCTCTGAAGTGATGAAGATGGTAGGTTCCGCCTGTGCCAATGGCTGCTCTTATTCTGTACATACGTCACACCAGACAGAGAGAGAGGGGTCTGCGTAATCCTGCCGCAGACTGAGCCACTCCCACCCCACAGGGGTCTTATGGAGGAAACAGAATCAATAGGATTGAAGGCTAAGATTACTGTGAAGAAAACAAGGCAATCATTTATTTTTTGCCATGAGAGAGTCTCATCAGGCCTTTGAGACAATCTATTCAAACCCATTTCTAAATTAAAACAATTCTTTATTTCAGTAAAGATTAAGCCCATTATGAATAAAACAAATTGCTATTAAAGCACATTTTTTGTCATTTTAATAATCAAATTAACTTACCTCATCCTTTTCTTAGGATGAGCCGGTTGCTTTCTATGAACCAATAGTGACCATTGGTCACCACCTAGACGTCAACAGGCCAACACAGCAACAACACAAGTAAAGGTTCTGCAGTTGACAATAGGAGGAAGTAATGTCTCAAGAACTTTGCCCACAATAACCAGCAAAGACGAGTGCTACATGTTTGAGTCACCACCCAGCAATAAAAACACAACACTACAGTAAAGTGCTTAGCTTCAACCTCCTCTAAATATCATATCACTATGAGACATGTGATTAACTTATATATTAAAGATATATCATCTTATGCAGTAAGAGAAATTTGAAAAAGAAAAGGTAAAGTTACGCTGCAGAGTATGAAAAAAATCTGAATTTAGTAACGAATCAAAGCCACTGCTGTAACTCCTTTTGAGTACATATTGAACACGTGACCTCTACCAATCTGTGCAAACTGAGAGTTGATAACACTGGTGAAATATTTGTCTGAAGGAACAACACCCTGGAAGGTCATTTGTCACGTTAACTGCAGATTTGGCCCATGGCGTCTAGTACAGAAAAACAGAACTGCACGATAGTCACGTAGTGCTCATACTGTTGATGTGATACATGAAAAGTAATAATTATTAAAGATCAGACGTGTCCTCCTCCCTGTCTGCAAACAGCTCTCAACAACAAGAGCAAAACACGCTGCGGGACAAGCTTTATTATTTAACAAGAGAAGGGAAATTCCTCTGCACGTCTGGACTGATTTAAAGCATTTTCCCATGAAGACTGCTCCTTGTTGTCGATTAGTTATGTGTAATTGGTTAATATTAGGTTTGGATCAACAATTAAAAAGAGTGCTTCCTCAAAATACGTTACTGAATTAAATGTGACGGGTACTTCACGCTTCATAACCATAATCACATAATTGGTGAGAAACTTAATATGTTTCTTATTAACCAACCTTATTGACCTGAATATGGAGTATGTGATCAAACATCTTTCTTCTGACACACCCAGCAGACTCAGAGCAACATTAACATGTGGCTCGGCATCAGCGGGGCACAGCCCATCTAACACTGTGAGGACACAGCCACAGGCAAGCTCATGAAATCCTATCAACATGAACCAAGGTCTTCAGGAGTAAAGTAAATCTTGAGATAAAGAAACATTATACTTAATGTATATGGAAAAATCATCAGAGGAAACACAGACAATAAACTGAAGAGGTAGTTATGAGTAAGTTCAAACTTTTCAAATACTCTCTGAGTGCAAAGTAAAAATGTCAGATATTTCCATATAAACTGAATTTGATGTGTCACTGGACAAATCACTGATTTACTGACTTTACATCATGCATCTCATACTGTTCTCTATTGACTCAGTGATCAACCGCTCAGATATTTTACCAAACTAACAAATGCTCCACCTTCAAAAGAAGCTCATAGGTGAGGTGAGGTTGCCATTACCTCCCACAGGTCTAGACAATCTATAGATCTAATGATAAACCCTGTCGGTGTTGCTGCGGCAACAGATATGCCAAAAGTGTCAATGTGATGTCAAAGTGGTCACAAGGATGAGCCATCTGTGGAGCTCCAGCGGAAACTGTTAAGGAAGCCAAGAGACGCCAGGTTAATCGGCTTGCTGACATTTGACATCTGTGACTCACAAATGTGGCCGAGAAGAGGGGAGGACACACACATGAGGACACACACACGAGGACTTAAAAAGGGTAGACCCTAACTACAGAACACATACAGGAGAGAGAGCTCAAACATTATGGAAAACACGGCTCGAAATTCAGAATTACAAAAAATAACAAAACAGGTTGTCAGCTTTCTCTAGGTTATTATCCATCTTGATCAAATTAGACTTGCCAACAGGCGTCACTCCATCTTAGTTTGGCCAAATGCAACACATGCAGTCATTATCAAAATGAGTCCCGCAGCTATCAGCAAAAATCTCTTTTCTCTTATAGTTAAATACAATGCAAACAGTGTTTCACTAGTTAGAAATACTTTCTTTGTATATGTAGGTATTTGTTGTGGTTTTGTTAGTTCAAAAACGCTTAGCAATTGTTTTGATCCATCTGTAAAGGCAAAGATCTAATTTATCTTCATACCTTGATTGGAGATTTGTTCACTCATAAAAAGCTTCGATCTCACATTTATTGGCCAAAGTAACTAATTAAACTTCAACAAACCTTTCAACTTAACTATTACATTTTCACTAAGGTGGTGAACTATTGGGATAATCCATCATATTTACTTTCTTCTAAAGATATATAGCTTGTGTTGTTACCTTCTACAGTTTATATTGATAAATATGACAAGGAGTAACAGTCTGTGTATTTTTAGAGGATAACATAAACTTGGATTCATCCATGCTCAATATTTGAAATAATAAAAAACTGAGCTGCACATGAAGCCGCAGGGAAAGGACTGTTTATTTGCTCTGATTTAAGGTGTAATGATTAAATGCAAAAGTCAATAGTGACACATTTAACATTTCATTATGAGGTCAATCCATACAGCACTTAGTGTGGAAATAAAACAATACCCACTGAAGTAGTTGAATGTCTCTCTGATCTGGTCGTGAGTGAGTCCCAGAACGACCTCTGGTGGCAGCAGGGGGGTGTGCAGCCAGTCGTCATTGTCGTACCCAAACACGCTGTCTGCTCGCAGAGTGTAATTGGGCTGAGCCTCCGATAACAGGCTCACTATCTCCAGCTCAGGTAGGTTGGAACAAAGGTCTGAGCATGGTGTTGTTGGTGGTGGTGGTGGTGGTGGTGGTGGTGGGGGGGGGGGGGGGGGGGGGGGGGGGGATTGTTGTTTGAGTGTGAGTGTGGGTTTGTGGATAAGGACAGAAAAACACAGAAAGTCAGCAGCACTTAGAAAACCATTAGTAAACACTGCCCTCTGCTGATTAATGTAGGAGCCAACATCTAGTTTTCAATTGTAAATCAATCGAACCACATGTATACGATTATTCAAGGTGTGACCTACCTGTTAAAGTTGACACATCATGACAGGGCCGTGGTCCCAGGTCCCTGAGGTTCTCCTGTGAAGTAAGCTCAAGAGGCTGGGGGTCCACATCCAGAGACCCCGCCGCGTCCCCCCTCCCCTCATAGAGGGAGATGGCTGACTGGGAGTCCAGGGGGGCCTGTGGGGGCCAGGAGGGAGGAGAGGAAGAGGATGGAGAGGAGGCAGGGTGGGACAGCTTGACTAAGGCCGGAGGGTTCAGGATGAAGACAAACTGAAGGCTACAGCTGTGCCACTGTGGGACTGAGGCCCCCTGGTGGCTCAGGGAGATAAGAAAGGCTCTCAGGGCATCAGGTTCAAAATCTTTGGAGAGTGTGACTAGGGTGAGAAAGAGGAAGAGACAGAAGGAAAAAGACAGGAAACAATAACATATTAAAGGATCTGTGTGCAGGCAAGTCTCTAATGCAGTGATAGTGTAGTAGTGATACAATGCTCTTGCTGAATATTACTGACTTCAACTACTATAATTTGATGTGAGGAAAGATTTCAATATTTCAGATTTTCAGCAAATAAAAACATAAAATTAGAAACCGGCGCAATGCTTGACTTTTACTCTTTAGGAATATAATGACATTTTTTGTTTTGCCACAGCTATGCAATATATCAATAACTCTTCAGAAACATAAACAACTGGTCAGAAACAAACTATATAACAATTAATATTGCAGCCTCAACTGATATGGAAATTGAACTTGTTCGTACAGTGATTTTTCTATCTAAAAAAAATCTGTGCAGCCCTGTATATCTGTGCCAAAACTTAATGATAACGTGTCATTTCATCATTATATAAAACAGAAACTCCATACAGTCATGTTATGTGTGCCTGTGAGAGAATTAACACATTTAACACTGAACTTGTTACCATTACCATGGTTCCTAATAAATCTAATTTTGTAACAAAGTAAGATTCATTTATATTTCAAAAGATCCACACTCTCCCAATATCAAACCTTTTGTTTGACCAAAGAGCCTTTGACTAGAAGACAGAGCAGGGCCTGGACCCCTGTCTGTGTTTCAAGGTCACAAAGATAAAGTTACAGCCCGAAGCTACACGCAGATCAGGTTCCTCAGCATAACTGTAACACTCCTATACAGAGCAGGAGCTGGTTCATGCCCAGTGAACCACACACAGAACCGCTAACAGCTAAGGCCAACAACAATTGGTGCTATATTAAGTAATAGAAAGCAAATGTTACTAAATATTTGCACAGGTCTGTGTCTAATTCAGCAGTGTTGGACATAATTGACGATGTATGTGCCTTTTATACCACCTTTTTAGATTGTATTATTAGTAGTAGTAGTAGTAGTAGTAGTAGTAGTAGTAGTAGTGGTAGTGGTAGTATTGGTAATAGTGGTAGTAGTAATAGTAAAGCCGTACTCATAATCATACTCAATATCATAATAATAATAATTTATATATTATATAGAAAACACACTCTATTTTGTTACTGCACTTTAGCAACTTGCCTGTATCCACTGTTCTTGTCCTCCTAATATTGTCTCTTGTCTTGCAAAAAGTATTTAAGTTTTAAAAAAGTGTCATTTTTTATTCTGGTTTCTATCAAAAATATGAACCGTGTTTTTAGTCTTTAAATGAGGTTATATACAATATTACACAACATGAATTAAAACAAAACATGCATTTAAGTAAGGCAATTTTCGGGGGGAACATTCATGACAAATATTTTAGCCTGCATTATTTTAATAATAATAACTAGTGTATCTGTTTTGTTTATAGATAATAAATACAGTCTCCCACAGCTCCAATAAGCATGTATTATTGTGTGAATACTGCGTTTGTCATAAGGGCTTCATGCCTTACCTTCTACCTTGGCAGGTTAGAAAAGGACACTTGATACCTCGTGCCAGTTATTGCAGTTATAAAACAAGCAGGCCAGAGGGCAAAGAAATAGTGCCAATTAAAGCAACAGCTACTAGACGGCCATGATAAGCCCAGACCACAAATGCACATGACACAAACGGCCGTGTACACATAACACACCCACCTGATAACCATGAAATGATGCCCCCACTACCACCACCAGAGGCCCCCTCTCTTTTTCCCTTCATCCTTCACAGCACAGTCCATCCAATCAGCTGAGTGTTTTGGTTTGCAGCCAGCACTTCACCATGCATCCTCCAGATGACTCCGCACAGCAGCCACACATGCACTCCAGCTTTTATATTCACCTCCTTCACACGGACCATGAGTGGCAGTAAATCTACAGTATGCTTGGGGTGAATAAAGAGGAAGGGTTCCCACTTGCCTACATCCCATAGACACTCTGCATAATCTACTAATTTATCATGCATACAAAACAAAAGCTATCCACTCATGGTAGAAAAAAAAACAGGCATGTCCAAGCTTTTCACATTAACACCCTGTCATGTCTAATTTAGCATTTAGTGAAACACACTGTTGGTTAGTTAGCCATGCAACCGAGCGAGACCCTGTCAGCCACTTAGGGGTGACACCAGGGGACACGGTTATTAGCGCTCTCTCCCTCCTTTGTGTTCTTGTCTTTTTACTGTGCTGGGCAGGATGCCAGAGGGGAAAAAACCCAAACTGTCAGCTGAGTAGTCAGCCACAGCATCATTCATACAGAACATAATGGGGCTGCGGAGTGGATTAGCGCACATCCGCATTCAGACACAGCAACAGAAGAGACGGTCCAAAGAGACTTAAAATGCTATCAGGGATTTTTGAGAGTTTACTGTAACCACAAATCAACCTGTCAGTGACAAAAATAATCACAGTGAGAAAAGCTGATGCTTCATGTTTGCTAGTGGCTTGAAGTCCCGTCTAAACTGGAACTGCAAAGCAGAAAAACTCTGCATGCCTCAGACCTTAGAGCCTGGACTGGATCTGAGCTGAACTCTACCGAGGTAAAGGGTGTTTGAAAAGCTCTACGCAGTTACTCTCAGCAAATAATGTGCTTCCAGGAGGGTGTGTACGTGAGCAGAGGCACACAGGAGTGAACGTGAGATGGAGGGCGGGGGGAGAGAGGGAGGGACAGAAGACCCCTGCTCTAAAGGGGTTGGAGGAGGGGTGCATTTGAAACCTGTGTACTAGTACTTAGGAATGAATGGGATAACAGATGCTGTCAACACGTCTTATTAATTCTGTAAGAGACAGATTGAATGAGTGACCTTCTGCAAGACAAAAGCTTCCCTATTTTATGTTCTATAAAACACAGAGTGTAGCCGCTCAGAAAACAATAAAACCTCTAAGCAGTTAATTCAAGCAGCAAAGTCCAAATTATCCTCTGAAGCAGAGTTAGTTATCTAGAGATATCAGGAAATTACAGCCTCAGATATCAGCAAATTAAGACTCATGCACAATACTATAAATCTAAATTTAAAAATGTATGTAGTTGGACTACAGTCCAGTAACTCTGAGGTCCATTTAACACAAAGTATTATATATATACTATTACTCATAGTGGAGCAATTCTATTAGACTTGCAAGTTAAAATGTATGTATGTAGGCAAAAATAAATTGTTTTCTTCAGTCATAGCTCACTAGTTGCTATATGTAAAGACTAGTGCAGTGTTTGCATGGACTATAGTGATGCCGATCGCAGCTTCCTTCCTGAAACTGTAAAAATGATTGAGGAAGTAAAGGCCGACTCCAGGACTCAGAACCCTGGAGCAGCTGCACAAAAAGCTGTTCACCTGAAGTTCAACGAAGCTAGACTCAGTGTTCGGAAACTCCAGACTGGAAATCAGTTCTTGCTGCCATTGTCATCAACATGCTGTTGTCGTGATCGATAATGTCACTTAGATTGATGAGTCCCAGCCGCCACTGCTACAGCGTGCTGGCTACGTTTGTTCAGAGCTTATTAACAGTGAACGTATTGCGTTTTTCAAATTGCACCAGAGTCGACAGTGCACTTCTTGGCCCGTTTAAAATACACATACCAAGTGTGAAGCTGTTAAGATGAATGGTTCCCGAGATATACCAGCCACAGAAAACCACAGATACTTCTGTGATGTATAACTGAGAAGAAGACAACAAATATAAGGAGAAAGAGAGAGACCATTTAATAATGCTTAAAAATAATACAAATCAGTTTTTTACCTTGTATAGCTTAGCACTTGATGTTCAACACAACTTTAGGGCATTTTCCTTCCATAAAAGTATGAATGGAATATATTATTTGCAAAGTCAGACATTTTGAGTAAAGTTATATGTCCAATGTCAATTTTATAGAATATTCACTAGTCACTATTTACTATTTACTATAGCTTTACACTTTTTCTCCAACTTTTTTCAGGAGTCGTTTTAAACTTTGTCGTCCTCCACAAGTTTGACTGCACTCAAGTCATGGCAGAATAATAAGCTGCTCAGTTCATGCAGTTTGACAAGAGATAAGTGAATCAGTACAAGATCATTTTATTGCAATAAAACTTTTTTGGAAACATTAACATTTCACTCATCACATAAATATTTGGTGTTTAGCATGTCCTTTGTTTTACTGAACACGTCTAGCTACCAGTATCTGTTGTATCATTGGTTACAGGGAATGAGGAGGAAAGTAAAACACTTATTGAGATCACGTGAGCAGGCAGTAGGAGATTATTTTCATATCATACTTATAGGGGTGCATCAGATGTTCAACGTTATTAATATAACAGGAAAGTTAACAATGTTGAATAGAAACTGCTCTGATTCTACTCTGAAAATGAGGCCTTTACTTAACTCGAGCATTACACCTCAGATGCCTTCAAGGTACGAGAGAATAAAGGACACAAGATCTGGGTGATTGCCTCATTCAATGATTTAATGTCATTTGAGCTTTATAGGCTTGAATTTGATCCAGAATGCATAGCACAGACATCTGCAGCTAAATTTACAGTAAAGAGCTGAATATTACACACTTACTTTTACTGTGTGACATAACAGTGGATTAAGTCTTTCAATGACCATCTGATCAACTATTCTTTCCATGACAATGGTAATAGCTGTATTTGTTTGGAATGCAGTTAAATGCAAACAGAAGTGAAAGACATCTGCTGTCAGGAAATATTGAGGCTAAAATTTTTATTCTGTTGTCACCACACAACTGTTTAGTAAACCCGCACAGTTTATTCTTATGCTGGAGAACATTAAAGCTAGGGTTGGTCATCCTGGAAAATCTAGCAAAAGCAGGCTACACTCAGAAAATAAGCAACCGACACATCCAGCCCCCTCTCATCAAAGCTACATCCCAAAACCCACGAACTTGCACAGAATGACAACTGAAGCCGACTTGTTTGTGAATCGCTTGTTACTTCTGACTCGTCTCTGCTTCAGCGATGTACGCCTCTTCAGCTGTAGACTCCTGTTACATACAGAGAGAGCCCAGGCAGTGTGCTCGCAGGCAGGCAGGTATAGTGACTGACAGGTACGCCAGCCAATCCTTCTATTCCAACTGACTGAAATGGTTGGTCCTTTTTATTACAGTCCTGCAAAGGACACAGACTACTGCTTTTGTTCTTCTTTATAATTTTATTTATTGACGCCTATCGGGACATGAGGAGGATTAAAACAAATAATATGGAAATAGTTTCAGAAACAACTTACCAATCCTACCTTTAAGTTCATGCATAATACAGCTCAAATAGACTGTTTTGGGGAAACAGGCTACATGCATTTACCTCATTATTTGAAACTTAAACCACGTTCAATAGTTCTGTGTAAAACACCAAGTTCAGAACACCAGGCTGGAAATAGAAATTTGAACATAACCAGCTGAGAGGATGACCCAACAGTGTATCATTGTGTTGTAGTACAGAGATAAGCAGACGTGCATCAGGTCACGATCTCAGCAGACCAAGTCACACACACACAGCATCATAAGACATTTATGGACCAATATAACTGCAATAGGATGTTTGACAGGTAACGCGTGTCTTTCTGTAATGTCAACTAATGCAGTACTCTACTGCTCAGTGCTCAGGTTACAGTTCTTTATTCAACTGCTGTCACACTCTTCTCGATGATGCAAATGACAGTCGTTCTGAACTACCTGACTCACCCGTAATGGTAAATTAGGAGAAAGGTTCGGTTAAAAATTAACAACCTGACCAGGTTCCTATAACAGGTCAATTATATGAGTCATATTTTTATCATAAAAGAGACCTGCGATAAAAAGGTGAGATCTGGGAGATTCAATCTCATTCAACAGCAGTCAGGAAAACCTGGCGTCTTCTTGCCAACATAGTCTTTCTTAAAATTGTATCTGTGCGGATAGGTTTTATAAGTTTCGTTATAAAATGTTTAATTATCAGGCAGAGGTCTGCACAATGCAAACACAAAACCCCAAATCATGACAAAAGGCAGGATGTGATGTCAGATACTGAACAAATATTGAAGTTTGCCACATTTAAGAGCTCTGGAAAGGTGCTGGAAAGGGACTGATAAAGATGCAGAAGCTTACGTGAACACTAAGAAAATGGCAGGAAGGAACACGACTGCAAGGAATGAATACCTATTGTTGACTAGTAATAAAATGAATAATGATTTCAAACTGATGAATCTGTCTGTCATGTTTTTAAATGTATCTATCTATAAGATAACAGAAAAAGTAAAAAATAAAATGACAAAAAGAATCTTCAAACTGCTTGTTTTGTCTGACCGATAGTATAAAATCCAAGAGTTTGTTCACATGAAAATGAAAAGTGATAAAGCCACACACATTTTTATGTGTCAATCAAATAATCAGTTGTCCAATTTGAGATTAACCAATTCTAACAGGGGTATGGTGTTCCCGTGAGTCGGAGGAGAACTAGCAGGACTGACACAGAGGAACAGGAGTTAAAGGAGTGTGGGAGACAACAGGCTGGTGTACGGGAGACCTTAATCAGAGCAAGAATGTCACCCTGACAACTGGGAGATCTAAATCTGGACAGCAACTCTGCATGAAAAGAAAGTGGTCACATAAAGTCCAATAACTATCACTCACTCTCTGAAGGAACAATCTGCTCTGTACTCTCAAAGCACAGTCACGTAAATAAACTTAAAGCTTATAAAGGAACACATAGAACGTCCTAAAGGAATCACCTTGCAGATCTATGAGGAATAACTTGTCAGAGTCAAGAGTTAAATATTATGCAAGTGTGCAACACAGAGTCAGTTTGCTAAGTTACTGACTACCATGACCTTTAAAGCAGACTGTGAGACCAAGCGGCAAGGTTAAAATAAATGATTCTGCAAAGTCCCATCAGTGATATCACATGCTCTTGTGTCCCCAGTTAGATCTAAAGCAGGACTTTTGGGGTTTTAAAGAATATTCACTCCATTCATACTACAGTAAACCAACAGACTCACAAGCAGGCAGTGGACTTAAGGCTACACAGTGTTCATTATGACTCTGACCTAATGAATTTTAATATGTTGAAGTACATCTTGTTGTTTTTGAGTAGCAACCAAGTTGTCTGTTTAATCAGATGTTGTTCCTCAGTTTGAGAACGTAACCATAACAAAGCTTATAAATGTGTAACTAAAATCTGGAAGAAATCGAATAGAACAACTCAAATATAAACCACATAGAGCATTAACTGCCTGAAGTGCACACAAGATCAGATTGTTTACTCATTTATTTACTATGTCTTGGAGACACACAGATTAACAGATTTATGCATGCATATAATTCTCAACTAAATGAAATGGGGAAATCATTGTTTAGCGTGTGCATATTAAGTGGGAGGGATCTATTTCTCGCTCTCATTCGTTATGTATCTGTTTATTCTAATTCAAAAGACTTCAAGAAAAAACTCTTAAGGCAGCTGCGTTGAGAACAGTTGTACAACTTTTTGAATGAATTTGGTGCGAGGTACTCTGTTGTGCAGTGTTGTGTTCAGGAACAGTTGAACGTCAAAACAGCAGCAGAGACAATAAAACAGGAGGTCTCCCACACATTGTCCCACATGACAGTTCAGAGACAAACTTAAGACCTCAGAGAGTCCGAACCAAGAAGTCTCCTCGGGACATCTAATCAGCCGGGCTGGTTCAAAAGTACAATGAGACGGGTCTAAAGCAAATTAAAAAATGATTGATTCAACTGATACAAAAATAATCAGGGGACTTAAGGGATAATATATTGTTGTTAATCATGCATACATTCTCTATGTTTCTGTGCACAATTAGGCAGAAAAATAAAAGCTTCTGTTCTGGACCAAGCTAATCAACACAGATAGAGTTCAGCAGCAGACACAGAGAGATCATGCTAAAATGCTAATAACACTGGACAAGCCCAGCAGCTATAAAACTGAATAAAACCTGAAAGAGACTTACTTACTGTGAGCCTGCAGTCGTTAGCATGTGATGATCTGTGCAGGAGAGGGAACTGTCTGGTTTAGTGTATTCCCATTCAATTAAATTATCTCTGCCGCTAGTGCTGCTTTACCGGCCGGCTTCTGTCCTGTCCCGAGTGTGTCCTGTCAGAGCGAGAGAGGGAGAGAGAGAGAGCAACAGTGAGGCAGGGTGGAGCAGGAGCGGAAGGGGGAATGAGAGAGGAGGAGGAGGGACATGCGAAGAAAAGGCGTGGTGGCCTATGGTGCCTGAGTCACAATGGACAGATAAGTGACCTAAACCTGAGAAAAGACAGTGGTCTATATAGGGCTGGATGATGTGGTTTAAATTATTTAGAGATAAAAAAAATGCTAATATCAGTTGATATCAATAATCACCATGATTAATGTCACATTGTTATTTCTGTTGAGTTTGAAGACTGGTTTTTGCTCCTGAGTGAAGATTGTGGTTGTAAAACTCTACTTTATGAGCAGAGAATGACAAAAACTTGACATCCAGGAAAACCTATTACACATCTGAGGTAGGGTTTCTGTATAAATATAACTAGGGCCCTCAGTAGAGCACATACCTCCACCAAGGCCCAACAGTATCATTTAATTCAACCAATTCAATCCATTAAAATCTGTGACGATGTTGAGAAATATGGGTATTTTTATAACTAATATTTTGAGCCGAAGCAGCTCCGAAGCAGCTGCAGGATCCTTGCACTCCTATTATAGTGCAAGGATCTGAACTAGAAATCATTAAGTCCTGCTCTCACACTGAAAGACTACACTTGGAAAAAAATGATATCAAACAACGATCCATCTCTCAATGTTCAAGAAAGTGAGAAAGAAATCCTCTATGGATGTGTTGTATGCTTAAAGATTCCTCAGTGTCTACCCTGTCCCAACTAATGACAATGCTGAGGTCAAAACAACAATGCCATTAAAAAAGAGTTAGAAACATATGAACACAATGAACAAACACAAAAACTGATAATATATTCCTAAGCATGTGTTTATATTGCAGCATAGCCATCGTGCTATAAGACTGTTTGATCATTTAACTCCTTGAACAACGACTGACTGATCTGCATGTTTACGCAGTGATTTTACATCTTTTGTATGTTCACCAAAAAAGGGAATTGTGGTTTCTTAAAAATCGCCCACTTGTTCTAAAATAGAAACTGTCTGGTTTTTTACATGAAACCCGATACAGCCATGATATATCAAAGCAAACAGCTAAAGTATTCAGTTACATCACACAAGATGTTTTCCAAAAAGTGAGGAACTTCACATTCTTCCGCTTTGCTGAACTCTCTGAGCTGAATCTGTGCTTTGCCCCCCCCACACACCCTGTAAAGTCATTAAAAGAACAGACAATTATTTATCAGCATAACCTTCAACTGTTTGGAGCAGCTATTAAATATTTTCATACGGCGCCTGGTTTTGTTTTTCAGTTTCTGAGAAGAAACTGAGGTACCTTTTCATAATTTGACTACGCAGGTGAAAATTACTATTGAAGACAAAACTGAAGAAACAAGGTAGAAGAATAGTATTAACATGAAAATAAACTTTGTGAGCTGACACTAGATTTTACTTTGCTGTGGATCAAACTAATTGTCTGAGCAGGGCAGGGCGAAATGACTTTAAAATCAATATCATGTGCATTTCAAACTTTTACCTCGATTACGATTAATTTAGTTTTTTGTGTATTTATGTTCTATTTGTGTGTTTATGTTATTCGCTGATGAGCTGTTGGGGTGTACCTTCCTCTCGCCAGCTGGGATTGGCTCCAGCCCCCATTGACCCATACAGGATGTGGTGTACAGACAATGGATAGATGGATTGTTTGTGCTCAACCAGAATTAGATGGTCTTAAACATTGCGTCATCTAAAACATGTTAAACGAGGAGGGAAAGAACAAGCGAAAGAAAAAAAACTTCTTGAGACAGGGATTTTAAAGAGGTTTTTCAACTCTCAACTTCAATTTACTAAATACACACTTTCTTTCAGATTGCATTTGTGTTAGAGGTGTGCCTCTGCATGTCCATCTCGACCAACTATGTTGAACACACAGTGAATTATGTGCAGTTGTTAACACACAAAGGTCCCATTCATTACCCTGCAGCTTGCATTAACCCGTGTGCATACAGAGAGGGTGCACCTTCTGTCAGTCTGTGCTGTCTGACGGTCTGTGAAGTCTGCCTCCACAACCACCCGACCTGAACCCAAATGAGATGGTCTGGGATGAGTTGGACTGCAGAGTGAAGGCAAAGCAGCCAATATGTGCTCAGCACCTCTGGGAACACTGCAAGACTGTTGGAGAACCACTTCAGGTGATTACCTCATGAAGCTGATTGAAAGAAGGCCAAGACTCAGGGTTCATTCACATTTTGACCGATGGATTTCCATGACTTTTCAATAACTTTAAACCAAATTTCCATGACAGAACATTATGTGTAATCTCTGTGTATACGTGAAAAAGTGACAAAATGTAGTATTTAAACTAACAATTAGAATTCCAAGGCAGACAGTATACCTTAAATGACCCAAACCCAAGTATGCTTGCTTATATTTTGAGCGTATTTCTTTAAAAGCATATAAATCATTTAAAACTCAGCGTAAATGAACGACATGAAAATATGAATATAACCAAATTCCATGACTTTTCCAGGTTTTCCATGACTGTACAAACACTGACTGTGCAAAGCTGCCATCAGAGCAAAAGGTGGCTACTTTGAAGAATCTAAAATACAATAAACACTTTTTTGTTTACCGCATGATTCCATGTGTTCCTTCATAGTTTTGATGTCTTCAATATTAATCTGCAATGTAGAAAGACTGGTAGTGTGTACACCGGTTATTATAACAGCAGGATGAAGAAAAATGAGCAGGTGACTCTCAATAACAGAGGAGTTGCAGTGTTTGTGACAGAGGAGGGTCTGAAGATGTGATGAGATGTTCGTTCTGCTGTAAACTGAGATTGTAACCTCGCATTGAGAAGCCCTGACAGCTGGAGAGGCAGCATTCAGTTAAATTCTGCACAAGTGGAACATGCTCCTAGCTCTGATCTTACTCTCTATTTTAATCATTTGATTATTTTTTATTTATTTTATCTTGTTGTTACTCGTTTATCATCTCTATATGTTCTCTATTGCTGTGATCCAAAAATTGCTTTTAAAATCGTTGGCTCTTTAACTATTTCCTATTGTTTGCCTTCAACTTTCCTTTTATCACAAAACACTTTAACTGTGTTTTGAAGGATTTTCTATAAAGTGTATTTTTGTTTTTATTATTCTATATTTCCAAATCCTTTTTTAATGCTCGTTCTTTTGGATTGCCTGAATTAAAGCACTTTGGATTGTTTTGTACAAATAAACTTGCCATGTTTAAGTTTCACAATGAGACAGCAGCTATTACTTTATTATCAGAGAAATAAAAAAGTTAGCTCAACCGGGAAGAGCCCAAATAAACTTGCTAGCTACTAACACAGCTAAAACAACACGTCGTAAACAATGAGCGACAGCTCCGTGCACGTATGAGCACGGAGCTGTGGCTGAAAAGTGGTTGAATTGTGTTGTATTAGTCAGAAAGTCATTGCTTTAAAGATGTTAAACAAACAACTTGAATCGTGTCATCAGCACTTCCACCCTCAGAGGGAAATCCCAGCCCGCGGCTGCCGCTGCTGCTGGAGCGCTGTGGAAATTCACCGGGTTTATTCTGGTAAAAAAACTAACATGTCGACCGCAGAAGTGTGTGTGACTCCAAACGAGAGGAGAGAGGAGGAGACGAGGTTAAACTCACATGTTGGTTTCACCTGAGTGGGTCTGTGGTCGCGTCAGTGTCTCTGTCAGTAAACTCAGCTGTCACCGCGGCTGCTCCGCTCCGTGTTCCATTTGCTCATCTTGACCGCGCGGGGCATCATGGGACATGTAGTTCTGCGGCGAAACATACATATTAATGATAGCTGTTTTTTTTTTGCAATTTGCTGACTAAATTGAGTAGTTGACTATTATTCTTTTTTTTTTAAACAGGCAAGTGCCCATCATAAACATGCCTGTTAGCTTGACCTGTGTTAATGGTTCAGTGTTTAGAATTAAGTGACACCTAAAAATAATGTTGCTGAAGATCTTACACACATCTGGAGCAACTTCAGATGTATTCCTTGTAATATTAAGTCCTCCTCAAGAAGTCCTACAATACACTGTTACTTTATTTATTGTGTGTGTGCTGGACATTGTATGCAGAGCTTTTTATTAACAGTCTATGGTGTAGAGTGAAGTTAGAAATCGTTGCGTTCATCCTCCCTTGTTTATCTCCAATGAAGATTTCAATGTCAATATTTTGCACACTGTAACTTCCCTGGGCCTATAAGACGCCAAGTGTATAGCCAATACCATGAGCTGTTTGTAAGATATGCTTTCCACATACAGACAGACGGACAGACAGACATTTGTGTAAATCAGATTTACAGTCAGTTACGTTGAGGTATCCTGCATCCAACTATCCCAACATGTCATTCTTCTGTATGTATATGAGGGAATTTCACCCTCCTGAAGAAATTGAGCGAGGCTCAATACCGGCAACTGGTCACATGCAGATTATTTTAAGCCAGAGAAGTCACATCACACTCTTTGGATATTTTTGGTTGACCTATCAGACGACACAGATCTTACACATCGAGACTGCACAGTATACATAAGGGATGACAAACGCTCATCCTTAAATCCTAAAGACCATTATTTGCTATATATAAAGTTATTCTATCATCTTGCAGTTGCAATAGATCTCACAGAAGTTGAATTACTTACATACAAGCCTGATCTGTCTGACTCTTATGGTTGTCTTTGTGGGAACATCTGTAGTTATTTTAGCTATCTACCTACTTTATCTGGATCTTCTAAAACTAGCATGGACTCCCACATGTGACTCGAGCAAATGCTGGGCTATTTTAACCAGAGAGCCAAGTACCAAACCTATTTGAGAATGTGCAGAGCCACACATGCACGCACACACACACGCACACACACACGCACACACACACACAAATACACACACAAACTCACACATTTGCTCAGCTATCCTTATTAGGACTTTGAATTTTCTTCCATGCATTGTAGAAAGCCAAACAGAAACATTTCCTGTCCTTAACTATGACCAATTAATGCCTAACAATAACTTTAACCTAAACAATAGTCACACATTAACCCTGACCTTAACCAGGGCCTCTGAAATTAAGTTTTCGCCTCATTAGGATGAGGTTGTGGTCCCCAAGATAACTACTGGTCCTGACATGGTCAGTATTCATGCAAGAAGGAAGGACCTAGAAAAGTAACACACACACACAAACACACACACACACACACACACACACACACACACACACACACACACACACACACACACACACACACACACACACACACACACACAAACACACAAACACACACACGATCTGGCTGAAACACGTTTCTGCTCTTGGTGAGTATAAACTGATGAGCCTCTGTCTCCCTCTAGTGGTAAAAGTCTGAATACTGAAGGTTTTTATCTATAATCATCTGGTCCAAAGGGTATCTCTGAACTTTAGTGGAAATATTAATACAATTCAAAAACTAAAAGCCTTGGATATGAAAGTATAATTCAGAATCCAAATGGCACATTCCTCTAACCATAGCTTATATTCTTTTGGATTGAACGTGTCTCTGTAAAATGTTGCTTGTCAAACTAGTACAAAAATATTTGTCAAGTTTAATCTAGTTTTTAATAGGTTTGATATATCATGTGATTTTTTGGGCAGAAGGAGCATAATTACAAATCAAAAAGTGCTTTATTTCTTCTACTTTATGTTCCTGGCTCACTTTTACACTAACCTAAGTCTTCTGCCTATAAATACTACAGTCAAAATAATCGTAATACATTACGTACAGATTAGGTCTCTCCTGGTACAGGTGTTTAACTGCAGCTCTACTGTCCACTGAAAACAAATATTCTTCAGTGGACAGCCAACACTACCCTCTCTGTGTGTCTTCCATTTCTAGTTGATGATTAATAATTTACAACAGCCTCCATCAATCCAGTGAGCTAGTGGTCTGCTCCGGGCCACTTCCTCTCACAAGGACAATGGGGCCATTTCCTGCGGGGTGCAAGGCAAAGCATTACAGAGAGCAAAACAGACGAGTATTGTGAAGCAGGGACATCATACTATCAGTGTTTCCTGCCCTTGGAATGAAAGACAAGTTTGACCACAGTGAGATTCAGGCTGGTTTGCAGAGAGACTGGAGCCAAGTCAGCCAGACACCAGTGCAGACATGCGTTTGACTCCTGCCTACAGGATATCCAGAGATTCTCTCCGGACAGTTATCTGACTTTGTGAAAATATGGTGTGTTTTACTAGAGACAGAAGGGGAAACCTCTGGGCATGAGCCCAGTGATAGTAAGCAGCCTCTAACTTATTCTCATTGAGACAGAACAGCTTTGACACACACAAACACACAAAAGGACAGCAACAAGTCTGCATTATGAAAAAGTGAATATTAAATCAGTGCTGAAAATGAGAAGACAGGTAATTTTGGCAGGTTCCCAGTGAGCAACAGTCCCACATGAATACCACTTTGTTCATTCCTGGCAAATTTTGAAAAATAAAGACGCCGCTGTGCTGAAAAACAATGGCACCATTTATGTTACTGCAGCGCCTGTGTCCACTATTTCTGGAAACTGTGAGGAAGCCAAAACAAGTCAATGACAGGAGTCAAAGATGAAGGGGAGAGTCACAGTTTTGAGAACACAAGGTAGATTCAGATGGTCAAGTTTGTGGATAGGAAAGCCCTGTCCCAAAATATACATTATGACCCTCAAGTCACATATGAAAGCCCATGAGGGTCAATAAGGTCTGAAGCTATTTTTAAATGAAGGGCTGTCAGTCCCCACAGATATAATGGCCGACCTTACATAACCAGCAGCAGCTTTACTGGCCTTGTCCCCCTCCATCGCCGTCTCTTTTAGCAGGCGCAGACGATGACTGTCACAATGGCCACATTAGAAAGAGCCGTGACATTATGCCTCAGGGCAGGACATAGAATATGACCTGACCTATCTGAGCCTGTCACACAGGCAGCTAGAGACACTTAGTTGTTGTTTCAGAAGTACATGCTCCACCAGTGTCTAAAAGGGGAGAGATTCTCCCTAACCTTACATGCCTGAAATGAGTAAGCAGCAAAAAGACACGCCTTTTGCTGGATGTAGTTTTTTTCAGTTGCTGTGTCATAATCAAGTTTTTATTTTTTGAGTGCACGAGGGGACATGATATATTCACAGTGATACGCAGGCATTCGCCCTCAATAATAATAGCAATATATATTTATTTTATCAAATCGACCTAGCCTCAGTTATGGGATCTCTCTGAACTTTGCTTGTGCATTAAGCCCCATTGGCACATGCTTTGGAAATAACTATATAAAGAAATTGTTATTTCCGCACACACACACACGCACACACACAATTCTTAGGTTTGTCACCAAATGCTTTTAACTCAGGCACCCCACATGCAAATATTTAGTTGCCTTTACAGTTTGATTAATCCGTCATTTGATCAACAGAAACTTAATCAGCAACTATTTATGTTACTAATCCCTTCAGTCTTCAAAGTCAATCTTCACAGATTTTCATGTTCTTCAAAAGTGAACTGAATATATAAGTGTTGGTCTGAGAAAACAAGCATTTTGAATTAACCTTGGCTCAATATTATTTTTTGTATTTCCTGATATTTTATGGATCAAACAATCCATCGAGAAAGTGATTTGCAGACTGCGAGTGTGAGTAATCATTCTTTCCGGGTCTTGTCAGTAGGACTCATATTGAACTCTCCTTATAGGCAAGGTGGAAAAGAGATCATTACAACACACATGACACAGACCCACATAATCGAAACGCTGATACGTCTTTGTCAGTGAATTGTGGGACAGAGCCTCAGTCAGACAGCGAATCGTTGGCTGCAGTGACTCATGGTTTCGTGTCGTAAATCAAGGTGTGGCCTCACAGGTGCTCGAGACTGACTGTGAGAACAAGGAACCTTCGTAGTGCCATAACAAAAAGTTTATACAAAACACTTTCACCTGTTATATCAGCATGCTTGATGTACTCAAATATTATAACATACCCACTTTTACAATTCATGTTTTCTTTTCTTGTTCATGGTTAGTTTATTATATATAAATCTCTGGAAAGAGCTTTGTACTTTGCTCTTCTTCTGCTGGAACGGACTGAGCTGTGTTTGTTGTTGTGTGTTGAACATAGTGTGTAGGGCCTAAGTGTTTAGTTCAAGGGCTTTAATGGGATAGTTCACCCAAAAATGAAAATTCCCTCATTATCTACTCTGCAACAATGCCGATTGAGGGGTGGGTGAAGTGTTTGAGTCAACAGCGTTGCAGCCAAATCCGATACAATTAAAGTAAATGGTACCTTCTTCAAACGAAAAAATAAACAGAAACAACTGAAAATGCCTCAATACTGCTCCTGTGGTGTCGGCTCAAAACGGAGTCAGTCACACTATGTTTTGAGCCTTAATGCCCTCTGATATCCTCCTGGAGCTGCGTTCAGGTGCAGATCACGGTGGACATTTAGGCTAAAAACATTGTGTAAATGACACTGTTTGATTCAAATTTAAATCTGGGGTTTGCAGACATTTTGCTGACATTCTATCTTTTTCTTTTTTCCTTTTTACAGGTTTGAAGAAGAGGACGCCATTTACTTCATTTGCATTGGGTTTGGTTGCAACGCTGACAACCCCTGAAACTCCTAAAAAGTGTTTTGTGGACTCAAACACTTCAACCCGCCCCTCCATCGGCACAGTTGTGAGCAAGCAATGAGTGAATTTTCATTTTTGGGGTGAACTATCCCTTTAAACACAGAGTCGCTGCCAATCTTTTGAAGCTGCGCTTTGAGGATTCTCTTTCAAACTCACCACAACAGAAACATAAACAACATTTTGTGACTCTCGCTGCTTTAGTACCGACTCTGGCTGGGAGGTTCCCCAGCAGCACGGTGGTGTGTGTATGGAGCGCGGAGCAGGGGCAGGGTGGGGTCGGGCTGATGAGGGCGGAGTCTGGGGCTGAGGTGACGCTTCTCTCCCTCAGTTTAGTCCGGAGCGAATCGAGCAGCAGCAGCAGCAGTACCGAGCGGAGCTGGAGGGAAGAGGACACACACACGCACAGGAGACTGAACCGTCCCGAGGAAACACAGCACTGACCTGGGATTTAACACAACCTCTCCGTGTGGTTCGACAGGTAAGATTCACTGAACGTGCGTTTCCTTTCTCCCAGCGTCTTCCAACGCCTCGACAGACTCTTTGTCACTGTTGATGTTCCTCCTCGTTTCCCCTGTGGTCGCTTCTATCCCGCTTCATAGAAAGTGTGAATCCTCACCCGGTTCCCTTTTTTAAAGTGTCCAGCTCACCTGGCTGTGAGTCGAACCCTCGCTGTGTTCCGTCTGTGGTTGAACCGTGTGTGTGGAGTTCATTTCCGCATGCCTCTCAAACTGGCCCCCGCCGCTGCCGCTCCGCGCCTCTCAAAAGTTTGTTTAATGGCCGTAAACTCCAATGTTGTTGCCCTTCAATCTGTCGGACATGTGTTTATTCAGATGTTCGGGCCCCGGTATCGATCACTCGACGTCACTTGTCAATAGAGGGACCTGTAAGTTTCTGTGCGCGTGCATGTAGGTGCGTCCGCGTGCGAGAGAAGCTCAGGTCCCTTTTTTTTTATCAGTGTCGTAAAGAGAGTTTTCCTTTGTTCCAGTTAACGTATACATATAACGAGTGATATTAAAGATGACTCGAAGTAAAGTTGAAACAATTATTCCAAGCAGTAGACTGAGAGGACATTAATTGGCTTTTTCCCCCGGAAAATCGATTTATTGTTGAGTTAAAAGGCCAGAAAATTGCTCTTAAATGTCAAAATGTGCTGTTTTTCTGTATACATCCACAATCTTTTAAGATTTACAGGTCGATTTAAAAAGAAGCAATATCATACTTTAATAGCATGGCAGTAGAATGCATACCTCCACCAAGGCCCAACAGTCTCTTAAACTCAATCAAGGAGCTTGAAATGATACACACCTATGGATATTAGTTTCCCTACAATTTTTTCATCAAGATCAGCAAATATTTTCTGAGAAATCTGTGAATAAAACAAAAACACCCTCTCTCGTAATTTCCTGGATCCGCCCCCTGACACGAACCCATACCACATCCTTCCACAAAGTTTCATGCCAATCCGTCTGGTAGGTTTTGCCGACAAACAGACGGGGGGTGAAAACATAACCTCCTTGGCAGAACACAAGTCTGTGTTGCAGCCCTAAATAAGTGACATTATTGTGTATGGGGGAGATTGAGGGCTAGTTTACCTGCACATCTGTAATGTCTGACAGTGAATATGAATCATAGCCCTTCAAATGTTGCTGGGGGTTGCTTTAGCTCCCATCCCCTCCCACTGTGCTGTTCCTGCCAGCTCTGATGTCTCCAGGTGTTGCCAAATCTTCCATGATGTCATTACCTTTGCAGATGCTCTGGATTTGACAGAACAGCCGACCCGGCTTTTGTCAACGCAGGAGGACAATTATCTTTTCATTTCATTACATGAGTAAATCCACTCCAGTCAGCATCCGGGTGAAATGACTTTTATTTAGTCTTTTGTGTGCAATAAGTAATTTGCCGTGTCCTCCACCGTCAACTTTCACATCCCAAGTCAAATTGGACTTGGGGCACATCAGAATGGGAAGTTGAACCGAGCTTCTGCTTCCCTAAACACTGAGTAACTGAACCTAGTGTTTCACTGTTTGACTTATTAGCGAGTCACACCCTCACAAAGCACCGACAACATCTCCAAACAGCCTGTGGCGTCCAACTGTTTTTCGGAGAGACCAACGCGTCGGGGAATGTGTGTCAGGTTGAATACGACAGGGTGCCAATACTTACTGCCAGACAGGCCTCACTGAGCTCACCCCGTGCCATCAAGTAGTCCATCGGGCGACAGCGCCCTGGCTGGAAAGCTGTTCCCATCTGGCCCTCAGGGAAGAGGGTGAATGGGTGGTGGGATGGCGGTGAGAGAGAGAGGGAGAGGGGGGGGTGACTTACTGTAGATTTCGCCGCTACAGCTGTGGTTGCACGCTGATAATCCCCCCCCCCCCTGCTTAATTCCCTGATACTGTCCTACATTAGCAGAGCAAGAGGGCAGGAGATCCTTCAGTTTATAAATAGGAGTACACTTTCCAAAGGGGATTACTGTATGGCATACACCCCAACCTCTTTGTGTGTCTGGAAGTTTTTTTCGGTTCCTGTGGATTCACTGTCCTACCTCGCCTGGCCACCGGCGCCCAGTGGTGCATGACTGAGTCCTTTCCAGGGGCTTGGTTACAGCCGCTTGGTGTGTGCGTCGTCCGACCTGCTCTGTGTTTGCGTATCACCCTTCTATTGTGTTTTACTGTTCCCATGGAGAGGGAGACGCAGGGAGATAATGTTTCCTGTCAGCGACGATGGGGGTCATTGTGGTTTAAGTCATAGGGAAGGTAGTGTGACGGCATCAAAATGTCTGTGGGGTTGACTTCCAGAGGCTTAGAAGGAAATTTTCATCAGACAACACCGTCCTTAAGCCAAAGCAGATTTATTTAACCCGGCAGCCTCGAAGACACCCGGTGTTTGATTCCTTATGATTTATCTCTGACCAGCAAGAAATCAGTTAATTTAGTCTTGAAAACTGATGTCTTAAGCTTTAATGTATAAAAGTAAGTAGAGCAAGTGCAACCAAGCAGTAGATTGAGTGTCATTGTTTAAATAATTGGCAGCATCGTCGGAAAATACGCAGTCATGCAAAAGATTTCTGCTGTCACAGACAAAACATCAAATCAGGAGCCTCCAGCAGAGCGCTGTGGCAAAATGCTGAGCAAGTGAAGCCGGCACTGCCCAGCTGAACACTACCCATGACAGTCACTGGAATTAATTATTTACCTTCAACAGTTCACGTGGCTGGATCAAATGAGGGCAAGAAAACGTCCCTTACTTAAGATGTCGAGGGCCTAACGGCTGCTCCCTCCCACCACTTGCACTTCTAAAGGCTGTTTGAAAGTCTGCCAGCTTGGTCATTTCAAGTCAGGTCACATCAGTCTAACAGCACACTGGAAGGAGCTGAATCCGTTTGTTTTCTCCATGAATACATTACCATGGATCATTTTTTCATTACAGACGACGTATCCAAGCAGGGATGGAGTGAACTAGATTCCAGCGCTGACTCAAAAGAGAATGTTTTCACAGTTGGATGATTTGGCTGAGCAGTACTTCTCAGCATAGTGACTCTGATGAGTCCTGTGGTGTCTGGTTTTTCTTCTTCTCCTCGTCCTCCTCCCTGTCCCTTCATCACACTTCCATGAGAGATTGAGGAAAGTGGGGACAGCAAGGGTGTGGCTGAAAAATGAGAATAGATCACCAGGGAAGCTCGACGCATCTTGACGTCAGCCTTTCACAAGGAAGTTAATGTTGCATGTCGTCACTGTTGAGTGAATAATTTCACAACTCGGTTTTTGTTTGTTTTTCCTGTGGTTTCTTGGTTTCGGGGGATGTCATGCTGAGTTGTGCAACACTGGGGCCTGTGAATACTTATCATAACATTGAATAATCTGAAAAATGCATGGGCGTTTAAACAATCAAGGCCTATTCATCCTCTTACAGCATATTTGTTCCCTAAACTTGGACATTTTAGAGGGGTTTCACCTCAAAATAGCTATAGAAATGGCTGTTGATATGGCTGTTGGCAATATACGCAACTTAATTTTTAATAAAACTAGCTTTTCACTCATTTATTTTTGTGATTTCCATGTAGAAGAACAAACGGTAAACTTGTCAGCTGAACTCGCTTTATTCTTCAGGGACCCTGTAGACGTTTGCGCTGCTCTCCAAAGCACCCTCCTCCCCGTTCCCCCGTGCCTCTAATCTCCCTGAAAAATTAATCATCTGTCACATCGCCTCAGCACTGAGCAGCACACCGATGCGTATTGGTGGCGGTTCAAAGTTTTTATAAAAAACTCCTCGTCAGGCCTTTTAAAGAGGGATTTGGATGCAGTGTTGGCCACCAAACTTGGCCCGTGAACAGGCAGAGCCATCTTGATGTGCCTCAGCGTCTTTGGTGGCATCCAGTGGTGGGGACACTTGAGACCCAGTTTCCTTTTCACCATGACAGCAGTCAATGGGACAATGCGGTCAGTCTTTTCCTCTTTACCCCAAACAAAGTAACACAGAAGCTCTCTGTGCCGTGTCCGAGACTTGGTTCATCCTCTTCCATCATACCATGGAGCATGAAGGGGGGCGCATCCTTCTTACTGTAGGTCCAAAGACAAAAACGCAGTCCTATAAGTATTCTTTACATCGCAAAACGCCAAGATTAAAACTTTTCTAATTTTGAATTTAATACTGTTTTTTCTTTTTTAAAGATAAAAGTGGAATCTCCACATCCTCTATGATTCACTGTCCTCCTGATGTGGAAGACAATCTTTGCATGACATTATGTGATGTGTGAAGGACAGTTTGGTGAACTCGTTGTTGTTGTGTATCTTATTGGGATGTGCCACACTCTTGTTTTTACCCATTCACTTCTTTATCGGCATTGTGTAACTTGATGCTGCTCAGTGCTCAGTCACCTCCTCCGAGTCAGCTCACATTTCCTTTGATTCACAGCGAGGTCCCACAGAGAGTAAACAGCTTCGTACCAGGTTACATTCACAGCACTGCATCCACTGGCCTGATTCAACTCGTACAACAAGTAGCAGCAGTGAATCAAGCGGCCATTATCCATTCTGCTGTTTTATTTTATTCAATGGCTGTGGTTGATTCTGTTATTGGGAATTTTGCCTGATGAGACGAGAAGGGCGGGGGGGTGTGCATGCTGTGCTGCATCTGCCACATTAAGAAAAACTCAGTTTGTGTGTTGCACAAGTGCACTCCAGCAGTATCTCATTGTCTGTTTCTCTGTGGGCTCTTGGCTTAGCCACGTTGCCATGGTCTGGATTTTATCAACTGCCTGTTACAGTCAATTGACAAATGCTCTCCATTTCTCCCTCGCAAAGAGTGAGTGGTTTCTTAAAGTGTAGAGGTCAAGCTTGTTCCTCATTTTAGTGCATGACGTGATAGAGACAACAAGAGTCTGTCACCATAGTTTCGTAGTCACCGTACTTTTGCGTACACAGTTCGTAGGGAGAGTTGTGAAAGCACAGCTTTGCCTAATAAACGTCCCCCCTCTCACCAGACAGCCCCCCAGTGTTTGGTGAGTCAGATAATGTTGACCACCACTTCCTGTCACCCATCACTATAGATCCATTAGCTGTGCACCACTTCACATCCTCCCTTATTGATTTTATAACATACCAGCTATCCAGTTAGCCCCCGCTGCCTCCATTGCATCGCCATAACAGCTATTGTTGGACAGTGGGGGGGTGGGGGACATGTGGGTTGTGGACCAGAAAGGTTACTGAGGGTGTTGAGCTGTATCCCAGTGGGACAGCTGCACCCCACCTAAGCAGAGTGAAGATACAGAGAGCACAATGCAACTGTAGAGGCTCAGCTGGCTGCACTGGTCATTTACGGTGTCAGGAGGATTGGCCTGTGTGAGTGCACAGTGTTGCGTTAAAGCCATGTGGGTGTTTATAGTAGGAGGAGGGTGGGTTGCATGTCAGGGGACATACATGTGACTGTGTGTGTGTGTATGGCGAAATTGTCTGTGTCGGGGCAGATGGTGCCGGAAGCTTTTTACAGATGTGTGGAGACATAATCTGCTTTGTTTGCATGTCAAACCTAAACATGACATTAGCAAGCCTGTTAGAAATCACAAGCCACCAGATGAGGTCACATTTCTACGACTAATCCCCTGTGTTCTGATAACTATGGGAGCGTATAATTAACATAAACAAATAAACCGCCCTGCTGGCAAAAATGTTTTAGCTCAACATTGTGTGAAATATGCTCATATTTTCTTGCTGAGAGTAAGATTACAGAGGAGGTTGTTAACACACTCATGTGACTGTATATAGGAAGCTGCAGCCAGGAGATAGTTTGTTTAAGAATCAATCTAGGAGCCCATCGGCTAGCGTCTGGTGACGGATAAGCCTCCAGGGGCCACTGCCAATATTTTAGCCATCACTGGTTACAGCTATATGTTTATGAATGCAGATAAATTAAAAAAGCGTCAATGTATTTCGGTCAATGCTGCTCTCCACACTGTTTACCTGTGGGCGACCCACTGCTCAAACGTGATTGGTCTAAAAAGAAACCGACACCAGGAAGTCTCTGGACTCAAAATTGTGTCATTCCCCTACAGATTCATATCCAGTTGCACGTAAACTGGGGTTAGCCTAAAGGTTAGAGTGACAGATTCTAATTTACTAACTA
The DNA here is from genome assembly GCF_947347685.1 of Pleuronectes platessa. Lineage (NCBI taxonomy): Eukaryota > Metazoa > Chordata > Actinopteri > Pleuronectiformes > Pleuronectidae > Pleuronectes > Pleuronectes platessa. The sequence continues at coordinate 22,005,061 of NC_070628.1, read as the reverse complement.
TGTTAATGTTTTTGTAAGGATGACACATTCTCTATTAATGAGCGTTAGATGTGCTGGTAAGTGCCTTTTGTTTATTTTGGAGAGCCACACTCGCTGTTTCCAATCTGCTAAGCTAAGATAATGGCAGCTGGCTGTTGCTTAATAGATACCATACAGACATGAGAGTGACATCCATTTTCTCATTTAGCTTTTGGCAAGAGTTCCAGAAAGCATATTTCTCCATAATTTCCAACTATTTCTTTAATTTCGTTACCACTTTTGCAAACTTAATCGTCTCAAGCAGGAGTTTAAAAGTCAAGCAGAACAAACGGCACAAAGCTGGGACCTTGTTATTTACCCCCCCCCCCCCCCCCCCCCCCACACACACACACACACACACACACACACACACACACACACACACACCTGCCAAACAGGCATGCAGCTAAACAACAAATCACCGCAAACAGTGCAACGTATATTAGGAGCCGCTCTGGAATACAAGTTCATCTCCAGCCCCCTGGGCCTCTTCCCTGACCTGATTCATTCCTGCTGTGATACAAAGAAGAGCTTAGGCCCACAAAGTCAAAATCTGGCTCGCTGGAATGTTTTTCGTAGCTAGACTTGGTTTGCAGCAGCAGCAGCAGCTAAACTTATTAATTATTTGGAGGATATCCTCAGGAGAATCAAATGTCAGATGTACTGTTATGCCCCTCTGGCCATAAGGTGTTTTCAGCCTCACCCGCTTTGCTCACCAACACGATCTGCCGCCACGCCCTTGTTGAGAGCCTGTCACTGCTGGGGAGACACTCCCTGTCTGACATGCCTGTGGGGGGGGGGGGCAGGGCAGGCAGGATAGTCAATCTGTTCTCATGACTGACATCCAACTCATCCATTGTCACAATAGCAATAAACTGCTGGTTTTATGAATTTATGAATGAGTCAGAGAGTTACTTTTAGAGTAGCTTTGAAAGCGTAAAATATTACACACTTTTTTTGTCAGCTCACGATTTATGGTCAAGCACGGGACACATTGAATATACTATGTTAGTGTGGAATGTCACACTGGTGTTTCAGCATCAGGCGCCGAACAGTATCCATCCCTGCTCTTCTGTTTCAACCCGCTAACTGGCTGCTCTCACTGATACGCATTCCTGGTTTTACTGAGCAGGGTTTTTATTTTCTTTTTTTGGAAGAAGCCCACTAAAGTCATCCGCAGAGACCGTTGCTAAACAAGATAGTGGGAGGCGGCGGGCGTGTTTTCCCGAGGAAAAAAGGGGTGGCTTCTGCGTTACTGCTGCAAATGTGTGTGGGTGGATGGAGGAGGGTGGTGGTAATGACAGTGATGGAGCAAAGTACAGCAGGAGTGAAAGGAGGGATCACTCATTAACTGTAAGGGAGCAAAGTCCAGTGCACAATACAAACAGCAGTACTGAGGAGGGATCAGCAGACTGGGACATTAACCTCAATACTGAGTTTTACTTTCACCATAAATCAAACAAACAGAGGATTTCTTTGATGTTTTCTGCTTAATTATTTGAATCCAAAACTTTTAATATTTTTTCTTGGCCTGGACAACAATCACAGGCAATGGGAAATGGGAAATTATGGGAATACCCATGAGGGAAGGACATTTAGCAGTAAACAAGTGATCATGGCTTCAGACATCAGATGGGTCAGCAGATACCCCCCACACCCCACAGTACAGTGCATTGCCTAAGTGGAGTTTCGGTTACCTAGGCGATATGCTGGGCGTGTCGCAGGATTGCAACAGTTGGCTGAACCCGCTGCCTCGCCCAGGAAAACAAAGACTAGCCAAACAGTGTCCCTGATTTACAGAGAGCAGGACGGCTCTGTGTGGACCCTGTGAATACTGTCGCTCTGTTAAAACAAAACGCTCATTCTCCGCAGCCACAAGTGGATCAAATGTATTTTTTCTGTCCCGTTTGAAAACACTGAAGTTAACCTGTGGTGAGCCCGATGCTTGATTTCCCACTGCTGTTTGTCTGCCAGTCACTCACCTTCTTGCTGGACAACCCTTACTGCTTGTGTTGAAAACGGAGGCCACACCTTTTAGTCAGAAGGGAGGGGATACGCATTGTTTTATTGCGTGCTTGTGAGCATAGTTTCTGTCTGAGGCCTGATGAGTCAGTGTATTATCTGTAAGGTAACATGTAGCTGCAAGCACAGACAGCCCTCTGTGGCCTGGTCCTGCGGGATCTCATGCCAGACTGACTGCAGCTGAAACTCAACTGTGGTAGTTAGAGCTAGATGAAGACAAAAGACATGTTGGGACCAAACATCAGGTTCAGGTGAACATTTATTTTGTACATTTGCATATAAGAAGTAAATGCCACTTGGAAGACCAGAGAAAACGTGGCGACAGAGCTGATGATAGACTAATAAGGAACATGTGGTCCACACACGCACACTCACTATTGTCGGTTTCTTCTTCATACAAATTACATGGAAATCAAAGCCCCTGACGGAGCTACATGATGTGTGCACACACACACGCATTCTGGTGCCTGGGGGAGAAAAAGTGGGCTGGGCCCACTGAGGGACACCACACGAAACATCCTTATGCAAAGCCAGAGGGCAAAAAGATGAGGGAGGGGAGATTTGACTGTTGCATCAAGAACAGCCCCAGTGAAGGGGACAGGGACAAAGCAGTTCATCTTTACACAGATTCCTGGTCTTTGCCACCAAACAAATTGTTCAACTCCAATTACAGCACTACTCATTTTGTATTGGAACTGTCACACAACAGAGCTTCACGGATTGCGCTATTGTCCCTTTTTTTGTTGGTTAAATCGTTGACTTTGCTGTGTGTGGAGTGTTGAGGTTCTTCTAGTGCATCTGCAGAAAATGGAAAACGCCCTCTAACGTGTATACAAACACGCACACACACGCACACACACACACACACACACACACATACACACAAAGGCACAAGGCACCCCAGCAACGTGCTCGGCAAAGACTCCTGTCAGTAACATTCAAACATCTGAAAACACTTGTAGCACAGTGAATGCATTGTAACATTAGTCACATGACATATACAGCTGCAGGCATCTATTACAAATGCAGACCTTTTTTTTAACGATGAAGAGGATTTCTGTGGTTGATGATGTGGAAGATAGAAAATGATTTAATGTGGAGATGGAAAACATCCATGAAACTTCTGACAGTTCTTTGGTTGTGTGGAGCTGCAGCCAAGGATCATCTGTTGGTCTCTATTTTAACACAAATATGTGCGCAGAGGTTACAACCTACTTTCTTTAATAATTATCATACTTAATATTTTAAATATTATCTTACATTGTCCTGACAGGAAGTAGCAGGCTTTTTTTCTGGGATTCACATGTTCAAACCGGATTATTTGATTTGATTATTCTACAGGGATCACATGGATTTGAAATGATAGAAACATATATTTAAGTTTCATGCATTACACACACACCCACAGTAGGTTCCTCACTGGGGTCGAAAACCCGACGAGCGAGTTCCTCATTGCCATGCGTCAGCAGCAGGCTGCTCCCGAGGCTGTATGGGCGGAGGCCTGGGGTGAAAGGTCACCTGGGCTGAGAAGCATTCCTGCCTTACAGCTGTCTCTCCGCTCACTTTGCCTTCTCTCCCCTGTGAGTCGCTGCTGCTGCTCTGTGTTGTCATTTTAAGGTCAGGGTGTGGAGTTTTGGGGTTGAAGGGGGTGTAAGTTTGAGCTGATGAGCTGTCATACTGCGTAAAACAAAAAAGTGACAGTTGTGCAAGAGAGGGAAGATCTCACTGGAACCCAATATTTATTAATTCATGAGAAAATGTAGATATGTTGTGAAGCCAATCATTGTCAAATTCTGACTTGAGCTTTCCTCTTCTTTTTGCAGTTTTCTTTTTGTTGTGGTGAGAACGGGAGACGAGGATAACCATGCAAGGTAAGTGTATTACTCATGTCGTATGTCATGTTGCTCCCTTCTCCTCTTCCTTCTTTTGTTGGTAATCCTATTTGAACAATATAGACTTTTTATGTTGATTTTTATTTGTATTAATTCTTGGTTCACTTTTGTTGAGATCGCCTTCTTCTCCAGCTTTAAGAGGAGAGTCGGCTAAATTTTTTCTTCATGACCGTTCCGACTTCCGTCTATTGTGTTGATGTGTTTATACTGAGGTCACTTCCTTGTCCTCACGTTATTTGGCTTTGAAGAAAACCAGTCATCCTTTGGTAGAAAATTGGAATAAGGATTAATAGCGTTCTTTTACCCCCAAAATATATTCAAAGCCACCACTGAATCTGGACCACACCTGTTAAAGAAATTACTGTTGAATAATGAATGAGTCCAATATTTCTGACATCCCACAATTCCTGTCTTTGTGTTTGGTAGTGGCTGATCTTGATGGCATGGTGAAGGTGGCCAAGTGGCAGGACACAATGTATGGCATAGACTCGGGCATCCAGTCCGGAGCCAACACAGTCAAAGACGATGACGGCGAATACACCAGCAGCAAGCACTACACCATGACCACCACTGTCACCAGTGAACAGCCTGGTGAGTCTTAAAACAAGGATCTATATGTATATGATCACACCTTTTGTCAAAATTTCACAATTGTTTGTTTTCTAACGGTCGTCTCACTTCTCCTTAACTGTAGAAACCCAGTACGGTCTAACCAGAGCTCACCGGGTGCGGGCTGCAATGTTCCCAGAGACGTTGGAGGAAGGCATGACCATCTTGTCCACTCAGACGGACCCTTCCCAGATGACAAACGTCCAGCGGCTGGCCGAGCCCTCCCAGATGCTCAAGACCGCCATCATCCATCTGATCAACTACCAGGATGACGCCGAGCTGGCCACACGCGCCGTGCCCGAGCTCACCAAACTGCTCAATGATGAAGACCAGGTGATGAAGGGAGAATGTCTGAACTCGTGTTCCTGCAGAGGTTTTTTTCGACAGGACTATTTCTTCACCTGGCATAGTGACGACAAGAGTTTAGGAAATGAGCGCACCAGGTTTATACTAAGCTAAGCTAACAGACTGTTTGATGTAGCTTCATGTTCATCAATCCTCTTTTCCCTCTGGAAGAAAACTAATGAAAGCAAGAACGTAAACCATTAATTAATGAAATATCGCATCTATCATAGATTATAAGGGATATTTCCACATTTTTGAATAAAAGCTCAATCGGCAAGAAAGTAAATGATCCTATTTAGAAAAAATTGGAAGTATTCCTTCAATCAACAACAGATGATGAGTCAATTAATTGTTCACTTGTTAAATGTAATATTTTTGTGAGTTTTTCAATTGATTTAGACTGAAAATATGTACCACTTTATCATTTAAAAAAGGCGGGAACTTAAATTTCCACCAGTAACACAAAAATAACTCCTCTTTTCCCCACATCTTTCACCAGGTGGTGGTCAGCAAGGCGGCGCAGATTGTCAACCAGCTTACACGCAAAGAAGCCTCTCGCCGTGCGCTGATGCAGTCCCCTCAGATGGTGGCGGCAGTGGTGCGGGCCATGCAGAACACCAGTGACATGGAGACCGCCCGGGCCACCGCCAGCATCCTCCACAACCTGTCCCACCAGAGAGAGGGCCTGCTCTCCATCTTCAAGTCTGGGGGCATCCCTGCTCTTGTTCGCATGCTCAGGTGAACAAATTATATTGTAGTTTTATATAACTGTTGAATAATGTGCCCTTTGTTTTGGTTGGGGTTTGAAATGGCCCATTTTGATGAAACTAATCCTTGTTTAAAAAGAATCACACACAGACCCTGAAGTCATGTTGAATCATTTTCCGGCGCAGCTTCAGTTGAGGAAGCAAACGAGCAGTTCTCACTCACCAGTTTGTACTGCCATCTAGTTTGTACTGCAGGCACATTCTTGGGCTACACCCATTCCACTACATTTTCGATTGAATACACATCAACTCTGCTACGGATACGCCTGCCGTTCACACTACTATGGAGTTAAATATCTTTTGTTTGTTTGAAAACTCCAAGGCTGCATTTTTGGTCTGGACGGGGAGAAACTAAGTATTTTCAGCCTCCCTGAAGAAAACAACCAGCAGTAGTCTTGGCTTCCAGTAGAACGCAGCATGGAGACTCGTGTAGAAAAGAAGAAACTCATGCTAGTTAGTAGTATGTAGCAGTCAGCTTATCCAATGGGGAGAGTGTTTCTGATATGTGTGGCTACATGGTGTGCCATTGGTTTTGAGACACACGCTCATCCCCCCTGTTTTCTCTCCCCCAGTTCTCCCATGGAGTCTGTGCTCTTCTACGCCATCACCACGCTCCACAACCTGCTGCTGCACCAGGAGGGAGCTAAGATGGCCGTGCGTCTGGCTGATGGCCTGCAGAGGATGGTTCCCCTGCTGAAGAAGAGCAACCCCAAGTTCCTGGCAATCACCACCGACTGTCTGCAGCTTCTGTCCTACGGCAACCAGGAGAGCAAGGTGTGTTTAGACTTTGTGAATGTGAAACAGTTGCTGGTACAACAGCTCTAACGTGAGACGTTGACGTTTTTCTGCTTGTGTGTACACGTTTTGTTGTGGGTGCGGCATGTGAACAGAGTGTTTCAGGTGCTGGAACAGAGAGGGTGTGGTTGTAGTTATTTGTTAAGAGTAGTAAAAAGAGAGGATTAACTATCTGTAGTGATTATCTGCCTGGACAAGTCACGGCTTTGCTAACAGTGGTGCGTTGCGAAACGTAAGGAGTTATTTCACAGGTACCTGGAAATGAAAAAGTAAAAGTTGTTCGACCGCAATCTGCTCCTTGCATACTCACACAGTTCCTGTGTTTCACAGCTGATCATCCTGGCCAACGGGGGTCCCGAGGGTCTAGTTCAAATCATGAGAAACAACAGCTATGAGAAGCTGCTGTGGACCACAAGCCGTGTGCTCAAAGTGCTTTCTGTGTGCCCCAGCAACAAACCCGCCATTGTGGAGGCTGGTATGTGATATGTTTTTTCTCTGTCAGCACACACCTGTGAGTACAAAGCAGTCATACAGGTGTGGCAACTTTTTCTTCTGTGGAAAGTGGCCTTTGGCGTCTTGTCAACCCCAGCACAGCATGACAGCACGCTTTATGAGATGTTGCTGAGTTATTCTCTGCGCCCTGCAGGTGGGATGCAGGCTCTGGGAAAACACCTCACAGGTGCCAGCCAGCGTCTGATGCAAAACTGCCTGTGGACCCTCAGGAACCTGTCTGACGCTGCTACCAAGCAGGTACACATTTACTGATAATATTCACTTTTCTTTCCCCTCTTTTTTCAGAATTGTTTTGTTTGCCTTATTTAAAAACACAGAACTGTCTGTAAACACTGTTTTCCTGTTTTCAGGAGGGTATGGACAGCCTGCTGCAGGAGCTGGTGGGCCTGCTCAGCTCAGATGACATCAACATGCTAACGTGTGCCACCGGCATCCTGTCTAACCTCACGTGCAACAACGCCCACAATAAAACCCTGGTCACCCAGAGCAATGGCGTCGAGGCACTGATCCACGCCATACTGCGCGCTGGTGAGAAGGAGGATGTGACCGAACCGGCCGTGTGCGCCCTGCGCCACCTGACTTCAAGGCACCAGCATGCCGAGATGGCGCAGAATGCTGTGAGGAGTCACTATGGCATCCCCGCCATCGTCAAGCTGCTCAACCAGCCCTACTACTGGCCCGTCATCAAGGTAGAGCGAGGGAGGGACAGAGGGCGAAGGGACTAAACTGGAGAAATGTGCTGCTAAAGATGATGTGTGGTGGTTTCAGGAAGATGTGGGAAAGGGTGGTAGACTGCGAAGCAGGGCATTTTAGGAAACTTTAAGTGAATGACGTTGAGGAGTTATTGGTTTGTTCCGAAGATGAGAATGGGGGAATGGGGAGAAGTGGACAGATGGACAAAGAGGAGGGTAGATAGGGAAGAAAGCCAGAGCCCCAGTCAGTCCAAAGGAGCATGAATTGCTCATCACAGCAGGAACAGTATGTTTTACAGAACCAGACTTTAGATGGAAACATTATGACATGACAACAAATTGTACATTTATCGACTTCAAGTCTTAAAGCTGTTTGTTAGCTTAGTTGTATTTGTGCACCTGTAACAGTGAACAGTATCGTGATCGTATCTTTGCATCTGCTCCCCGTCCAAAGGCTGCGGTCGGCCTGATCCGTAACCTGGCCCTCTGCCCAGAGAACCAGGCCCCTCTGAGGGACGCGGGAGCCATCCCCTGCCTCGTCAACCTGCTGCTCAAAGCTCACCAGGACGCGCAGAAACATGGATCCTCTGCCCAGCAGACATACCAGGTACATGACAGGCTAGTGTCAAAGGATGCGTATCATCACTGTGTGCCTTTTTAAGAGATACTGCCCCTAAATGTGTTTTTTGAGCTGTAAAGAAATTATTGCTACGTGTTTTGATGCAATACATTAATGCTGGTTTTAAAACCAAATGTATAGCAAAATAAAATAAATATCTACATTTAAAGGTTGAACATTGCTCATAACGCCACCTACTGTTTCAAACCGTCTTGGACCTGCAGGGGCCGATGGATTCAACCATTTGGTGGCATCTCTACATCAAGACATTTTAATATATCTGAAACGGTTGACACCCGCTAATCAAAGGAAGGCAGCCCCCACACCGCCACCGGTGTTTAATCTATGCTGAAACTAAACCCGCAAACCAACATATGGTCCACCTATCAAAGACGTCCCCCATCTTCATGGGAGGAAATTATAGTTTTAGGGTTAGTGGAAATTGGTAGTTGCGTTTCATTCATATTTTGATTGTGTTCGTATTTGTTCTCAGGATGGAGTGAGGATGGAGGAGATTGTTGAGGGCTGCACAGGAGCACTGCACATCCTGGCCAGAGATCCCATCAACAGAGCAGAGATCGCCAACATGCAGACCATTCCACTCTTTGTGCAGGTAAGGCACCATCAGTGTCTTGATAATTAACTCGACTATTCGGTTACATTTTTAAATTAATACAAATTGTCTTGCCCCTCAGCTGCTCTACTCTCCAGTGGACAACGTGAAGCGTGTGGCGGCTGGCGTCCTGTGCGAGCTGGCCCTGGACAAACAATCAGCAGAGGTCATCGACAGCGAGGGGGCGTCGGCTCCACTGATGGAGCTGCTGCACTCCAATAACGAGGGCATCGGTAGGACCTCCATTTAATGGACTGTGATTAGCTTACTGTAATGTAGCATTGGGTCATATTTAAAGTGCTGTTCTCACTGTAAGGACATGACTGTGTCCACTTAGTCCAAGTCCCTTTTAATTTGACTTCAGAAACATTTCAGAATGAGATAATGATGTCAACATTAAAAGTAAACAACACAAACATTTAATCAGGGTCATTTTCAAACTCTCAGTTCGACTGAAATGTTCAAATACTAACCACAAACTCATTATTTAACATGACTCATTCAGCAGTTTGTTTTACATTTACAACTAATTTAAAGATGCGTATTTAAACATTGACCTGTTTCCTATCTCATTGTTGTTTTTTATCTTTTTATCTTAATGTCAATTTCTTACCAAGTTTTGGACAAGAAGATAAATACAACCATTGAGTTTGTACAGTAAATATGAAACCACCCAAAGTTATCTTAGCTTAGCTAGCATAAACATTTAGCTTTTGAAGGGATTATACCATTTTTGTGCACCTCTGAATGTGTCCTGCTCTGTTTCCCCTCAGCCACATACGCTGCAGCTGTGCTCTTCAGAATCTCCGAGGACAAGAACCTTGACTACAAGAAGCGAGTGTCTGTGGAACTCACCCACTCTCTGTTCAGACACGACCCCCAGGCCTGGGAGATGGTGAGTGTCTGGCACCCTCCGCTGATACGAGAGCTCAACCTTAAAAGTCGATTTTGAGACATTTGTTTATTGAATTTAATGTCTTTTTCAATTATTATATACTACAGATTGTATAGGACTGGACATGAAGTAAAGTAAATTTAAGAAACGGACTCCTCGTAATAAAATATATTACTAAATGATGCTCTAAGGACTATTAATAAGCTTTCTATATAAAATGTCGGTTTTATTGACCTTTGCTCTCTTCTGACCTCTGCAGGCTGCCAACAGTGTCCCCATGGATGCACACTATCCAGATGGTGAGTAATTATGGCTGAAATGTGCACATGCAGCACATTCCTCAGCACTAGGTCAATGCACCACATGGTGTTAACATGCTGTCATGTTTTAGCAGGTTGACTCCAACTGCTGCTCATTTACCATCATCATTTGGTCAGACTAGTTGAACATACTCAGTAACTCAAATTACACAGGCCTACATTACATAGATTTCAGTTCTCCTTGTAACTTTCAGTTCCTCCTCAAATCAATCATTGCTTTGTCTTCTACCGTCTGCTCAGTTTCACCATTTGTTGCTTTCTTTTTCTCTTGTCACATTTCACCAGATGATCCAAATAGACATATCACACGTTACTACTTAGCCTCATTCTTTTCTGGCTTACCTCAGATTTTTCTTTCATCTTAGAAAAGTTCTTATTCTTCATGCTGTCTTTTTTCTCTCAGCACAACACAACCTATCCCTCATTGCCAAGTCGGTCTAAAAGCTTTTCTCTCCACCAAGCTCCACCCTGGTGTTTCCATATCTGTGTTTGCATCGTTCAGATCTTTCTCTTAATTCCTGGTCTTTCCGTCTCTTGGCTTTTCTCCTTTTATGGCTTTGGTATTTTCTGTCTCCTACTCTGTGCAGCAGGGCTCACAGAAAAAGGGCTCGGCTTCTCTTCTGTGATCAAAATGTGTCAGAGATCTGCCTTAAAATGTGTAGAAATGTTGTTTTCCAGTCGCGTGTTCAGTTTTCTAACAAGCAGTGACAACAGCAGTAACTAAACCCTCAGACTATGCTACGCAGGAAGCTAAATGACATGATCAGTCGGTCCTGTATATAACTTGTGGAAAAACTAATTTTGCTACCTCTTGCAGAGCTGGATGGTGGTTTCCAAGGCTTCGGGGGATATCCAGCTGACATGGAGGGCATGGAGGGAAATATAATGCCTGATGAATACGCACCCAGCAACTACGAGAGACAGCAGCAGCAGTACCCTTATTAAAGGTCAGTACATGCTTGGATTGTTCCTCGGCCTATCAGGACACTTTGGTCATAACTTTCTTTATCTTTGTCGTTAATGTTACTGAGCAAAATGCAAAACCAGAAGCAAAAAAAATCCGTAGTTGGTATTTATTATGAGTTTGGTGTGATCACATTTGATTGACAGTGACCTGGAAACAAACAAACAGTCCTTTTTTTTTTTTCATTGATTCAAATGCTTTATTCGACAACTAGAATGGGATGGTCAGAGTTCATACCTCCACCAGGGCCCAGCACTCTCCATAAATCCAATCAAGCTGCACCACATTACACTAACTCATCGCTATCATTTCCCTAAATATGCCAGATTTTTCATTTATTCCCTGGATCCTCTTCCTGATCCAGATCTGCACCAACACATACCACACCCTTCCACCGAGTTTCATGCTAATCTGTCTCACGTAATCTTGCTCGCAAACAAACAGACGGTGGTAAAAACATTGGCGGAGGTAATTAGGTGATGTCACATGATGAGGAGGACAAAGGCCTGCTGATAGCATAATAAAATTGAACAATATAACTAACCCTTACCCGTTCTCTTTCTCTCATCTTCTTATAGACGCAGAAGCAAGAGAGAAGTGACAGAGGAGGTGACATAGGACATAATGGGACAAAGAAGAAGAGAATATAGAGATTCCAGTAGAGATGCTTCCCTCTGCTCTCAGCCTGATGTAATATATGCAATTATCGCAGAGTATGGACTCATAATCTTAACAGGGCTCTACTTTGTTTTATAGCCTAATTTTTCTGATTATAATTCTGACGATGGCAAAGCTTGTAGGTTTCTGTTAGAGAACCTTCTGAGAGAGAGAGAGTGTGTGTGCCTGTGAGTGTGTTTGTGCTTTTGGGTGGGTATTCTATGCCAAAGAGATTTTATTTTGTGACGATAATCATGTAGCTTCCTTTTTTTTCTTTTTTCTTTTTTTTTTATACGAAAAAACAAACAAAACAAAATAGAATAATAGTTGAAAACACTGCCAGAGGTGGCTCAACGTGCTCGGTGCACCTGCTCACCGCTCTTTCTCTCTTTTCTTTTCTTTCTTAATGCCTTTGTAACGAACGCTGCTGTCTATGCTGCAGTTTTGACGCTATATTCTGTCAACTTTCTCTGCCGCTGTGACCCATGAGTCGCATAAGAGTTGGTTAACACAGTCGTTCTTCTTCTCGGGCACTAATTCAGTAGGAGTGAACAAACAAGCGGGGGGGGGTGTGAATGTCGTGGACAGACGCGTGAGAGAGCAGTGTAGGGCTGCACCCACTGCGGCCTCATCAGCTGATTGTTAAGTGAACAGGATGGTTGTCCGTGTTTTTTATGAATTGTTTCTCATCTTTTATAAGTTATTTACTGGTTAACGTTACCAGAATATTAACAAACGTTTGATTAGAAACTGAACTTAAAGAGGTGATCTTTTGTGACTTTAATGATTAGCAGGACAACAGTGTGGGTAACGTGTTTTTAAAGACTTGTCTAACGGATGAGATAGTGTAGTTGGGGACGGCCCTACAGCTAGAGAAAAAACTACTGACAGGGAAATTTGTCTTTCTACTTAATAAGAGTTTTTACTGAAATTTTGTTTAATAAAAATAAAGGATATATTAAGCATATTATTGTGTCCATGTTTATTAAATGTTCTACCTGTTTCTAGCCTTTGCAGATACACTGCTCCACCTGTGCAGCACTCGGGCCTTGGTATTTGTACCTAGTTTGTTCTGTTTCTATCTGTGCAAAACCTAATATTTCTGAAGCTAAATTCAGTTCCTATTCTATGCAGCCACACTTTCTTTCAACCTTCATGCATGGCAAGGAATTTAGCTCCTGATGAGCTATATCAGTATAAATGATGTTGACATAGAACTAGTGCAGACCTGTAGCTCCTCCGCCCACCACTACTACTACTACTACTACTAAAGGCCTTTAATTCCCTTTTTATGTCAAAAGAGGAAAAAAAACAGCCCTGTACCTCTGTCAAATTTAAAAGTTAGCATTCAGGTGAGACCACGATCATACATGTAAAAGTTTGTGTAGCTACAGTTCTGTTCCACATTCATAGCTAGTTACTTCAGATTTGTACGTTATTAACTCCAGCTCTGTCTTTTTCTCTGATGTGCAAAAAAACACATTGTATTTTTCTCCAGTTTTTAGATCAGTCTCTCACTCACTAAGCCTTAAATGATTTTTTTATTTGTCTTTTTCTTTTGCTGGTTTTCTGCTCTGCATAAAAGACCAACTAGTGTGTTCATTTTTCCTATAGTAGCTAAAACTCACTTCAAAGCATCTGAAAGCTGGATGTTGGCTTTGCCTTCAAGGAATTTAAACTATCTTCTGTGTCGCTGTCTCTTTCATCTGACATTTCAAGCAGAATTAAGAGAGTTTGGTACAAAACTATGACAGCAAAATGCCAAAGGGGAGAGAAATGCATTAAGTGTGGATCACTGAAATTGATAAACCAGCTAAAAAGGAGCTCAGCAGAACGCATATTTCAACCAAGGCACAACAGTCTCTGTAAATGTAATCAATTTGCACCGAGATCCATGAATTGTCCCCTGGAAAATAAGGAAAATGTAAAACAAAATGTTTAAGTAAAGAAGAAATGTTAAAGAAAGTGGAGAAGAGATCAGGGGTCTGCACCAAACTAACAGACAAACTGAGATAAGTAGACTTTGTGTTGCATTGCACACAAACAAAACCCTCGGGGGGGAGTTCATAGCTGGCAGAAGAATAAAATATGTATAAAACACTGAGGATGACCTCAGACCCTGACGTCTGGAGACATTATGGACGACTGTGGCTTCAGTGTGTTGTGGTATTCTGGTCAATAATATATTGGTTGTTTGCGTTTGCATAGGGACAGTGTGGTTTTATTCAAATTTATCATGTCCATATAGAAAATATATTCACACTTTAACTAAACATGTCATTGTCCAGTGAAAACCGACACATCATGCAAACACAACATACAGTCATAACAAACGTGAGGCGTGAACCCGACACAAAGGAGAAGATTTGATAACATTTTAGTTAAAGATTATTGCTAAAATTCAATATAGTATAACTCTAAGTATAGAAAGTTTGTCTGAGACTTTACAACATTATGGGCTTTATTCTATTTGTTCCTTGTGTCTGCTCATTTAGTCGCTCATGTGTTTCATACATGCAACAGAGAAATAATCATCATCGCAGTGAAGAAGTCCCAGGATGCTCAAACCGCCAGCTGTCCATTGATGTGTTTTGATGTTGAGCTTCTATCAATATCTTGAAATACCAGAATCCATCTTTCATTCCCTCCACTCATTCAAAAAACAGAAATTACGCATGAGTCAAGTCATTTTGGAGCAAGACTTCACCTCCTTCCCTCAACCCAGTCTGTTCACCAATATAATAATAGAAAAGCTTGTTTGAGGTTTATATATATATATACAGTATATATATCCGCAGGTCTCCACTCTCAGAGACACCACCCACTCCGTCCACAGGGCTGAAGAACTGAAGAGGAGCTCCAAGCAGGAGAGAAATACACGTCCAATCAGCTTTAGATCACGTTATCAAACATGTGCATGGAATGCATGATGTTTTCATCCTGGACAAGAGGAACAAAAATTCGAATTATTTCAATAACTGTGGGTGAAAGTGTAGTTTACGTCCTTAAACGTGTATGTGATGTATTATTGATATTATTCTAACTTCAATCAACCTTTTGACACGTCTCCAGGAACTCGTCAATGGTGACCACCCCGTCTTTGTTCCTGTCCATTTTCTGAGGAAAAGCAAAACATGATCACTGGAGACTTTAGGTAAAGATGGACAACATGACCCCCCAAGTGTCGATCGCCACCTGGTGGCTGGCTGTAGTATAGGTCATAAACCCCTGTTAGTGGATGGGACATGGACCAAAGTAAAACAAATATTTCTGTTGAAGATGGTTTCTGTTTTTTTAGTTCATATCATACTGATGTTTGTTCAAGTTCATTTTAATTTGATGCTATAAAAAGAAAGTGACACATCATGATTGACGGTTGAGACCTTGCTACCGTGGCTCCATCCCCTGATCGCTACAGTGCAGATTCTGTGTCCAATATACTTTATATCTGGATAGTGGGAGGAAATGGAGATGTTTCGACCATATTTATATACTAATATACTTTATATACTTCTCTACTAAGTGACACTCCAGCTTATTTGTGAGTTTTACCTGGAAGAAACTGTCCACATGATCCTTGGGGGCGCAGTCCCTCATGTTGGGGTACGTGTAGTTCCCCATCATGTCATAGATGGAGCTTATGATGTCTGTCATCTCCTGCACAAAAAAAAGAGAAGAAGGGAAAAGTGAAATCATGAACTGGCAACATGAGACTGTTCACACTAACAAGGGATGGAACCGGCACCTCTCTGGTGATGCAGCCGTCCTTGTTCAGATCGTACAGATTAAAAGCCCAGTTGAGTTTGTCGATGGTGGAGCCTCTCAAGATGATGGACAGACTGATAACAAAGTCCTGCGGCAGAGACAAGAACAGAAAGAGTTGACAGAGAATACCACCATCAGCAAAACAACAACGCAAAAGAGCTTCGGTATAATGGGGAAAATGAGTGAAATGCTCGGAAAGTCCGCAAAAAGTTTGGTACTGAAGTTGCTGACGTCGTCAATTATTAATCAAGAAACATAATTTGATAATAAGCTCTAAAATAGAAGCTTTTAATATGAACTTTTTAAACCAAACTTTTTAGCCTATACAGACGTTTAAAGATGAACTTGCCTACATTTTAAACTATTTAAAGGCCTGTTTCCCCTGATCCTGTTTCTTTGAGATGACATTAAGTTAAGACAGTTTCTGATGAGAGAGTGTTTCTCACCTCAAAGTTAACCGCTCCATTGTTGTTGGTGTCAAAAGCTTCAAACAGGAAATGCGCATACATACTGGAATCTGAAAGGAGGAGGAGACTGTGTTTCTTTGTGGTCTTCACACTTATGTACAATGCAGTTGAAGCTGTGTCAATATTGCCTCAACTGATGAGAAACATAAAACATAATTTTTATATATCATATTGCATGTACCGTTTGTACATCTTACTTGTAGACGTGGAAATTTAAAGCTGAATAAAATTTCCTCACAAATTGTAACAGGAACACAAGAAAAACTGAAGCCACATACGCACATACACACATAAATTATCAATTTAACCTTAGCCCTGCTTGAGGCTGTGAAAGGTCAGTTTTCACTTCACTTTTCTGGATTCAAAATCTTTCTGTCACTTAAAATACATATTTCCAATCTCATCTCTTGTAAAGACAACAGTAGGTGACCTTCCAATGTGTAGAGCTGAAAGTTAAGAGTATGGACTGAAAGTGGGTTATTGTCTGATGCAGAGTTTGACTGGAATAAAACCCTGTGGTCATGACAAATGATGGTAAACGGCACCTCTGGGTTTAATCACACTGAAAGTGAAGTATCCAGGATCTCACTTCATATTGAGATTCCTCAGGTTTGACAGATTCATAATATAATGAATGTTTGGGGAAATTGTTGAAGTAGATGGACGTAAGAATGTGAGTGTGACTGACCTCCCTGAGGGAAGAAATGGGAGTAGATGCTTTTAAAGGTCTCCTCGTTCACCACACCGCTCGGACACTCCTGTAAGAAACAACACACGTACATGATGAAAATAGACATGAATCTACGGTATCAAGATATTGTATGTATATATACATGCTTATCCAAGGAGGATCAATAATGCAAAGGAGGCTCGGACTGACGCTCTTGAATCCTCGGTAAAGGACCTGCAGCTCCTTCTTGTTGAAGCTGGTCTGCTGTACCAGACGGTCGAGCCCCTCCGGTCTGTAACGCACTGTGGACAGTTCTCCATCATCAGCTATACTTCCTGCAAGGAGGGAGGGATGAAAGAAAGAGTTACTCGCTCTGATACACAAGTATCCTTGAAGACTTGTGTCCTGAGGGGGAAATGTGACAAGATATGAAGTTAGTGTGTAAAAGGATGAGGTGCTGTTGGGACTAAATGATGGAATTCATATCAGGGGAAAGTGAGTGATATCCGTGTGTGTTTGTGTGTGTGTGTGTGCGTGTGTGTGTGTGTGTGTGTGTGTGTGCGTGTGTGTGTGTGCGTGTGTGTGTGTGTGTGCTTGTGTGAGTGTGTCTGTCCGGACACTTGCCTGGGTTGTCTGAAGCGCTTGACCCAGAGCGAAAGCAGGGGAGCAGTTTGAGGAACCGCTGCTTTATGGTCTTTTTATTGGATTTGTATGGCGGATTACCTGTAAACAACCAATCACAGCAGAGATTAGAGGCAGATAGAGCGGCCCACATAGTGGAGAACATGTCAAATGGATGAAACACGAGCTAAACTCCACTGAAATACTTGGAGTCACATGTCCGAGGAACTTGGTTCGAGCAAATTAGATTGCCGACCTGGCTTTGAACCAGCGTGACCCGACAGACGGAAACAGCTTGAAGAGCATCGGCATGTGAGGCCCAGAGAAATGACATGTGACTGAGTCTGAGGCAGAGAGGCCAGACACTGTCATTTGAAATGTTTTATTTAACTAGGTTAACTAGGGAAGGCATGCTTTTTTAAATCCTCAATTTAACCAGTAGTTCATTTATAATAAAACCTCTCATCTACAAGGTAAGCCTGCACACTAATTTTGTTGGTTATAATATTACATTATTTAAACTGAATCAGTTTAGATCAACAGCAGCTTCTTTACCCTACTAAATTAAATCCAATCCATCCAATATGTGTTGACATTATTGTGTCGTGTTCAAAGTAGAGGACCATCTGACCAACACCAGACCAACTTCTACAACATACAGTTTCCTATAAGTGACGAAACCAATGATTGAATCATTTTATTTATTTCACAATGGTAGTTTCATATTTATTTTTATTATCTTGTTCCATCTCTTCATTAAAGCTATCTGATCTTTATCAAACCAGACGTGCCACTGACTTAAGTGGAATGAAAATCAAGTGCATACACACACACACACACACACACACACACACACACACACACACACACACACACACACACACACACACACACAGAGAAGTGAGTCGTTGTGTTGGAGGAAATGCTGAAAGTGTTTCCGAAAGGCCAAGTGAGTCTAGTTGTGACATCTATAAATGCCAATGGACCATGGTTGTCTGTCTCTCTGTCTCTGTCCGTCTGTATCTCTCTCTCTCTCTCTCTCTCTTTGTCTGTATCTCTGTCTGACTGACTGTCTGTCTGTTTGTCTGTCTCTGTCTGTCTGTCTGACGCTGTCTGCCTGTCCAATGTAAATCAAGCTACATCTGTCATTTCAAATACCATAAAACTAACCATACAGTACACAGAGCTTTACTTCAAGTTCACCCACTAAATATCACCAACATCATTCTACATTACTTCCCACAGGATCCTGAAAAAAATGTAATAAGTAAAATATCTTTGCAGGTTACATGGAGGAGGATGAGGTGTCTGTATTGATAGCAACTACAGTGAATGACAGGAAAACACCCATGCTCCATCTGTAACACCTTCCACTTGTTCCCTCTGACCTTTGACCTCTGACCTGACAGTACCCATTGACACTGCAGACATGTCAGCTCATCTTCAACAGGCCATTATATCTCATGTATCTGTGCTGAACACGTCTGTCTCTGTTTCTTCAGTTTGCAGTCCTCGTCATGTTGCATCTGATGAGCCTCTCTCTCTTCCTCTGGAATCAGTTTGTCGACTCATGTTCTGTGAGTTGTGATGCTCATCTTTTCCTCTTTTGTCCTTCCTCACTGTTTGAATCCAATCTTGTGTCCATTAGACATTTGCCAGCTGATGACTTGTTCCAGAGCGGCATGTCTTGCCATCCTATGATGGATTACACTCTCTCTTTCCATCTTCATCAAGCTGATGATCCAATAAAACACAAATAAGTTTTCCTTCCCCTCCACCGCTCCTCCTCTCCTCCAGCAGGAGCAGCAGAGCGCAGACACACAAAGTAAAACACAAAGCTTGCCTTCATCCTCTCGCTCGTCTGTTCTCAGACTTCGGCTGCTCCTTAATTCTCTTTGTGCTGTTTCATGGCGTCTGAGGCTTCAGGTTCCTAAAGGCATTTCTATTATATAGTCTCTCTGAACCAAAGCCTGGCTCAGTGACTTTAGATAGACACAAAACAGCCGGAGAACAAAGTCATGTAGATGTGAGTATTGTCTTCATCTCTCGCCTCTAAAGTTTCACCTCCTCACCTCGTCTCAGATTGATTCTGACTCTCCTCCAGTCATGTCACAGCCTTCAGTTCAGTCAACTCCTCTCGCATATACAACAGATACAATAACTTCTGTTTATAATCATAACTTCATCCAACAAAGTACATTTACTCAGTATTTGTACTTAAGAAAATGTTTCATGTATTTTCACTTAAGTAGATGTATTTTCAGGTCATTTTCCCTTTTAGTCCTAAATATATCAACAAATATTTATATATATATACTTCAGATCGGGCAGGTACACATTCGTTTCATGAAGTGGATTTGTAAGAAACTGAAACTCAGCCATAATCATTTAGTAGACTGTGGCATTATGAGATACCCTTCACTCAGCAAGTACTTAATATTTGAATTATATTTAAAGGCAAGCACCTACTTACTTTTACTCACGTAGAAAAGTGAATGTGGTTCTTTTACATAATATAATATTTCTTGGACACAAATCACAAATTGAAAATATATTCAAACATGATATTGCAATGGATACAGAACTCGATCATGAATAGTAACACTTATAAATATTTAAACTTGGTATAATCACAGTTAAAGGAACTGACACTGCCGTGAATGAATTAGAACGATATGATTTGCCAAACTCACAATTGGTTCAGGGTTGCAAATAAAAAAGCTACCTTTTGTTAATTTATTTGTACCTTAACCTGCAAGTAAATTGTTTGATTACTTCCTCAGCCACTGACAACAAGGAGGGCGTCTCCAGATGTCCATGTTTCCCTCCTGCCACTAGAGGGCAGTGTTGAACCACAGAATACAATTCTGAATCCAATTCAGCCATAAGATAGATAGATAGATAGATTACTTTATTCATCCCCGAGGGGAAATTAAGTCGTCATAGCAGCCGGTACATTTGAATACAATAAAATACAATACAATAGAATAAAATATAAAATATAAAATATAAAATATAAAATATAAAATATAAAATATAAAATATAAAATATAAAATATAAAATATAAAATATTGCGGTAGAAAGAATAAAAACAGAAACAAAAGATAAAATAGGTAGATAAGGTGCAGTGGCAGATGATGGTAATAGTACTGATGATATGATGGTAATGTTATTGTTAGACAGTATATAAAAAGAAAAAAAAAGGGTTACCATAACCATAACAATAACTTATAATAGTCTAATTATTTTTGGAATAAAGCAGCTGCTTCTCCTCTCTTGGCTGGTCCTCACAAATTCAAAGGGCTGTTTGAGGTTTAAGACTTTTAATATGATGTTAGGGTTAGGGTTAGAGTTAGGGTAAGGGGCTAGGGAATGCATTATGTCAATGAGTGTCCTCACATCTAAAGAGAGATGTGCATCTTGTGTGTCTTTGTTATAGTAGTTTATCGTGTATTCCTCACTGAAATAACTGATATTGAGGACATGTTAATCAAACTATCATGGAAAAGCAAACAAAGCTTCACAGAACCTCACACACACAGACACACACACACACACACACACAGGCAACACAAGGCACCTCAGCTGTCTGAGACTAAAAATGTAAAACTAAGTAAGAAGATAAAGGAGACAGAAACCAAAGACAGCTTCCCTGCTGTTTTCCTTCTTTTCCAGCGGACATGTTTCAACGTGACAGAGCACAGGGTGCTGATCACACACAGTGACGAACCTGAAGGCAGCAGTGTGACGTGACCTGTTCGCACAGAAAACAGGGAGAGGTGTTGTTCTTAGAGACGACACAGATTATAAACGGTGAGCTCAGCTGAAGCATTATTCCATGAAATGATGTGATTCACATCGGACATGAATGTGTTTCCTCTATATGTTCATATAGTCAGAGTCAAATTCAACAAGCTTGTTTAATTCCACTCTATGGAGGTACTATCTGCTTCTGGGATAACTTGCTGATAATAAAGTAATAAAGAAAGATAACCTTCAAAGTGTTCCACAGCACGAAGTGAACAGTGCCCATCTGTTGACTCAACAGTTAATAGTCCAGCAGCTCATCCTCAGTTCAGCTCAGGGTCAATCAGGTCGACTTTGATTTTACAAATCAATGAGTACAAATGCAGCCCTCCAAGGCCGATCGATACACTCTCTCACTCCCCTGCTGCTATTAGCACTTTGAGAGACTCTTTTAGCAAGCGACTCCAGCTCAAACAATCTCAACTGTGGAAGAGTCAGTGAGACAAGTTCATAAGAAAACATGAAGACCACTCAGGAGGGTGCATTCCTCCTAAGGACAGTCCCCTTATGAAACCACATTGAAATTCACTAAATCCAGATGTTTACTTGTATCTGCAACAAATTAGAAACATTCGTAAATATCAGTCACCTCAATGTGATTTATGCTTTCATCAAGATCCATTTGAAAAGAAATTTGCAGTTTTTGTGTAACCCTGCTCACAAACCAACAAACATTCGCTCCTTGGCGAAGAGAAAAGAACAAAACATGACTGAAGGGCATTGAATCAGTTCTGAGGGTCACAAGTTTTACGAAAGGAGGATTTTGCAAAGGCCCATAACCAGATTTAGTCTTTTGAAGCCTAAGACATTGCCTTTAAGTTTTTTTCCTAACTTGTGAAGTAAAGTCTAATCAATGGGCTTTAAAAAATAAAAGTTTAAGAGCTTGAAAACATTGACTTAGAAGATAAAACAAATCACAGTGGAGGGATTAAAGCCTTTCAAAGTGGAAGCTGCATGTATATGCTTTATGCATAATGACTGTTTCTTGGTTTTCTAATTTGGTCTTGTGAGGACAAATCCAAACCTTCCCAAAACTCTGAAAAAGTAAAAAAAAAAGTTATAATGACTACAAGAAACATTTTTGAATCCATAAAAATGTAAGTGTTTACATTGAAATTGAAGATGTTCATTATATTTTGACCCTGTCCTCGCTCTTTGTGTGTGTGTGTGTGTGTGTGTGTGTGGGTGTGTGTGTGTGTGTGAAATATGGGAGGTCATGGCAGCTTAAGGAAGGTCATACGGTGCTAAATTAATATTTGTAAGTTAATATTGCTCATGGAGCTGCTTCTATGCGTACTATAATCCTTCAGAAGGACATGGCTCAGATTATAGACAGACATTTTACACATACATAAACACACTCACACACACACGATTAAAGTCATGGGTCTTCCTTGATATCTGTGTCACACAACATCTATCTCAATATGACAGCAGTCAACAGACTAAAGCTGTTTCCATTTGGCTCCTACAACTTGAAAACGATTAGGCTTTTGATCTGAAATAAGCTAAACATATTGTGTTATTATTCCTGTTAAAAGGACAAGCTGATTAATAAATCATGATCAGAGGTGGAAAGAAAATTCACGTGAATACTGTTCAGTAAATTAATCTGACAGCTGTAGTTACGTTGTAGATTTAAATTATTGATACAAAATATAATCGTGTATTTTTATAAATTAAAGAACCAGCACTATGTCAAGAATGTGTCTTTACCTGCTCTAACATCAAAACAACACGATCTGGGCTCCATTTTGCAGAACAACAGCGACCTCTGCTGCCTTAAGAGGCAAGTTTCCTCACTTAACTTTGGACTCAAATGGTGTTTTTTTAAATGTTTTCTAAGTCTTTGAACAGATTCACAGAGTGAGACATTAATCTACTCCAGAACTCACTGGGCCTGGATGTGGCAGTTAAAGCCACTGACTGTCAGTTTGACACGACTCAGAGGCACCACTCTACATAAAGACATTGTACCAATACATTTATTATGAAGCTTTTACTTTGAGATAAAATAGTTGCATAATGCTTAAACATTAACGTATCTATATTTATGATTCAACAATATAGCAGAAACGATGCTGAAATTCTGTGGAAATTCTGCTAAATAAATACTTTTATTTTGGTACATTAAGTACATTTCCATACTAATACTTCCGGTAAATTTTGCAGTATTTTACAGAATCTAGCAATTTTTCTTGAACAGCTCGTAGCTGCTGTTACTTTTATGTAAGGAGAAAGAAGTTACCATTTCTCCCAACACTGCACCTGCATGCAAAAACCCTTTCAGTTATAAATGCATAAAAGCTGAGAGGAAGACTGTGTCAAGATTAAACTCTAAACCCCAAATAGGTCAAAACAAAAAGATTAACCTTGAAGGAAGTGTTCCAGGAAATTTACCTAATTGCTTCCTAGTTGAGAGTTTAGATGAGAAGACTGTTACCACTGTTTGTACTGTTTGTGAATGTGTACGTGTACATGTAACAAATCCTCCTGCTCCTGTTTCCAATCTTAATGCTAAGCTAGCCGGCTGCTCTTGCTGGCTGATATGATGTCAATCTTCTCCACAAAAAAAAAAAATACGTGTCACACCATTCCTATGATGCTCTAGTATTACAGTGAGTCTACATGGCGTCATGGCTCCGCTGCACCACAGCAGCCTGACAGTCAGTCAGGGTCACACTAACATGTGAAGAGTGCTTTAGAAAGTGATGACTGGACGACCAGTTTGAATAATGTATGAACACGGGAGAAAAAACAACAAGGTGACTTCAGCAACTTCACAGCAGAGCAGCTGATAGACCATGAGGAACCCCCTTGTGACAGACCTCCTCACAAACATAGCTATTGGTTCATCAACACACGTTTGACTGTTCAGTCTTTATATGACACACACAGTTGAACAGCACAGTGTTATGCCTCAGGTTGTTGGACACTAAAAAGGTTTGTTTTTGTGAACGCCTCCTGAAGCCTCAGTGTTCATGCACCTGTTCACTGTTTTTTTAACCTGCTGCTGAACAGCCACCACACGCTATTGTGCCGGCAACAACTACAGCCTCCACCCGACTGCACATCCCTCCTCTTTATGATACTCCACTTTAGATGAGGTTAGTTTAAAAGACAGAAAACACTGTGCTGCTGTTTGTGAAATTTCCAAGGAGTTGTTCTCATTTGGCTATTTTTAATAGAAACGTCTATTTCGGGAAGTTGTCCATGAACTTTACAAAGCACCAAATGTGTGTGTGTTTGTGTGTTTGTGTGTGTGTGTGTATGTGTGTGTGTGTGTGTGTGTGTGAGAGCGTGACTCACTGATCTAAACACATCATTTTAGATGACAAGAGATGAACAGGACTCTTCTCATGTTGTGTATTGTTTCTTCAGGCCTCACCAGTGTATTATTTATTTGAACTATTCCCATGATGGGAACAGATGACAGTTCTTTTTCTCAAAGTTCTTTTTCTAACGTCTTTGTCAAACTCTTCAGCTGTCAACTTGTTTTTTCCCATTTTCTCACAGCACTACATTTTTCAGAGCTGACGGCACAAACACATCAAATATGACCAACAAGATACCAGATTTGATTTACTTGCCGAAATGTTATGGCTGTCACAAATTATTTGTGTCCTCCATCAAGCTCTTCAATTATTTTGCATCAATCAGTTTCTTGTTCAGTCTAGAAAATGTACAAGTTCAAGTCCTAAAGATTTTTTATGTACATTTATGATTCAAACAGAAAAAAGAGCAAATCATCAGGGATCATTTAGATTTTTTGTTAAAATAAAAAAATATATAATTTTGACTGTACATTATTTTTGTATTATTCAATATTGTTGCCAATACATTTCCTGTGAAGCAGCTAATTGATTAATAGATCAATAACACTGGAGAAATAATGTAATAACATATATTTTCAGCATCATATTAAACCTGTTATAGATTATCCCAATCCATCACACTTCACATTCAGTGAGTTATTCATACATTCACTCCTTTAAGTGACTTTACACCCTAACTCGTGTGTGTCTCTGAGTCTCATTCACTTTTGCACACGCAGTCACACTGAGGGAATGTTGAATCTAAAATAAACCGGACTTCCCCTGTCACTTTTTATATTTTGTACTTTGTACATTATATTTCAATATAATATTGCACAGAAAGATTTGAGCTCTTTAAAAAGTCTCCTGCTCTCAGTTCAACAGATCCTCTTGATTTGTAGGTAGCTTCCCTCACAGTGGCTGCAGATGTGCAGTTCAGCAAACAGCAGCAAAGCAGACAACAGATCAGTTGTAAAGCAGAGACGGGACTTGCACCTACCTGTGAGCGGGTCGTGGGATCGGTCCAGCTCCGTGGAGTCGGACAAACTCTGATCCTGACTCCGGGATTTCATCTTCTGATGCGGAGCACCGAGCTGAGCCTGGATCCGTGCGTGCGTGGCAGCCGCAGCTCATCTACCTTGAGCTTGTCTTCATCACTTCCCCGCAAAACTCACTGCTCCTCACGCACCAGCCCCCGTGAGCTGCGGGCTCAGCAGCGACACGCGGGGGGAAAGTTGAACAGAGAGCGTCTCTCCGCTGCCCCGGCTCCAGACCTCAGGATCAGTGCGCGCTCACGTCCACACAGGATCCTGAGAGGTCAAGGTTCACACGTGGGGGTGATATTCTGATGCTGACTTCACATCTGTAAACATCAGCTGACAGCTGGAACATCTGTATCTCTGAAGCTGTGAAGGGAACACAGAGAGAGAGAGAGAGAGAGAGAGAGAGAGAGAGAGAGAGAGAGAGAGAGAGAGAGAGAGAGAGAGAGGAAACCCTAGTGCTGAGAGGAGTGATAGAATAAGAGACAGGGGTGGAACAGACAGACAGACAGACAAACACACACACACACACACATACACACTAACACACTCTCTCTCTCTCTCAGACAGACAGACAAACACACACACACTCTCTCTCTCAGACAGACAGACAAACACACACACACACACACACACACACACACATACACACACTCTCTCTCTCTCTCTCTCACACAAACACACAGACAAAAACAGACACATGCTAATACACACACACAGATGTGTGAGTGACTGTATATATGAGTTTATATACAAGTCTATATAAATGTATATATATATATGCTCTGTTGTCCTCTGCTGGTTCTCTGATGGTCTCACCTTGTCTCCGGACATTGAGCAGGTAGGAAGACATAATACCTGCGGATCAATACCTTGTCTGCTCCACGTCCTTGAGGTGGTTGAGCACAGTTAACTGATGACTCTCATATTTCAGGAAAGAGAAGCAGCAAGGCCACGAAAGGAGGCAGAAAAATCATTTCAATAATATAAATAGCCCACACACAATAATCTGTTTGGAGACAGTGGAGGCCACAGGCTGGTTTATGGGATACAAGTTTAAGATTTCTGCAGGTTTGTTTCCCATCAGAAACTTGTCAGACTTTGGAGTCGTCATGAAGGATTAAAGTGCTGGAGTAGCTTTTTGATGTAAGGCTATATTTAATTCCTCATTTGAGTACATCTAAGAAGCAGTGGCCTCATTCTACTTTCTCTCCCACTATCTGGTGATGTTTAATTCTGTTGGATGGACAGGAATTTACAGGATTTACATACAAGGTTGTTTTCAAAGAAACAAGAGGTCATTCCTATCAGTCCCCCCCCACCCCACCCCGATTATCTATTGGACACCGAGATGCTGCAACTCCTTGTAAGAGCTTTTCATGTTGTTTAATGACCAAGACAGATTTTTATGGCTCAAGTTCAAGTTTCTTTGAAAAGAAAATTAGGTTTTCATTCAAATGGTCATGTATCACAAGGTGAAATAGCTGGAGGCTGATATAGGAGGATGTGTTATTACCTTTCATTGAGTGTATGTGTATCAGATACCATGTCAACTCTTCCATAGCTGTCAACATATTTCATTCAGAACCAGAAACAACAACGTCTTCGACCATAGACTCTAAATAAATATAGAGGGCACGTCTCCAATTCCTCTCACTTTCCATAAATTAAGCCAAAATATCCCGGATGCAAACGCTGCCACCCACACCACATCTAGAGTTATGAGTCGCAGTGGTTTTTGTGTAATATTACTAACTAGAAGAAAAAGAAACACAGATGAAAACATCAAATCTCCTTTGCAGAGGTAATTATTATTCAGCCAAAAAACCCTTCAGTTTTTTCCAAGTCAACCCAGACAGATACATACATAAGATCAAATGATCCATAACGAGTGGTACATGTGCAGACCTTTAAAACCATTCTCAAACTTTCACTCTGGAGTTTAAAAAAATAGAACAAATTTTGCGAAGAAAAGCTGAACTGTGCTCCATGGGGATAAATGGAGTGGTGAAGCTTCCTTTAAGATGGGCCGACAAGTGAGGGATTACCAGGTCCTCCGTCAGGAGACTGATGGAGGAGAAAATATATCAGCTGCTGCTCGGAGGAAGAGCAGGAAGAGGTAAAAATGAAGAAAGGGAGGAAGAGGAAGCTGGTGAAGTTTAAAATTGCAGATGAGCGTGAAGACAATCTGATAGAAAAATGAAACAGAGGAGAGAGGGAATAAAGCAGAGAGCTATTTGAATGGATTACAGCTCACAGTGTTGATGGTGGTTGTCTCCCACTGGGGTTCACTGAGAAGTTCAGTGTTGCTGCAGGCCGAGAGGTGGAGCCGACAGATAACCAGTAATGAGCTGTGATTGATGCCTGAAGTTATAAATAGTGTGGGGCCATGATCACACAGGTGACAAATAACACACACACACACACACACACACACACACACACACACACGCACTAGAAGAACTGCACAGACAGGTGAGCTGGCACAGAAACACAGAAGATAATATTCAGCTGGAGACATTTTAATAAAGATAGTGCCACACATCCTCAGGAAGTCCATCTCTGCTCGTGTGTATCCTTGGAAAAATGCAGTTCCCTCTTTTTTTCCCCATTTTGTGCAGACACAGATACGGGCGATGATGCACAGATAAAGAAATGAAGGGGTGAGGGGGTGACGGAGGGAGGGGTGGGGGGCTGGGGGGGAAGGTTGAGCCGAGACAAAGTAGGCAATCCCCCCTCAAATGAATATTTGATGAGGAGGCTGATATGCGTAAATGAAATGTTATAAATACACCACATGCATTAATGGATTGTCACACAGTAAAATAGCGGGGCTTGGCTCAGTCTGAGCGTCTAAGCTGTTGTCAGCACACATACACACACACACACACACACACGCACACAACCACACACACACACACACACACACACACAAACACATATTGCACAGATTATATCAGGAAGTTGATATACTGCCTACTATTCAGTAGAGCCAACAAAAGTAAAGGATTTAGAATAGATTCTTGTCAAGGGATTTAGTTCGACCAAATTAAGAAGACATTGCATAAAGTCATCTCTGAAAAACACTTTTACGGTAGCACACAGACACACACACAAACATACACAGACACACACAAACCCACACACACACACACACGCCCACTTCCCATTCCACAGCCATTATTCCCAGTCACATTATAGCACATTATCATCTCGCAAACTGAGTTATTGCACAAACTTGTTATCATTTTCTTCAGCAAATACTCACACACACACACACACACACACACACACTTGTGTGTGTCTGTGAGAGAGAAGGAGAGATACAAAAGCAAAAAGGGGAAAGAAGAGTAAGGTTGTCATCATGTTTAGGACTTAAAGGTCGAACAAGACAGATTTTATTGACACAAACGGGGGGGGGGGGGGGTGGGGGATTGGTCGGGGAGACGTACTCCTTTTTGTGGCACGTGTCTCAACATTAGAATTTCCTTCCTGTAATCTTCTTTGGACGACCCTTCCTCTCTCAGCCCATGAGAGGAGGGCCCTGTCGGTGTCTGTTTGAAGAGTGCAGGACCAGGAGATGGCAGATCTGGCTGTTCCGTTTGAAATTGGCTGCAGAGGCTTCAAAGCCAAATCTACATGGCAGCTGCTGTCAGCTCTCCGCCTGGACGGAAAGAGAGAGCACCAAGCAGCTCATGTGGGAGGGTGGAGGAGGCAGAACGAGCCTCCTGCTGGCTGTGGATGAGGCAAGATCGGGGAAGCTGGGAGTCAGGAGCTGATGGGCAGTGGATTGGCCACCACTGCAGCCCCCCCCCCCCCCCCCCCCCCCACCACTGCAGCCCCCCCCCCCCCCCCCCCTTCCCACCCAACTGAGAACTGCTCAGTAATGAAGACAGGATTTTAAAATATCTAATTTTAATAATTTTCATTTTCATGCATACGATCAATTAAGATTCAATGTCTATGAAAGTTATTGGAAGTAGAAATCAAAGCAAGTTTGGTTTGTATTGTGCGCTGGAGGTTGAGCTCAATGCACTGAAAATTAAGAAAACCGGGCACATGGAATAAAAACAAATCTCCATCAATCTGACATCACATGCGCTGCAGAAATTAACAACGCAAAGCAAATTCAATGCTTTGTGAAATGATTGAAGTCTGCTACTCGTCAGTGGTGATGTGACTTCTTCTGGGTCCCCTGGAAACATTTCCAGTGTTGTTTTTGCAATTTACAACACGTTTCTATTTGCACGTGTTGTGACTTTTAGCAGCTCATGTGTCGTCAAATCCAGTGTTGAACTCTCTCTGCCACCGTAGTATTGTCCATATTCACAAATCCCAGTCTGCATGGGGTCTAACAGTCTCTACAAGGTGTGACATCCTCTGACCTTAACCTGGACTAGAGGGAGGAAAAACCTTTAACAGGGAGAAAACATGTAGAAGCCTGAGAGAGAGCTGCAAGTGAGGGACAACTCTCCCTGGATGAGGTGTCGTATGATAGAGCACATCAACAAACCAACAATATCTAACAACAATCATCAGAAAAGAAAGTGTCTAACATATACAGAGAGCTGTATCAAAAAAAGATTTAAATCAGATTTCAGTGTGAAGTGTTGCTCGCCAACTTCTTCAGATGACCAATAGCAAATCAGCATTGGCTTAAATCCTTCTGTTTTGTTACCTAATGTGTAGCTAACTAGCTTCCAAAAGAGGAGAATGCAAAGACACTGTGTTTCTATCAACCTCTGTTCCTCAGCCATTAGTCCAAAATCAGACCTCAGACCTCCTTCGTCCGGCTGTAATCGTCTCTGATTGAGTTTATTTCATCCCTTCTTCTGACCTCTGCGTGTATTTCTCCCACATCCAGGAGATCGAGTTACTTTGAGCAGCTTCCGACAAACAAAGGGTTCAGTGTGCGATGACTGTGTGCGCCTGAGGGGGAAGACATCATTAGTGAGAAGCTGGAGGACAAAGTTTATCAGAGATACAGGCTAATTACTTTCACAACAGGGTGGGGGGGTAGATGGAGGAGGAGCGAGTCGTGAGGGAAGAGAGCAACAAGATAGTTTCCCACTTTTCTCAGAGCGAGGTCACCTCATCAGCGACCGTGACCCCGGCACTGACAGTTCCCATCTACTCACTTAAATATTGAATTTATCGATTCAAATATTTAGTCAAGGTGCACTTGCAGTTAGTGAGGAGCAGAATACTGATTCCAGCTCCTCCTTCAGTTTCACCTGCAGTCTCCCAGAGTGGACGTCCACACTTCTTTACTACTAACAGGGTTAACACATGATGTACAGTGAATAAAAAGTCATACACACAGAGAGGCCTTCATGTTTTCAGTTCCACTTATTCACCATATAAGGAAATAATGGAAAGCTTTAATTTATTGTTTTTACAAAGTATCCAATACTAATATTTTATTTGTATTCATTGAATCTAGTAATCAAGTATCTTACTGTTAGAAAAATATATATAGTCCCACACTTTGCCTTCTTTAAAGAGCATGTTGTTATTAGTGATTCAGACGTTAGGTTGAAAATAACACATGTTCATCAATTCACCAATCACACTGCCCTGACAAATACAACTTCAATGTCAATCAGGAACCATCTGTAGACAGACCTGAGAGCAGCAGGAGAAAGAGAAAACAAGTGTAGGTGGACCATGACTGTGCAGGAGCTTCTTTTAAAAAAAATGTTTGAATTGAAAGAAGTTCTGCTGTAATAATGTGTTTCCTCTTGTAACATGTGTTCAGGATGATGTGTTTAGACGTGTGGAAGAGTACTCAGGCTTGAGACATGATGTTGAAGAGGCTAAATGCTGTTTTGTGAGGCCACTTTGACCAACAACATCTCATCAGTTTGTCTCTTAGTCCCTAATTGTGTTCCGGAGATACATGTAGAGTTAAGTGCAGCCAAACTGTGCAAACGTCTTATTCTGTCACCGAAAAAAAGATTCAAGCAACCGTTTTAAGCTGCATCACTTCTTAGTCACAACTCACAGCTCATATTAGCTCGACAGGAAACTAAAAGTAAAGAAATGATGTAAGACAAACCATTTGTTATCGAAGAGCACATTCATTAAATGATTAGTGATCTTTCACTTCTGCAGTCCATCAGCATAGGAGCTCAAGCTTCATACTGACACCTGATGTAGCAGAATCGGACTCTCTGCAGCGTCAGCAGAGGATAGTGTGTGTGTGAGTGTGTGTGTGTGGATTGATGAGGACGACTGGTGGTACACTTTGATACAAAGAATGATTATTTTGTTGTTAGACATATAGGAGTAGGTTTCAAGACAGGAATCACTCTTAGTGTAGTAGGAAACCAATCTTTATTTAAAAAAAAAAAAAAAGACCCGAAACATAAATAACTAACAGGAATTAGAGATGAAGAGAAAGAAGAGACTACGCTTAAAAGAAATTGCATAATTAAGATCCACTTCCAGTTAAAAACAACAACAAAAAATCATTTCAACTGTTCTGAATGATAAAAGGAGGAGTTCCAACAGATGTCAGGATCTTTTCCTTCACGTGCACCAGAAACACCAGCGACAATGGTGACATTAGTTTTCCATCTGACTGGCCACTCACTTCAAAACATTCAGATCAAATTGTTAAAGCTAATTCAGAAAGAACCTGTGTGATGTACAGTAGTGAATGTTGATCATGGCTTGGTTCAAAAACATAAATAAAAAGGGTTTTAATCACTTCAGAGCATCCGCAACTCAAATATTCTACCACTCCGCAAAGATGATAATTCAGAAACACTTCTGTTTTGAACATGTGGACAATTGTTAACATTCAAGCAGAAACAGAAAGCATTCTTCTGCAGAGGAAACAAATGAATGATCTAATTCAGGAGGATGTACGGTACGATTCCAATTCAAAAGGCTCATTATCACCTGCGCTTAAATCCACAATCTGAAATAACTTCAGGAGACATGATGAATAAGTCATGAACTGCGGCAGCAGGAGTTACTTACAACATCAGCAGTGGCTGAAAAGGTAGAGATGATGATCTGGGTTGAAAATACTTTTGTTTGAATATTAAAGTCAACCTGAATGAGTCTGTTAACAGTCCGGCCAATACTGCAGCTTGCACACCAGGATCCAGTGCAATAAGGTCTCCCTAAAGGATCTCACACACACACACACACACACACACACACACACGCATTAAGGTGCATCCAGCCTGACAGTGTGTCCGTCTCTGTTTCCACTGTTCGCTTTTACAGGAGACAAGAGGGTGAGAGGTGGAGATGACGGATGGAGAGAACAAGTGAAGTATGTGTACATGTCCACACGCACATTAAATTCAAGGTCTGTGTCCATCTGAGGGGTGGGTGTGGGTGTGTGTGTGTGTGTCTCAGGAGATGGTGGAGAACTCTTTGAGCAGGACGTCCTGACTCATTGTGTTCAAGGAGACATTCTTCCTCACATTCAGACTGATGGAGCGAACCTGGAGACACAGACAGAGACATTTAATCCACGTGCCATTTTATCAACCTCTTCTCACCACATCTTCTCCACCTTGGACTCTTTCATGAATCATTTTGACTTGTTATGTGCCCACAAATCAATTAAAAGGAGCTGTTGGGTGGAGACAACATCAAACCCCTACTCCCACAATGCACTGCTCTTCATCTTACCAACTCCTTGAAGAAAGCCGCCTCTTTGGGCTGCTCCGAGTATCTCTCAAATTGGTCCAGACC
The DNA here is from genome assembly GCF_947347685.1 of Pleuronectes platessa. Lineage (NCBI taxonomy): Eukaryota > Metazoa > Chordata > Actinopteri > Pleuronectiformes > Pleuronectidae > Pleuronectes > Pleuronectes platessa. The sequence continues at coordinate 21,971,939 of NC_070628.1, read as the reverse complement.
ATCCTGCAGTTTGAGGGTTAGTGTGTCATAGTTGGTCTTAACCACCTCCAGCACCTGACAACAACACAAAAGAAATATCTAAACGACTGTTGCATAACTTCCTACCGCACAACATGCACGACTGTCTAATGCATCTTACAGTGAACTCAAACAGTCAAATACAATTAGTGTGTAATACTTTAATAGAACATTTATATTCATGAGAGATCATATGGAGGGTTGCAATACTGGAGCAACATATCTGGTCCCTTCAACTCACCGGATCAGTGTGTGTGTCTGTGTGGGTGTGTGGGTGTGTGGGTGTGTGGGTGTGTGGGTGTGTGGGTGTGGTATGCACAGGATTCTTGCCTGAAGTCAAGTTAGCAGAGAGATACAGCATTTGAATCCCTGTCATTTCACCATCCAGTGGGGATTGAGCCCCTGAGCAGAGCTTTCATTATTTTATTAATGGCCCTGCAACACTCCGCACAGCATGAGACACTCGCAGCGAGATGCATGAGCCGCGTCTTGTCATGCTTCCCTGAGCACCACAAGACACAGGCGCACACGTGCCAGCTCCTATCGCTCTACATATTCTCCTCTGGCCGTTGCAGTTTATCGTAGGTGCAGCTAAATCATAATTTTTTGATTTACTGACAGAGGACGAAGAAGAGTAAAACATTCATCATCCTCCATATATATTTGACTCTTATAATTATACAGCTCTGCTCAGGAATAAAAGGTCTGTTGTTTATATTCAACCTCTGATTTACGCTGATGAAATATTCATACGCATACCTCTCTGCCTCTCTTCGTTCTAAATCATCCCCCCATCTCTCTCTCTTTCTGTGTGGAAATGTGGAGGCAGGTTTGAATCATAACCTCAACTAATGTGTGTTAAAGTTAGTTTCTCATTAGCAACAAATGGAAAGGAGGGGAACAAAAGAGAAGTGGAGGGGGTAAAGGAGGAGGAAACTATGACGAATTGGTTAGGAGCAAGAGATTAAAGTAAAAGTAAAAGTAAAATTAAAGAAAAGCCGTCGTGGTCTCTGTTTCAGGCTGTTTCCTCTCTGCATCACTGGGCAGATAGAATTACGTGCACACGGCTGGCATTGTGTGTATCTTGAAGCGTGGATACAAAAGCAGCCTTGTGTGCTGAAGTGTGCTTTGACTCTGATGTTGTATATGCTGTGTCTGACAGAGAGACAGACAGACTGCAGCAGCCTGTTTTAATGCTGTGTGTGTTTCTGGAGGTCATCCATCTTCTGGTGTCACTGTCGGGAACGAGCGTGCCGCGGGCGCTTGGCTTGCAGGTGGCTTGAATGTCAAAAGACGCGGAATGAAAATGCAAAAATCACATTCACTTCATTAAAAAACAAGGATGGAGGGAGGCAGAGGGCAGAAAAACAAAAGGCTTAGTGGAAAGTGACAATGTGAACGTGACTCAATTCATCATCTGTGCTTGACTTCTCTGTCGCTGTTCTGCTCTATCGTACAGGTTCGAATCCACAGCCACAAGCTGCTCTGGATAGTTTGACGTAATCAGTGGAATGCAAGAAGAGGGATGAACATTTAGCTTTTTTTTCTTATTATGTGGGTGATTTTGCAGAGTGCAATTCTTTTCTAAATTATAGAAACAGACATTTGACACTTTATGAATCTTAAAGTGTCAAAACAACTGTTTATAAGCCACAACAATTATTGTTGCCATTATACCATCTTAATAAATCACACAAATTATATTTGTATAGCTGATATTCACAAATCACAATTTGTCTCATAGAGCTCAACAAAGTGCTATATCCTCTGTCCGTCTCTTTCCTAACTCAACACGAGTAAGTACTTTATAATCACTATCCTCCAAAAGAAAATCAATAGGCATTAATTCAATGTGAAATTACTGCAGTTTTTGTTTTGGGTTTCTTGATCCAAATCACTTAATAATCACTATCAGTACTTTTAAAATGTCCTACATAGTAAAGCCATAGTGTGATTGGCCGTTAACAATGAGATATTTGAGTGCTCGGCATTTGGTCAAGCAGTGTTTCGGTACAATCTTTGTGTAGAGCAAAGTGGATAAATGATTGGGTATTGAAGATATTGAAAATACATTGCAGGACAGCGAAAGAAAAGTGCATTCCCTTCTGTCTGGCCTGCGATGAAGCAACAGAGGGAGGACTTACTGTATTTGAAATCCATGCATGGCTCAAATGTGAGGATTTAAAACAATGTCTCTGTCAAAGACTCTTCTCAGAATCCTGAGACAGACTGACCCTGACCTGGGAAACCAGCTGCTAATAGCATCATCACATGGGCTGGAGGCAGGTGCAGCCTGTTGCATGTGCAAGACGCGTTAAAACCCAGAAGGAATGATCTGTGTTGCATCCATTTCCTTGGTTGGACTGGAATCAACTTAACTGTGTTGGGCTTGTTGGGGTTATAATTAAACCTAGAAATCCCCCCCCCCCCCACCCCTATTTTTTCTTACTCATCAACCACACACACACACACACACATACGAAAAACAGGTATGAACTGAAGCCCGGATTCCACCATCACTACGTTCTGACATCAGGCACCCGGCTGAATATAAGAGGTTCTAGCCCTTGAATTAAAGAGATTAATCCAACATATGTGTTAAATAATTTAGCACAAAGTTGATTGTTAGAAAACAGACCAAGTCGTATAGGTAACATAAGATATCTTCAAGTTTGTATGGTTTTATCTATTGTGTATACTTTTGGTTATCCTGTCATTAGGTTGTTCATGTTTTTCTAAATCCTCCTTTACAACAAAACTCTACATGTTAACACTATGGTGGGGAAACTTAAAATATTCAATAATTAATATAAGTGTATATAAGAAAATAAGTGCATTAGAATACCGGGTAACAGTTTTTCCCAAATGGTTTGCTTCTCTTTATCATTGAGGAAAGGCCTGATTAGATGCATTTTAAACCATTTTCTGTTAATACTCAATTTACTGCCAGTGTTCAGCAGCTCCATGAAGACTTCTACTAATATTAAAGAAAAGTGCTGGGACCCACCAACTCAAAAACAACGTCACTTTATCTAATGAGTTAATATCACCAGTGGAAAATCATATAAAAGCACTGGCAGCTCATTGACACTGAAGGCAACTTCTTCCTTCCCTCTTTGTTGTGAATAAATCTAGCAGATAAAAGTGGAGAGGTAATTGGGGAGTTTAATGACCAGATCCATCACTCTCTTATCACCTTGTTTAAAAAAGGGACTCCTGGCGGCTTTCCTTTCCGCTCCGATTTGACATAAATGATAAAGGATCTAAAGTGGAGCTCACAGCACTATCAGTATCGGTTCAGCTTCCCTCCGGTCCACACTCAACTTTTTCTACTAATGATAAAGGAATAACTTCAAGCATTTCAAAAGCTGTCCAGATGCTTAATGAGTCACTTTGCACTCATGTGTTTTTCAGCGGGACTCCTACTGCGTGCTTAAAAAAGGGTCGTTATTTTAACGAGAGTGTCTGAAGACATCAGAGTAACTGCAACAATGACTGTTCTCTAAATATATACAACAAACATCTATAATCACAATAAATCTAACTTTATTTTTGGGGTAATGTTTTAAATACACAGTGGGAGGTGAATTCTGTGTGTGTTTAGTAAAAACTCTATCAAATCTGTGGCGTTTCAACAACCCAAATGTTTGTGTCGGGATCTGTCATGAATATTGTTGCAGGATTTTTGTATGAGAAGTGTCCTCCCAATTGATTGAAGTGATGAGTTTTAAGATCAGTGGTGTGTGTGTGCGTGTGTGTGTCTGTGTATCACGTCACGGCTAACTTGACAAATGCCTATTGCTTCTTTGTGTAACGAGCATGTGCCAGAAACAACAACAACAATGGTGGCTGTATAACGGTTTCTCTAGGTTTGGTCAGCACTGCTTTATCTAATTACAAGTTTGCAGCTAAAATTAGCATCACTGCAACACATTAGCTGCATTCACAGGTGCCTCGCCCAATATTATTTATACCACTGCATTCTTCTCTGATATTTACCTAATGTTTCACCAACTACTGGCCCGCCATGCTTGTTTGCGTGTTTGTAGTCATTTGTGTGTTTTTGTCTGGACAGTAGTAAAAAAGAAAAAAAAAATACCTGCTGTATTGCAGACAAGGCCTGAATCGTTCATATCGGCCACAGAGCTGTTACTACTGCTTTTTTCAGTCCGGATGGCCCTGAGATGTTGGTGAAGCTTATTTTTATTTCCTTGAGCGTTAGAAAAGTTTGAGTCTGGCGTGTTTACCTGTTCCTCTGACAGCTGGGAGATGTGGTTCACGGCAGCGTACGACTCAATCTTGGGGTTAAAATGGTTGACGATGGCCCTTAAAGACAAAAGCACAGGCACTTCTGAAATGATACAGATATGATTTTGAATAATTTTTACTCGTTTTTTTTTTTGCTATGGATTTTGTGGAACACTTTGTGACCTTGGTTAGATAAGTGCTATGCAAATAAAATAAAAACCTTCATTTATATATACACACCACGAAATGCAGCACTACACAAGTGTGTCCTTCATATTGTGTGAGCACACCAGGGTATTTCAGATGTAAATTCAGATGCAATGTCTTCCAGCATCACCATTCATCTCTCAGAAATAAACAGCGTTATAGCACAAATATAAGTTGATGCAATAAGCACAGCAGTGATATGAAATGGCTTATTTAGTCCTGGGTTAGAAAGAGTAATACATCAAATAAATTAGGGTGACAAAATGCAGTAGTGGTATTTCTGCTGTCATTTCCAAGTGCAGGATAAAACAATAAAAAAATCCATAAAAAAATGGAATTGGTCCCTTCATTAGAGTTGATTTCAACACTGTCTCTCTGGGTTCTTTATACCACTCTACCTTAATTCATTTATTCATCTGTTCATTATTCCTTCACTCTCCTTCCTGCCTTCCCTGAACCCTTGTGACTGCCAATTAAATAGTGCAGACGACTCCATCAGGAGACCAGCTGAGTTGCTGAATCCAGAGGGAGTATAACCGCTCGCTCGGGTGCCCCCAGGGGCCTCCGAGCCAGGGTGACCTCAGAGGATCATCTCGTCAGAGAAGATGGAGGAGGAGGAGAGGGAGATTATGGGAATAGGAAACTGTTGGAGAGGAACAGTGAGTGTGTGGAGTCCGTTTGGGTTGAAGGAGATAAAGGCTTTTAAATGATCGAGTAGACGAGCCCTGGGACGAAAAAAAGAAGAAGAAGCAGGCTAGGGATGGAAAAATTATAGTTCTAAAGCCTTTACTTCATTCCCTTCATTTTGACCTTCCTCCGACATGTTTTTTTTTTCAATTCCGTGCATTCCTATTTGACCCTTTTTTCCCTCTTTTCTTTAGTATTTGCAAGCTAAGTGTGTGTGTTTGTGTGTTTTTACCTAACATTGACAAGGGCGTGCGTGACTTTGCTGGCTGGCTCTTTCCACTGGCCCGTGTTGGTTGATACCCTCAAAACTAGAAGGCAGAGAATGACAGAAACAAACAGAATCAGATGCATGTGCAGTCAAATCAAATCAAAGTGTTTGTCACATGCACCAAATAACTAAGCGTCATCAGAGCAGTGAAATTCTTATGACCTGGCAGGCAACATCTAAGCAGTGGACGGGCAATACAAGATAAAAAAAAAAAGTAGGTTTAAGGCTTCAACTATGGATTATTTCAACGTCGATTTACCTGTCAATTATTTAATTTACCAATTGATCGCTCCTTCAAAATACCAGAAAAGTTTCCTAGAGCCCAAGGTTACATTTTCAAATATCTTGTTTGATGCAAATTGCAAACGGTCAATGAAAGAAGGTCCTAGGGAATGTTATTTATTTTTTCTTGATAAATATCTTAAAGCAACACCAATTTACTTTAGCTTAGCAGCAAAAGCAACCCCTTTAGCCACAAAAGGTAAATACAGGATGCTTCCATATTCAAGTGCCCATATTTTGGTCATTTAAAGGTTCATAATTTGAATTGGGGGATTTTCTAGAACAGGTTGCCCTAATGTTCACATTTTTCTCCTACAAAGGCAGCACTTCTTCTCACACTCCGTCTGAAACCAAGTCAGACTCACTCCAAAACAGTGAGTCTGATCTTATTGGTCAACATCACGTCCCTTTGCAAGAGGCTTCCTGATCAGCCATAAACGTAACTATAGCCACAGCAGCCACAGCATCTGTTCTGCTGATCCAAATTGAGCCAAATGAGTTGATTGGTGAGCATGTAACATGAAGATACTCAAAGGGTAAAATTCAGGAATAAAAATTTGACCTTTAAGGCACCTCGGAGACCGACTTTGGCCTAAAGTTGTAAGACACACTAAAGAGCGTGGAAAACCTGAAAAGCGTAGTGTGCATCACTTTAAGTTCTGCTGGGCTCAGAGTCTGAACCGCTTGAAGGTTATTGAAGTAGTGCATCTCTTGAAGCAACAAAGCCTGTTAATCGCTCTTTGAACAAATAAAAAAAACTTCGCTATTATGTCCATACTAAGAATACAGAGCTCTCTTCTTAAAGCCAGCTGAAGACCCACAGTTGGCGGCATTTGACTTAGAACTACTAATGTTTACCAGTCTATTTTCTTACCCATACAGTAGAGGTTGTCGAAGACCTGGTGCATTCGGACGATTTCATAGTACAGCTCGTCGTAGCTGTTGGAGGTGGGCAGGAACGTGTCACCGTACGTTATGAACATATTGAATAGGTTCACTACCTGGATGAGGAAACACAAACACATTCAGTGTGAATGTACCTACAACATTTTCACACTCAAAAAGATAAGAACAAAGAGATTTTGACCTAAAACATAAGTAATGTGATTTGAAACTTATTTTGTAATTTATTATTCTTTTTAGAAAATACGTTGTAGTATATCTATTGTTTTTAATGGCTTAACAAAAAATACACAGATCAGCCACAGCAATAAAACGTGTAACTGGTATTTATGATATGGCTGATCTGTGTAAGTTCATGCTCTGACAGATTTTACAAACACAGAGAGTTGTTTTTTTTCACCTCCTCCACAAAAACGAAATAAAGAAGGACTATTTAAACAATTTAAAGTGTTTGATTAGATGTGCACAGCTGGACTACAAACTGCACATCTACTTCATCCGGTCGTCTTTCTACAAGACAATACACGCATCTCTGTGAAAACAATCAGCATTGTTGACTGCACTCTGTCAGGCTCTGGTCTGCGTGTTTTGTGAATGTGGTGCTTCTCACCAGTAAGGCCAGATGAAAGATGTTGTGCTTGCCCAGCAGGGTGGTCTCATTTGACAGCAGGAACTTCAGCAGGTTGATGAGAGCTGTGCAGGGGCAGATATGTTGGCATTAATTAAATAATCTGAAGAGCTGATAGCCGTCTACCAGCCAAGGCAGGTGGCAGCAGCCTGCTTCCCTCCGGTTGTTTCTTTATTAGGACAGATAATAGAAACACGGGGGGGGGGGACCTTTCAACACCAAATCAAGTCCCTTCACAAGCTATAATTGAAGAAAACAAAAGATCCAAAATGTGTACACACAAAAAAAAGCTTTTAACAGACTCCAACATGAGCTGGCACAACAACACAATGAAGAGGATAAACACATCCGTTTCTTTAATTTGGCAAATTTTCATGGTTTACTATCATCACCACCAGGAGGAGAGGGCCGTGTTATTCGGGGAAATAAGCAGATTATTGGTCTGATTAGAGAAACATTTTATTCTAATGAGAAACGGTGCGATTGGGCCATTACAAGCTGAAACGTTATCCTATTGTGTGTTGACCAGGCTGAAAGCAATGCCACCAGGATGGATGGTACTTCCTTTATAGGCTCATTATCCAGTCTCAATGATGCAATACATTTACACAATAACAGGCCCAATGACTTCAAAAAGAGATTGGTTTAGTTTTGTGAAAGCAGGAACTCTTTACTCAACTGTAGAGGTGCTGTTTTTTCCAATTAGGTTCTAAACTGTCCCGTCGGGAAACCTCGAAGAGACAAGTTATATAATGCTGCTTGCAAATAACTCATAATTAAGTTTAAACTTCAAGATCAATCATTACAACAAATTCTCATTCATACGCCTGATGTACCTAACCTACAGTGAGCTGTCCTTACCTGACCAGAGCTCTCTCCAGGTGTAGTGTAATCGGATTCTGCATTTCTTCTGGTAGCACAGGAGTTTGTGGATGATCTGCACACAGCGCCTGCACAAATAAGAAAACATGTGAAACTGTGACAAACAGCGCAGATGTCTGTATAAGACTAGTATTTGAATAATGTGTGTGTGTGCTCTCACAAGTATAAATCCATGGGGAATTCCTTCATCATATGAGTGACAATAAACTCCACCATCAGGTCTAAAGAAAGATACAGGAGAGACAGAGATAGAAAAACATCAGTTACAGCTGTAAAGCAAAAGCAGACAAAGCTTCAGCAGGACTCCATGGAGGAAAAAATAATCACAGGAAAAAACCTATCTAATGAATAAATATGTAGAAAATATGAATCATGACAACCATACAATGCAATTAAGTGTCAATAGCCACTAAGGATTAAAAGTGCGAGGACTTGTTCATGGGACTTAAACTAATTTACAGTATATCCTCAACTTTAAAATACAAATATTTGGTTTCCCGCTAAACGAATTTTCATGGGACACTCAGAAAGCTAATAAGAGGTTATAGTTGACTAACTAGCATTCAACAATATCAAAGATCAATTATTACCAGTGCACAGAAAACCCCAGTTATAAATGTGCCTCATACCTAGAACAGCACACACCAGCGGCCGGGAAGGCATGTTCTTGTCCACTGGTTTTTTTCTGTGCCTCATGGGCTGAAAGAGATAAATTAGGTAGAAAAGAAAAAAATTCAAGGACTTTACTCACTTACTGGGAATTGTACAGAGCTCTCTGCCACATGTTTTCTCTTTATCTGTGGATATTATTCAATTATCTGTGTTTAACAGGTGGGCATAAACCAATAAAGCAACCAATGTGTCTTAATCACATGACTTAAATGTTTTCAAACAACTACAACACAACAATTTACGTGACAAACAGGAAAATACTGATAATGAAAAGTGTGTGTGTGTACGTGTGTGTCTGTGTATGTGTGTGTGAGGATACAGTCATGAAACACAAGTGAGGGACCAGTGTATCAGAATACTGTCAGTATATATCAGCTTTAATTAGTGGGAATTAATGGAAGATTAACATTTTTATTTTTATTTTTATTAACAGTTTTTTTTCCTTCTGAATGCCTGACACAGTTAAACATTAAATATCACAGAGGTTAACGCTGACAGCTGAAAGTGTCTGCATCTGTTTTATGATAAACTCACCATTCTGTGGAGATTGACTCTGAAGTTCATATTGTCATCATGAAGAAAGGCATCAGCATACTGGTCCTATCACACACACACAGGTGGATTTAGAGCATAGACCATGTCAATCAAAGACCCGGTTCAGACCTGGTATTGACGTCCATCCTGAGTGATCTGATCACAAATGGTTAGCTCTAAGTGGACTGAACACACCCACATGTATCCTCACTGCGTCTTGAGATCCCATCACTCAGTCCCACCACATTCGGAGGTGATTATTTGTATATAGAGTGAGGAAGTGAGTTCCATCACAAGTGTTCACAGTAGAGGCATTCAGGACACATTCTAATGTAGGTTGTGAACACACGTGCATGTGTCCTCTTGTGATCAGATCTCTCAGGACGGATTTAAATACCGGGTCTCAATAGGGCCATGGATGGATTATTGGACAACATGGAAGCATGCGCTGCTCATACCTCTGCTATGCAGGTGAGGATGATTAGGCACAGTCTGGCACTGTTGAGTCTATGCTCATCTGCAAACACAAACATGAGACTCTTAAAAGATAACAAATATAATAATGTTATACAGTCTGATAACTATTTAGGGGAAAAGAAGAGACAAAGGAGAGGACGTGAAGGTTTCCGTTTACCTTTAGTGTCCTGCATTACAATGGAGGCATACTTGAGGAAGGTGATGAGGAGGTTGCTGGTCCCCAGGTTGGGATCCAGGGGCAGTTCTGGGTTGTTCATCACTATAAAGCAAGTATATAAAAAAACGTCAGACACAATCACTGCAACCTAAACTCTTACAAATAATCTTTCTACATCTTATGGAGAAAGAGGATTTACTATATATGTGGAATAAACGGAGAGAACATAATGATGATAAACTGATCTTTAAATCAAAACATGTACAGGAAGTCAAACGTTTGTCATTTTATAAAAAATATTGTCCCAAAAGCCGTCCCCACAGCCTAATTATATACGAATAAATGAGTAAAAAGGTATGCGTTGTCCCAATACTGCCTTACTGCAGCTTGTTGTGTTGTCTAGACAATCAGGTTTATCCCTTTCTAAATCTTTGTACTCTGAATCACACGTTCTGTTTCATGGATAAATGATGAGCCGGTCATTTCTCTCCCCCTCCACCCCACAGACCCTCATTTTGTCGGATCACTGCAGGACTGGTGGGAAAGAAGATCTCAAACTGTCAGGAAACATATCATCACGCAGGGGAAAACCCGTGGAAGGAACAAAGTAGATTCCTGACATGTGATGCAGGCATGTGTGTGCAAATGCTTCTGGTCTGAGCACAGGACCCGGTAAGTGCTGAGGCTCCCATCACATGTCATAATGCACCCTGCATGTGAAACATTCATCTGTATCTGAAGCTGGAGGTAAATATTTGATATACAAAATGGCTCTTAGGTTCATAGCAATGGAGGAAGAACTAGCCAGGGATAGAAACATGCACCTTTAGATGGTTACAGCGTGTGCGAATGCTAAATGACCTTCTCTTGAATGTGCCTTCGACATAACCTGAAGTGAAAGCCATGCACCAGTTTCAGAAATGAGTAAGTACTCGGGCTACAGTAATCATTTTCACATGAAACTGTAATAGAGCCACATTAGAAGTGTGTTTTCAGTACATCACTTATGAACTTAAAATCCAGTCAATACTTGAAAAGGTGGTGCTGGTGTAGGTGTACTGTATGTGTGTGCGAGTTTCTGCTCAAGGCAGCAATGAAAGGGAGCTGCCATATTTGATGGGGTTATCAAAAATGTATGTACACTGTTAGGATTAAATAAGAGCAAAGAGAAGAGACCCTTGTTACAATAAGTTTTAGAGAGCCTCGACTCCCTTTAACCTCTCATAGGGTAGATAGTTCCATTTTGCTCCTAGTTTAAGAGGTTATGCAAAACATTTGTGAACACACAAAGCAGAAGGGCTAAAGCTCTCCTCCCCAACAAAGCTCTTGTGTCATCCCCCAAAAAATATTAACAGTAGCTAATGTCACAGACATGACATGCATGTTTGTCAGAGTAAAAGTATTTCAAAAGAGAATGGATTACTGTCTAGGGAGGGCGGCGCTGTGCCGAGTGGGGATGTCGGGGTCATTGGAGTAGGGGTGGTAGGTGTGGTAGGGATGTCAATCTCAGGATGGCTCTGTTGAAAAAAAAAAAAAAAAACACACATGAAATGTAATGTCAATAACTGACCCTTATATCCTGTCACAAACTGAAATAACAAAACATGTTGTACAGCAGAAACAAACAAGAACAGAGATAACAAATCAGCAGGGCTGTGCAAAAAATGCACATTCTTTGGTACAATACTGTTCATTCATAGAGGTACGTGGGAAATTTGCATGAACAACCAAATTAAAACACGGAGAGTGAATGTGACACATCAGGGTAATTACACATTTAACATTATTCATGGTTGCTCACTGATCTTAATGGCGTTGACAGCAGCAGTTGTCTAGTTGTTTAGTGACTTAGAATGATGGGGTAAGTTCTGCGTGTGATATTAAAACAACATCTGACATGGCTACACCTTAGGGGGAGTTACTTAGTAGTAAATGTGTATGAATGTCACTGTGCGGATCAATTAAGACAGTGATGAAGTGGTTTTCACCTTTCAAGAGACACTGATACCAACAAAGTATCAACTCTACTGCTGACATTTAGCACCTACTGAGAAAATAGTGCATTAAACAGTCAGAAGAATCTAACCACTGTCAAGGGTTTTATATTTTTATTTGATGTCAGCTCACATCGCAGATGTCTTGATTGAACTAGATTAAACGCAAAGGAATAAAAAAACTTTTCCATTTATTTTCAAAAAATATAACACCGTTAACTGCAGATTTTAAGATTCAAAAAACCTTCGAGAAATGTGTTTGCAAAATATCCGGATATTCTTAAATTGAGTGTTTTGATGTCTGGCCAATTATAATAAGTAGAGTATGACAAGCTTTAACAAGTATGTAAATACTCCTATTTTGGAAAATCTATTGGGAGCATAAATTTACTAGAGGTGAAACTTTATTTTGGGTAACAACACATGTACAGAGACTTTGATTCACTAATAAATAAGTGGGAAATGATCTTAAACTGGGGAGAAAGAGTAAAAGCAGAGCAACTTACCTGAGCTAATACAGTGATGAAGTTGCGGTTAAGGTGCACGGCCTCATACAGTGCCAGCAGAATCGCCTCATTTGTCCTGAGTTGAGAGAAGTTTGAATGAGCTCCTTCATTTCTTAAGTCAAATCTTCACATAAGATTGGACTGAGCTGTTAAACTCATTCAAGGCTTTGGTCCAGTCATGTGTCAGCAGGTCACTTTAATTGTCTGTGTCATTAGCTACAGCATAATGTGTATAGACACTAATAAATCATCTAAAAAGTAAATATGCATTAAATTTAAATATTGATAAATATACTTCAGTGAAATTAACAATGTAAAACAACAGTTGTTTCTCATTCACAGATACAAATATTATCACTACACATTTTTCAGTAAATTACACTAAAATCTAAAGAAATGGAGCAAACAGCAAACTTTTAAGTGAGTGTGTGTGTGTGTGTGTGGGGGGGTGGGGGGGTTCTTGAGTAATCAGAAATTAAAATGATCTGCAGTATTTAACATTTAAAATCAACTTATATGAAGCCTGGTCAGCCAGAAGGATTTTCTTATTGTCAAAACCTATGACAGCACCTTTCACTCCTTCAATTCTGAGTCAAGACCAACTGTGATTTGCTAGTTCACATAAATGGTTCAAATGGAGACGTAAATAGTCGGTGGTGAATACGTTCCTAACATTTTTAAAAGTGCCAAAATATATTTGCTTTTGATGGCCACAGGCTAGGCTCATTTTCACAGAGGAAACACACCGACAGCTGCAGCAGCACAGGGAGGACACGGAGGCCATAACCCATTTCATGTGAGTACCTGTGTATGCAGCTCGTGTGTTTCATCACAGGTGACAGGTCAGGTCATAAGTTAACGGGTCCGGGCAGATCCGGTACAGAACGGGACTCTGGCCTGTCCCTCTCCAGAGCTTTATATTATGATATAATAATAATTTCTTTAACACCAATTTGCCATGATCAACGTGTGAAAATGTTACACCAACAAATGTTGAAGTTATGCTTGGACCAACCAAATTAGAGTATATACTGTAACAGTTACAGATTTTTCTTAGTATTCTTCAAAAACATTCAAAACACACGATAATGTATTTTCCCCACTGGGGTATTAAATTCATTTAAACTTTGATTTACTGTAGGAAATCGCATGACAAAACAGCAGGAAAAAAGAAAACACTGTGGTTTTAATGGATCCTCAGTCAAAGTGTAGAAAATTATGCAATTATGTTTGACTGATGGGTAGGAACTAAAATCACTTTGCACTTACTGCACAGAGAGTTTCTCATCGGCGTCTGCTATAAACATGCTGCCCACCTATAAACAGAACAACGACGGATTTATCAGTAAAAGACAGCAAAACATCCACATACAAGGCATCCTATGAAACTCTTAAAATACAAAATAAAAGATCAAAATGGAAGAAATATAGATTAGGGCTGCCGCGATTAGTCGACATCATCCTTGACGTCGACGCTGAAAATGCGTCGACATCAATATTTTAAACCAACTCGTCGGACCCACACAAATTATGAATTTGCTTTTTCGATTTCTATAACGTTTCATTTCAATTCATTGTAACAAATGTTCCTCTTCAATATCACTACGTAACGCCAGGTTGACACCAACGATTCTGCTTTCTCCACTTGTTGTTGTATTTAATCCGTTCAATGTACTGGTTTGGGGGTAAATGATGATGGTCTTTATAGCCCCCCCCGCTCTCTTTGTCCATCTGCTCGTGTGCTTGTAGCGGATGGGCAGAGGGGGTCATTTAATTATGTGATTGGGAAAATTGGGGAAATTAAAACTCCAGGACAACAGAAGGGGAATACAAAGTATGAGATGCATATTTGATCACTTATCATATAAAATATGTCATTAATAATGTTTTAAATCATTTTCCAGTGTGTTTCCTGTCACGATCCGCTTGGGAGAGCGGAAAATATAGACCGTGGTATCAGTTGATTGACATTTAGGTTTAGCTAATAGGAAGCCCCCATGTTGGTTGTGGACCAATAGGATGAGGCAATGAATTTGGGGGGCGGGGTCAGACACGGAAGTGAGGACCCGAATAAAGATGTCACAGTACACAGTACACAGTCTGTCTAACACATTATTAAGCGAACTCGACAGACTCGACGCCGAAACCATCGGTGCAGGGCGCGAGGCACATAGCAGCCCATGTGAACCACACAAAGGTTTAACAGGGGGGTGGATAGGATGCGCCTGGCTTTCCTTGGCATGGCGTGGCGTGGCGCTTTGGACATGAAATTGAATCGTTTAGATTAATCGACGCATCGGTAAAATAGTCGACAGATTAATCGATAGAAAAATAGTCGTTAGTGGCAGCCCTAATATAGATCAATTTAAGATACTAACAAAAATAACTTACCATACTGGTTAGTGTAGAGAAGAAACCACCCTGGTTCTCCTCCTCCTTATCTTTGTACTGCCTGTAAGGTGGAGGAAAAGACGAAGGACATAAAGGAAAAATCAAAGACAGGAAGGGCCACAAAACAGAAGAGGCAGAGACATTTTCACTTAAACACCGAACTTGTAATCTAACACACAATCATTTACCTAACATTTCCTCCCTGCTATTCATTATCTGTGGGGCATTTGGTTTATACACATAAACAATGAACTGTACAAAGCTGTCATCCATCACTGTGACTCATCTGTCTGCACAAATGCAGACAGACCAGACCTTCTTCACAAACAGCATTTTTATTTCCAAACCTTGCCTCGTCCAAAATACATTAACGGCTGCCAAAAGAAAGCTGTCAGATATAAATAACTAAAAGAATAAAAAGCCTGTCGTTTTTTCCAGGAGAATAGAAATAGAACATTTGTGGGAGACATCAAACCAAACTGCTGATGCCAGTGCCCTCTGAACACAATGCAGTGGATCATTAAAAAACAACACTTGGACAGATTTAGCTCTCACCTGTTATATTCTGTCAGAGCGTGGTGGA
The DNA here is from genome assembly GCF_947347685.1 of Pleuronectes platessa. Lineage (NCBI taxonomy): Eukaryota > Metazoa > Chordata > Actinopteri > Pleuronectiformes > Pleuronectidae > Pleuronectes > Pleuronectes platessa. Next base: position 21,956,502 of record NC_070628.1, on the reverse strand, counting down.
CAACCATCCCCATTCCCTGAGAAATAAAACACACGCGGTGGTTCAATCAAACCTGTGACAATGTACTTGAAGTGGAAGCCAGCGCCTACATAAAATCAGCTATATTCTTATTCTGCAGGTAAGAAGATACAGTAGGTTACAACATACTTACATCCAGTGTTGGCTCATCGTCAACGATGGACAGCTTCACAATGTATGGATTCACAGACTAACAGAGAAACCAGTTAGTTTAGAGTCAAACAGCGAGGGTAGCTTTCATTTCATGTTTTTAGATGCACAGTTGACACTGGCAAGTATTTATTCTACAGCTAACAACAATTGTATTGCATCACTCTGCTGCCCAAAAGGCTTAATATCATATAAACAAGTTCAGTCATCATATGTGTATAATAAATAGACTGTATGTACACACCTCATATTTCCTGTAGTTGACCAAAAGGGCCAGCAGCACCACAGCATCATAACCATGCTGCCCTCTACTGGAGACATCAGACAAAATCTGAACAGAACAGAGAGGAAAGATTATTTGTAACAAAAATAATTAAAACTCCAGAAAAAAGAATGACACACAGTCGTCCACTCATCACTTACTTGTAGAATGGCTTCAAAGATGCTGTTGATCATCACATATTCCAGTATGGTGTTCTGACTGATATTGTCTGTTACCTGTGGACAAATTTCACATATTCGGTCGTGTTTTGTAGGACAACAAACTTTTCCCGATGCTCATCAGGTTATAAATCCTCTATTCTCACCGTCACCAGACACAGAAGCAGTTTGAGACAAAGGCTCTTGAGACTCTCCGAGCCGTCGCCACACAGAAGACTGTCCAGTCTCTCCATCAGGTCCTGCAGGAGACAAACAAGAAAATGATTTCCCTTTTTTCCCCACAATCTCATTCGCTCCTTTCTTCCACTCCCAAGCTGTATTCTTCACATACTTTCATCCTTTGCTCGGCTTTGTCGAACCCCATGAGCATGTTGATGATATCAAAGCCAGACGTCGATTTGTTCTTCTGATGAACCCCTCGGAAAAGTGCACACAGAGTCTGCGGATAGAAGAGCAGAAAGATTTAATAAACTCAGATCAGATGAGTCAAGCTTCATTTGACTACAGTTACAGTCTTGTTATCATCGTTAAGGGCAGAGCTCCATACCAACTTTTTACTCGGAGCACTAAAGCCCCTTACTGAAAATGTTAGGAAGACAAGCAAATTATTTAGGGGCGGGCACAGCTTACATCGACCTGCAACACAATTTTAAACATTTCCCCCCATAAATAGGCAACTCATAGAAATGACAATGTGCTGTTCACAGAGTCCCATGTTAATTGAAATGGTGCTTATTTTAAATCAGAAAATTGAATGTAAAGATAAGCTGTGATTACCTGCAGGGCGTTGACCACTTTGATCTGGTGCTCCTCACCCAGAGCCTGAACACAGTGGTGGAACAGGGAGTTGATGTTGTCTTGAATTCGCTGAACCTCTTCCCCATCGACACTCTCCAACTTGGTCTCAAGGTACTCAAGGTTCACCTAGAACATGACAGAAGGACAATAAATACAATGAGAGAGAGATCCTGTTATGCAACAAACATTTCTCCTCAAGTATCTTTCTCTCTCTTTTACCTTCATAAGAAACAGCTCATCCCAGAAGCGAGGGTTGTTTTTGGCTGGATCCTCTTTCTAAAACAGAGCAGACAGGACACTGTTTACACTTGAACGTGACTTTATTTCTCAAAACATTTACCAGTGACTTTTTTCATTGTGATACTCACTGCAAAAATCTCATCATACATCAGCACCACCTTCTCTTTCAAGGGTTTTTTAGAGGACGACGACCTTCTAAGCAACCCAGCCTTCTTCTCCACCTGAGACATGACTGAGTCTGAAAACAGACACAATGAGTGAGGTAAGTCCTAATCCAAAGCAAGTTCAAATAGCATCACACTTCGAGGCACATTTATTCCTGAGGGCGTTAATCTTTATAATATAGGTCAAGATTAAATACTTCGAGGTAAATTTAAATAAATAAATATATATTCCTGAAACATGGTCACCGTGGTAGCAAAGGCTATTAATCAGGAGTTAATATCGTATTTGAGCCGTTGAGTAGCTCCAAATAGAGTTGTTTGCAGAGAGAGGTCACCTGGACATCAATCAAATTGAACATAACGCCTGTGTACATAATGATATCTCAGCTACGACTCAAAAACCAGAACCTTTACGGAGGTCTTTTTGATGACATAACATATATTAACTTTACATTACATGTATAAAAAATTTTAATAGTTTTTTCGCATTTCAACGTTATAATCACTCATGAACATTTTCAACAAGATCTGTGACCGTTCAAAACAATTGTGTGATGATTTGACACAGAATGACTGTATTTTATTATTATTATTATTATTAATAATAATAATAATAATAAAAACATTATCAGCACCTCTATCCACCTACGGAAACCTTACAATAAATCATTAGTAAACACATAGAATTAAAGCAGAGGTTTAAATCGGGTTACGAGGAAAGACGCCCAGGAGATGGACCACAGATTGAACTGTATGACAGAGAGATAAAAGCTGCACAGACAATATTTTTCACATGGATCAAATCTGTTAGTCTGAGCTCCTTTATAGGATTTGTTGGTGATTTCTCAGTTTTGCCTGCTCCGGGATCAGAGGTTCCCCTCAGCAGTGAAGCCACATTATTAAGTAGCTCAATGACAGTGATCGAGATGTGTTCTGTCACTTATTACATTAACTTGTGGCCTGTGCCATTAAGCCTCTGTGTCCGTCTGCTGTTCACAGCTGGACTCTCCTGTCACGACGGATCTGAGACACATATCGAGTCGTTTTGCTGTGTAATCTTAAACATCTACCACAACCACGGTTTTAAACAGCTACTTGAAGAACTATTCACCTGACTTCGCTCAGACTATCACACACTGTCTGTACTGGGCTGGTCGAGATGTTACACTTCAAATCACTGACATGTCGAGCAGTGGACAGTAAACACGAAGGTCACGTTAGCAGAGAAAAACAACATTTGAATACTGTGAGTAGCTCTGTTAGATTTACTGAATACAATCAGCTGATAAGCCGATACACATGATACAACCTGATAGCTAGCTAGCATGAGCTAACAGACCCATCGTTACCTCCCTGGGTTTCACGGGTAAACAGAAGAAGGTTCCGTTTCACAAACACGTTTTGTTGTTCAGTCGACTGCAGGTAAACAGTCAGTGTGTTTATCAGCAGTTAGGTCTCCACACGGAAAAAACACCGTCACGTTCAGTCCCTCCAGCTAAAGCTAAAGCTAACTAGCTAACTAGCTAACGCCTATCAGACACTGATTTCTGGTTAGCTGTCAAACATGTGGCTGCGGTCACTGACAACATGAATGAGTTAGAATGTTCAAACAGGTCCCAGTTTGGTGAAGAGTGTTTTTATTCTTACCTCAATGGAAGAATTCAAATGTGTGAATCCTTGTGACAACACTAGCCTCTGTTAGCATACTGCTGCTGCCCGTGGCCCCCTGCTGCTCAGCCACAGATAATACACACACATTCTCTATGACTCACAAAAAATGTAATTACAACCACATCATTTTTTTTAATAATATTAATAATATGAAATGACTAATCATCCAAATTATGCATCTACATATTTCTAAAGGAAATAATGTAATAGTGTAGAATAACAGTACCAAATAAGGAAATATAATCCCAGAATAATATTTATAATTTAAGATAAATAAGATACACACCTCATTGACAAAGTCCATTAAAAATAATGTGTTGAAAATTATAATAAAAAATAGAAGAAGTAGATTAGATTTGCCTTTTGTTGCCTTTTAATAATGTATATATGAACAAATATCAAACAGCTTGATTTATCAATTCTGTGACATTCTGTAAGACGATGTCAAAAGTATCCACATGATACGTAATAAAATAATTCACTGATTCATGAGTAAAATAATATCAAATAAAAAAATTGAGTCCTTAATTAATATTGATCGTTTAAGATACATATGACAAAATCCTTTAAACTAATAAATGACTAGATATTAGTTATAGAATTAAAAATAATTGCTTAAAACCTGAGAGATTAGAACGATAGTAGTGGCTGCTAAATGTGGACTGGTACTGCTATCATAGATATGTGATTAGATTAGTGTTGAGTACTGAAAGGTTTGATTGATGGAAAAGCAGATAGAAACAGAGTTATAGGAGATTCATGAGTGACCTCAACCTGCAGGCAGGTCTCCTCACTGAAGAGCAGCGTGAGCCAGATTCATGTCGGGCCGGGGATTACAACAATATCGACAATTTCCAATCAATAACAACATAACAAAAGTTCACTATATATCGATATATGACGCATGCATGGTGTGTGCATAGTCAGGAGGTATAATATATACTCTTTAAATTAACTTTTTTATCTTGATTAAACTTTTGGCCAAGTCACCACTCCCTATAGATTCATGTAGTTTTCCCCAAATCTCCTGGTTTTCAAATGTCTCTCGCCCTGTGTCAATTTTATTTTCAAAGAGAATGACTTTAGACTGTAGCTTTGTTATTATTGTGATAGCAATCCGGAGATACAAGAGGCTGGAAACAACAAAGTTATCTACGTGTATTTAATAAGGGGCTTTCTGCAGAAAGGTTCAACATAAAGAAACCACAAGGATCTCAGAGTGAGGCTGAAGAACAGTCAAAATCACACATCTTATATAGCAGGATTTAGGGCTGTCTCTCTGAGCCAATCCAGACAGGTTCCATGGTGGGGGAAGGAGAGGAATCTAAACATTAGCAGCTGATTCACATGTGTTTCCTTAGGTGATAAGAAGACATACACTCCTTCCTTTGATGGGTAATTAAGTCCAAAAGGTCTCACTGTATTCACGACATAAACAGTTCTGACCATAAAGCAGCTTAAGTCTTAAACATTTGGTGTATGTAAATACAAGTCATAAAAGTCTCTTGACAAGGCTTCAAATGCTTACCATCTAAATACAAAATAGTTTGTCAACCATGTTTAGTTAATATTTCTACTACATTATTGTCTCTCCTTCATTGGCAGCTCATGCAGACCTTCATCAATATGTCCCTGCAACAGTCGGAGCATGAGCATGAGTAGTTTCATCTGTAATCCGTGGATCTGAATACACCGAGTGCTGCGTCTGGATCTCCATGGAGACACAGGCCTCAAGTGATTAGACTGCTTGTGTGTCATCGTGCAGTTAAATGTCTCATCATTTACGGGAGAGAGTTTCGGGGATTTCTGTCTAGAATCGCTGGCGGATATTTGACAGCAGCGCGCCTCAAAGCAAAGTGTTGTGCACTCTGTGTTCCCATTAACACTGGTGATTGAAAACTGGTTGATTCCAGCAGAGAAGAATGATAGTGATAAACCATCTGCGTCCTGTCGAGGAGGCTGAACATCTGCTGGTGCAATGTTTCCCTCTAATGCAGAGAAAATCATCAGGGGTGAGGCTGGGTATACAAAATGCTGCCGAGACATGAATTATGGAGGGGCTGCACACATGGAAGTGATTGAAAAGTCCCTTGTCTCTGTAATACGTGGCCACTTGTTGCTGATTTGAAGCACACAGAAAATAACCAGGATTTCTGTTTGAGCTGCTCCTCCTCACAAATGCGCACATGAGTCATCTTCAATTTTATTCAGGAAATCAAAACGACGGAGATTAATGTCATCCCAGATATTCCTTTTTCTAGGAGCTTGAGTTCTAATGCTATATTTCTGACATTAACATGATCAAACGCAGTAAACTAGATGAGTCAGCCACATACAAAATCACATGACTGCTTTTAACTTCAGCAGATTGTTGATTCACATATGTCGACGTCTGTGAACAATAATTATTGTCTATCTCACACTGTAAAGTGCCTGATGGTTTTAACTTCAGTTTAAAGCAACAGTTGATGATTGCCTGTTTTGACCTTATGCTTTTCTGGGTAAATTAACTTAACTACCAGGGGTGCAATATTTCTGCTACAGACTACGCTGAGCACCTCAATTTCCGGGGGAAATGAGACGAGCTGTGCTTTTATTGTGTCATTAGACAGAGAGAGAGATGAGAGGAGGCAGGAGAGGGGAAGACGAACCGAGTATAATGAGAGAAGTAAAAGAGAGGAATAGCATTGTGGGCAAGAGAGGAACATTAATCTGTTACACACAAACCATCTTTGCATACAAACATACGCACACGTCTGAACATTCACCTGCCAGGTTGAACTTAAGAAGAAACAGGTCAGCCTCAAAGATCATAGGCCTATTCCATGAGGAATGTATGATGCTGTTGGTGAAACCTAAACACTTAAAGGTCCCACGTCCACGCACATTGTGACCTGTGAAAGACAGCGCTCCACTACATTTCACACTGCAGCACTAACTTAACTCAACTTGTGACCAACACCAGACAAATATATATGTCTGTATTTATAGCTGTCTGCATACAGTGAGTATAAGTACAACAGTAGTAATCAAATCTATGTGTGCACTAACCTGAAGCTATTTCACATAACACAAGCTCTCTTTACGTTTACGATTTTACGATCTTTACGATAAAACTCCAGACCTTCCATATGTTCTGTATCTTAAATGCATTTAATTGCCCTTTCTGTGAGAGTTATGACAAAGAGGAAGTGGCCCCGCAATATATGATTTCTCTCTGATGTGCACTTTGTTGTGATTTATGTCTCACTGATGTGCATACTCTGAGTTTGAGAACGTAAACACTTCCTTAGGAGTTCATCAAATGAAACACATCAGTGCAGCTCTTCTCCGACATCACACTTCATCACCCAAACATTTACAGCCATTTCGCCGTCACTGTAGAATTAGGATCAACGCTGGGCCCTAAATCAAAGACATTGAAATATTAACAGACAAATGGTTTTAGTTTCTCTTTTCATCTTTTCCCTTGACAAATGGAAATAGCCTGTGAATTATCTCTGTGATGGTGTCGGTCACTACTTGTTTCTTATAACTCAAGACTTTAGTTGATGCAAACATAAACAGTTTTATCTGAGAATAGCAGAAAAATGGAAATACTCGTTCCTGAAATCTGTACATGGATATAGAGAATTCATATTAGAAAATTTAAAATGACACCACGAAAGTGTTTATTCTTTTCTCTGGAGCAACAGCTGATAACAGTAGGTGGACACGTACAGGCTGTACATTGTGTGTTTGGAAGGAGGTGACTGCAACAGCATCATCTGTGGTCGTAAGCCTGTTTCCGACCTGAGGTTTCACGTATGAGCAGTTGGAGTTGGAGTTTGATCGAGATCCTCACACTTGCTATTACTTTATCCTCAAAAATAGATGATAGAGTAAGAAGAACAAGTTCTCTAACCAATTCAGAAAAGACCATGGAAGGACAACTAGATCCTTAAAATGCTGGGAAAGGAAGACAATAGAAATATGACCCGCCCTGTCTCTCTGGGATTGGGAAGTAAGTGCTGAATCAGTTGTGTTGGAAATTGGTCAATACTGGTTCTGAGGTATAGGTTCTGAGACAATTTGTCTTTGTAGGTTTATTTGCAAAAGCTTTCTGAAGAAAGATCAAACAGGCAAGGTGGATGTTGTGAGTGAGTTGAAAAAGTGAAGTGTCTGTGCCCATATTAAAGTGTCTCTGTGTGGGTCACACCCTGACCAGTCACACGGGGGGGGGGGGGGGGGGGGGTGAAGGTATTGTTCTCTGTCTGGAACATATAGTTTGTAAAGGGTGACTTATGGGCTGCATCCTAAATGTGTTGGAGAGGAAATAGTGTCATGTGTGGTAAAGGTCGTGGTCAGTCAGCTGAGGTCCTCGAACAAAGGATAAACAGAGGTCAACCAGAGTACAGCAATAGGTCAAAGAAGAGTTCAGGTGACCTCCAGATCAACTTCTGCAAGACATGAGTAGACCATGTCGAGCTGCACCCTGGATGGAAATGTCTGCTATAAGCATAAGTAGTTATTAAGTAAAGTAAGTAGTTATTAAGTAGAATTCCCTTACACACCATGATCCAAAGCGAGACCAAAGAGTGTCTGTCAATGTCGGAGTCGCTCATTGTTTCAGGCAGCTGGGAGTCTCGCCCACAGCTCCGCAGATACACTGTGACACAGTGAGCGCACTAAATGCCTGAATAGGGAGTGTGAGAGTTGCCAGGTGGGATGTTTGTGTGACGCAGACTGGTGTGGAGGGTTGTGGACGTAGCACAGTGACAAAGAGATTCTCACCTAGTGCTGCTCGTCCTCCTCCCTTTGTAGGTTTGAAAAATGAAGAGGTGTTTGATTCAGACAAGAGTAGAAGGCCAAAACATAATGGCTCAGGGCACAAACCATGGCCTGTGTGGTTTTGTGGTTATTACAGAATGAAGGGGATGAGTTGATGTACATTTTCTGGTCATAGCACTCACTCAAACGGCTTTATGGTACAAGTTTTATTCTGTCACACATTATTTTACATACCGCCAGGGATTTTCAGTGGGGTTCAGGACATTTAGACACTGGAGAAGGCGGAGATTAAACCAATCGAAGTCTGGTTAGTGGACAACCCGCTCTACCCCCTTTGCCACAGCCACCACGTCTAGCAAAACTGACAATAAAGCATTTGCATGCAAGGACAAAAATATCTTTCCAGGTCAGTCATACACACACTGGGCCACACTTTGCTGTGCCGCAATGACAGAACTGTTGGGTGCATTATCAAACTGCAACAGGCTGCGACATGTTCTTCACAACACATAGTTTGAGAAGGAGAAAGAGGAAACTAACGGTATCCTGAGTGAATGTGAGAATCCGATCCAGGCCTCAGATTCACTGGTCTGCAATCTGCCCTCGAGAGGCTCCTTGTGTTCCCATTTGCTTCTCATCTTAGCTGCCTTTTTTCTTCCAGGACTGATGTAGACCTGGATCAACAGGAGGAAGCAATTTACCACCCGGCTAGAAGCACAGAGCAGCAGCAGCATGTGTCTGTGCCTTCAGGAGGAGATCTGAGGCGCTCCGGGACAGCCTGCAGCACAGCCTCCAGCCTGTCTTCACACAGCCTCACTTCACTGACGGGTCAAAACAGCCCCACTACAGAGAGCTGTCACTGCACAGAGGTGAGAGGTAGAGTCGAGTCACATGCGGCGCATCACTTGTCCGTGTGTGATGAGGCATGAATGCAGCTGTTTACCACCGGCACTCCACTCCACACGTCAGGCTCTGTTCTCTTACCCCTTCTTGTTCAAGAAGACTCACTTTGAGAACTGGTCTGTGCCTTTAGACTGAAAATAATGCTTTGCAATCATTTTGGGTATATGTTCTGTGTTTTTGAATCCAAGACTAGGAAGCAACGTGAGATTATCTCAGCCTCTGCACACACTTGTTTTTATTACCGTTGCTGTATTTGTTTCCAGGTCCTTTAACAGTGTTTGGTTAATGGACTCTATTAACAGCATGTAGCGTTCTTGTAGTCTCAAAGTGCTTTACAGTACAAATCAAATTCACACACACATTCATTCAGCACATCTATACATAGCGTGTTTTCTATCAACTATCATTCACACCCTGGTGCAGTGCTGTCAGGGGCATGTGAGCGTTCGCTGTCTTGCCCAAGGACGCAAGACTGGAACCGTCTGGTTAGTGAATGACCCTCTCTACCGCCTGAGGCGCATCTCCCCAAAGTTGACCCAGCAGCCAAATGGTGAGGGTGCCAACCACACAGTAGGTCCCTACTTTGGCTCCCAGCCAGTCGGACCATCTCTCCACCACACTCTCACCCTGGCTCTTCTTTACTGTGACTATCATAATAAATGCAGAAGGTAAAAACAAGGTATTCAACCATATGATGGCAATTGAAGGTACAATTATTCAATGTAAGTGAAGTTGTTACACTGTTAGTATTGCTTGCTGTAATTAAAGGACCCCGTATTGTCCTCTAAAGTCTGATTTTTAACATGTGTATCCACAGAGGGGATTCATCCTTGGGACATTTTACTGTCCCAGCTACAGAGGAGCAGAGGGAACCCTTAACAAAACCAGGTTTCAGTTTTCCCGTCGTTAAGAATATCGTTGGAACAGTATAGGTAAGATATCTCTTCTTCAATAATACAATCCAGTCAGACAAATCAATCAATTTTTAAAGTGTTAATAATTGCCAAAACCCAGAAAAACTACTGATCAACAAAATGTGTGTGGTCATAACAAATCCAACGACAACACAAAGTCGTTTAAAGTGAAAATGTATCTTTTTATTTGTACCATACATTAATTATCAAGGGCAGAAACTAACCAAATCAAAAAATATATATCAAACAATGATTTTTTTCTACAGGGTTTTGGTACAAGTCACCATTCAAACTCAGAGCGGTTGCTGGAATCAACTGTAACTAAATGGAAATGTACAAAAATAATAGAGCTTCAGCTGTATTTAGTCAGACTTTACACATTTGCTACCTAATTGCTGCCAACTGAACTTAATGTTAAGCTGGTTTTAGAAGATGTGTATGATTGATGGTTTCAAACAGTCGTTATGAGAATTCACATAAATGTAGATGATTTAGACAAATATTAAATTAAATAAAAATCTCCGTTTCAGCCAGTGACCAAACATGAAATCAACTGGTTAAATGAGCACGTTTACTTGACATCAGTATGCAAAACTGGGATGATCAGAAAGTGAAAAAAAAATCACTTCCTGTATAGACTAAAAGCATGAATGAATTTCTGCCAAAATAAATTAGAAAAAGAAAAAGAAAAAATCAGCGGAAACGGTAAAACCGTCTCTCCATGGCGCCACTGTACCCCCTGGGGATTTTTGTAATTTAATTTACATAAGCTTTAAAAAAGAGGGAGGAGGAAAGAGAGCAGATGGAAGATAGAGGGGACGGGTTCATGAGTGTTTTTTCTCCTTTTTCCTATTTTTGTTTTCTTTACATTAGATCGGGATGGCTTTAGGTAAATCTAAGTAAGAATACATTTTATTACAGTCAGACAGAACTTTGCTACTACCTTAAATATACAAGCACAAATACACAAAAATTCAAATCTCCAAAAACAGAACAGAAGACAAAATAAAAACATCCACACTAAATTATTTCTCTTTTATAAACATAAAAGATAAAAACAATATATTTTAGAGGGGAGGGATAAAAGTCCTGTGTTGCTCCTTGGTCTGTAGCTTTTCAGTATTGGTAGAAAATAAAAAAGTAACAATTGAAATGAAGGCGTTTAATACAAATTAAAAAACATTCTAGGGAAATATATACTGTATAAAAACTCTTAAAATGTGTAACTGTGTGTGTCTGTGTGCGTGTGTATGCGCGTGTGTTGTAAATGTTCTGCTTGAAAGACTGCATTTACTGTAGTCTAATCAGAGATGGCTTGGGCACTGCGGGACAAAATCCTTCAATTGTCATTTTTATTTGGGCGTGTGTGTTGTGTATGCAATGTTTCCCTCGTGCCACATTGAAGGTGTCCTACTCGTTTGTGAACATCAATGGTTTTTAGAGACGGATTCTAAATTCTGGTCCATCTGCTTTAGCAAAAGCCACAAAGAAGCTCACACTGCCTCTTTTCTCTCCTCACGCGTACACTCACACACATTCGCATACACACTTATACTCTATTAACAAACAGTACGAGTGACATGCGCGTCAACAGAGCGGACCAGAACTGAGAGACATGTTTAGAGAAACGGGTTGACAAGTCATCCCGAAGCAACTCTCCACCATCGCCACGCCCCACTGCCCTGAATCCCCTGCACCCCGCCCCTTTGTGTATGTAAAACTTCAGCGTGGAGATGTCAGTGTGCACAGTTCTTCCCTGGATTTAACCGCCACTCCTGCTTGGTCACATCTACCAGGTCACTGTCCAAACTGAAAATAAGCAAGAGCAGATGGGACGTTTTGTGTATGAGATATGGGAAGGGAGATGGAGGTGGGACACAGTGCCTAAATATTAAAAACTTGTAAAACGTCCTCTGGCACAGGAGGACAGAACGAGCTCCCTTGGGCTACCAGTGTGTGTGTGTGTGTGTGTGTGTTAGTGTGTGTGTGGACTCTGAGCTCTACAGTGATGTCTCGGTTGGTGAGCAGACGATGGACTGTTGCTGTTGCACTCGTGGCTGTTGGGGGGGCGGGGTGGGGGCCGAGGAGTGACAGACAAGGGCTTGTGTTGAGGTTGCGGGGGGCTCTGGGGCTCTACTGCGATGCCTGTGAGGTGGGGTTGTCGCTCTTGCTCTCCTGGCTGGACGGGGCCTTGTTGTTCCAGGGCGAGTTGGAGCCCAGCGCCGGGGAGTTGTTGAAGCTGTCCTCGTCGTCGATGCCGTTGGCCGCGTCGAACTGCGTATTCTCCAGCCGCGTGATCAGACGCTCGTCCTCATCCCCGAACTCTCCTCCCATCAGAGTGGGTTCTCCCACCACCATCACATCCTGCAGGGATAAAGTTAGAGAGTTATTTGAGTGTGGAGGTATGGTGCAGCAAATATCATGTCAAAAAGGGGGTGAACAGATGTTTTTCGTGTAAATTGTTTGTTTGTTTATACTGACTGTGCCTTTGTCTTCATTGTGTAGTTTCTGCCAGGAAATTGACCAACTGTTAGACCTTCATAATAACAGTCGTATTTATTCCTAAATAACTTGTCACACTTCATTCCAATCAAGTTATCTCCATTATCTTACTTATATGATAACTATTTTTTTTAAATAGTAAGTTCAAGTGGGACTACTTGTTATAGGCAATGTACAAAAAAAGCATTGCATTACACACTGTGTGTCCCACTTTCAACCAAGCAACAACTCTATTTAATGTTGTCATTTTGTTTCAATGTGACATGAGAATTTCCCTCACTAAACCAATGAAGCAGTGTTTCAGTGAACATGGGTGAAATAGCAGAGAGCTGACACTAGATGGTAGTGAAGTACTCACTGGGACTTGGCTGGACAGAGGGAAGCCACTGCCAGGGCTCTTCTTTTTGTTGTTGTTGTTGTTATTAGTTCCTCCTCCTCCGCTGATGGTGCTGCCCCCTGACATCTTGCGCTTCCGCCGTTTGTTAGGGGCCTGTCTCGATGGCTCAGCTGCGGGGGAGAGAAAAAGAGTGACTTACAAATACATACAAGCAAAACTGTTTCTGTGTGCGTGTCAGTGTGTGTGGTTCACCTACCGGGTGGTGCTACCATCCTCTGCCATTTCTGGAAGAGGCAAGTCTTGAGGCAGTCTCTGGGGCTGAGGCTGTATGTCTTGTGTCTGGACATCAGCTCCTGCATGGGCTCAAGGATCACACACAGCTGGAGGAGGGAACAGAGGGAGGCAGCCGGTTACAGGTTGCACATTCTTTAAGATCACAAGATATGCTCTAATTGACTTGATCTTGATACTATTGGCTGGTGTTCTTAACAAATTACATCACAAGTGGATCTTGAAATCCTCAGGTAAAAAAATGTTGCTGTTCATTTGTATTTCTATCAATCTCCTGTGGACCTGAGTCCTGTGTAGGACTCCAGGTACAGACTTGCGGACATTATTTTGACAGCTAGTACCTGGTGAGCACTGAGGAGTATGTCAGCGTACCTTTTGATTTCTGGATGTTTCAGACTTTAAATAAACACAGTTTGAGGCCCGTGTCTGAGTAACTCTTTGAGCAGCAGCCTTTAGCCACAGTTTCTCATCAACTTTTACTTCAACAACAGCAACAAAACCATGGTGGGACTCCAGATGCAACAGGTGTGGTGCTATTAAACTACTGGCTGAACTAGGATTCACCAGCAACACTGCTGAACTGGCAAGTCGATTTAGTAGACATCACAGACAGAGGTAAAATGGTTTGGGATGCTTGTCTGTCTATGCGGAGAGTCTGGCAACATACAATTGTAAGACTTAGGTTCAGTGTCTGGGCTGAATGAACCCGGAAAATATAAAGCCAGGTGTCTTTTATGGTCAGGTTAACACACAAACAATACAATATGAATATCAGTGATATGTGGAAATGTAATGCTAAAAACCAAGGCTGTGCATAATGTCTATGCAGGTGGGTGACAAATATGAAATCAACTTTGGACATTCGAATTAGGTACTGCTCTAGTTTGAAAGCCTATAATGATAAGAGATATTTATTCAAAGCCGTTACTAAATGATGACTGGACCATGATCCAAACACAATGAAACGAAAAACATTCAAGTAGCACGTTATTCTTAAATTAAAATGGTGAATGAGTGCTCAACTTACTCGGAGGTAGTTAAGGGTGGAGTTCGACAGGCCACATCTTGTTATATTTTTGGACAGCTGGTCCAGCATCTGTGGGTCCTGGGCCTGGGAAATTAATTAAAAACAGTTATAAAAACAATGGCATTTCTCTCCTGGGGACTTACCCTAACCATTTCTTGACCAATCTCAGATTCGTTGGGCCCTGACAGATTAGCTCTTTGTGCCGTTCACAGTTTATAGTCTGCCTAGTTTCTTTAACACGAGTTGAACGTTTCTACACAAAAAAAAAACGCAATACTTTTTGTCGGCGTTTTAGGTCTAGACAACATTTTGGCTCATTTCTTTTAATCAGCTAATAGCCAATGCATTTCCCTCAATGTGTTCCGCCTACTCAAACGTGATGAGTCAAGCTCGAAACAGAAGCCAGAGGGCTACCGGCCCCGGAATCAAAGTCTCTTACCTGCAGATTCTGCAGATTCACATGCATAATCGGTTTATAGAGATTAGTACTCGAATGACCCTCACCTAACCCTAACCTCAACCAATGTCGCAAAAATCTGCCATTTCCCAATGTGGGACATGGGACACAGCTCTTGTTCCCAATTCTCTGATCTTTAGTCTGAACTTTGTCCCCAAATGTAGCCTATGACAGACACAGTTCACGTGTGCCAGTGTGCATTCACTCACATGCATGGCCAGTATACTGCGGGGGATGAGTTCACGGTGTTGTCTGATGCTGAAGTGCCACGTCTTTATCCTCATCATGTCGTCAAACATGAACTCCAGATACAAGCGCCCCTCTACACACACCTAAAGAACGGCAAAGGACCGGGGTCAGTAAAAAGCAAGTGAGCAGAAAAATCTGAACAAGGAACAGGACATGCTGCACTTCTGTTCAGAGATTTAGGATTAAAGTCACAACCGAACACTAGGACATAGAGTATCAACATCCCATTCAAATCTGAAACCAGCACCGTTACAGATTATCCGTCATGTCTGTTATGTGTCCAGTCCCTATGCATGGAAAAATACACACCTGTGTGAACATGGGCTTTCCATTCTGAGTGACCATGGTGCACTGATCACAGTCGAGGGAGACAAAGTTATTGTGGAAGGATTCCTTGGGATGTTTTAGCACGTAGTAGAGCTCAGTGGCACCGCCCTCAAATATACTCCGGAAGTACCGTGGAATCAACGTCCGGCCAATCGCTGGTGAAGGGGGAGAAACAAGGTTTATGAGAAAAGTAATCTGGCACAATACACAGTCCATTAAACTAAAGGTATGAAATGCAGCAGGGACAGAAAGACTATATGTTGCTGTGACTTTGCTTCTTACTGTAACGTTTGGGTCCATCCTCCAGACAGAAAGTAATGGTCAACATGGCGTCATCTTCAAAGAACTCTGTAGTAAATGCGTCCCACCACAGGTTATCACACTCCTACAGGAAGAAGAGGGGACCAATAATCAGTCACCAACACCATCTGGATTGTGTGTGTGTGTATATAACATGTGGCTGTGTGTGCCTACGAACCTCTGTCCAGTTCTGTAGCCGTTTGTTAAGTTCAAATATTCTGTAGTCTGTCTGGTTGCCATATGGTGTGTGCCTCCTGTTCGACCATGGAAAGACAGGGGAGAAAGAGGAGGAATCAAAAGGAGGACAGCATTTAGCTTTTGGCAAACACTGAAGTGAAATAAAGAAACGAGTCTGATCACTATATGGTTATTGCTCTCAAGGCTTTTGTACTTTTAGGGCTGTTTCAGCACTTAGTCGAGCCTTGTCGCGGACTAAACCAAAAAGATAAGAACACAACTTCCCACGACCTTATCTATACTTGTGTAATTATTGCGGTTTTCTCACTAGCTCGAGATAGGGGGGGATAATGTAGCTCTTACCCCATTCCTGGCTCCAGGTATGTGGGAGGATACATTGGGGTGGGACTGGAGAAACAAGAGACAAGGAGATTATTAAACTCAGCTGTAGATCTAATATGCACTGCTTCTGGAGCCTGTCCATCTTTATGACCCTGGGACGTGAGCCAAGCAAGGAGCAAATTAGATGATACAAGGAGACAGTAAATAGAAACACTTCTCAAATACACATAAATCAACTGTCTCTGATTTGCTTACTACAAAGACAAGCTGTGAATTAATGCGCACAAGTCTGTAGTCACAGGCCCTAACCATACCAAGCCATGCGAGTCAAATCAATTTCAGTATTAAATACAAGTCTCACGCAGCCGGTCCACAATTCAACAAGCATTTACCTTGATAATGGGCGGTGTTAATAGTAGGAGATCACAACTAAAACAGACTATTGGAACCTCTTTTCCCCAACCTTTGCTCAAATATCACCAATAAACCTTCCAGCTCCAACAGGCACAATCAACCTCTGTCTAAACTATTCACGTGAAAGTTTGACATGAGAAACAGCTCCATTAACACGAGATTCATCTCAACATCTTCAGGGTTTTTTCATGATCAGCTGAACAAATACAGTCCCTCTCAATACACAATTCAAAAACCAACTCCATCTAAACCACTTCCTATAGTTTGTTGACTGGTCCGCCAACCAGATACCAAGCTGTCTTTTCCACACACACATCTTGTTGCAGAAACTGATCTCATGCAATAAGACCAATATGTGTAGAAGATAGAACAATTTACTTGTATAAATGGATACCAATACTCCAATGTAAACCTGAATAAAACAACAATCTGAATACAACACTTTCATGTAACAACTATTTTCTGATTCTGAGATCATTGATAATCAATATTCTCAACTCAGCAATAATTGAATTAGGACATTTGGAGTATTCTGACATATTGTCATATTATGTATAAAGGTATATGTATTAATTGCATTATTCAAGTTTTCACAGCATTTTGCAACATAAGCATACAGCAGTTGACGACATATGCTCTGGGTGTTGGAAACATTTATAGGAGTGATAGCTTTTGCAAAATTATAGGTGTAGCATCATAAATTAAACTATTGCAGGTTGGATTTAAAAAAAATTATAATATTGGATGTAATGCCTTAGTGGACATAATAAAGTGAGTCATGGATTGGGTTATACTCTGTTACACGTACACAGACATATTAATGAAATATTCTATTGGCAATTCATGTAAACACCAAAATCAAAATAATGTACTATTCTAAATAAGGTTGGTATATTGGTGTCTCCTCATCTGGAGCAGACTCTTAAACACAGCAAACCGACAAGCAACTCACCCCACGTCTCGGTCCAGCATGGTGCCGGGATGGAAAGGGGGGAAAGTGCTACCGTTGGGGGGCTCCTTGGGGGAGTACAGCTTGAATGACTTGGAGGAACAGCCTGGAAGACAGAATATGAGACAGAACATGAATTTCAATGTTTATGTTATCGCTTGAGAGGTTACTAAAAAGGGTAATAAAAATGATAGATTACACCAAAGACAAACTAAGAGGGCTTAAGTAGACATAACAGGATTAAACTTCCAAATTTAAAAACATCTATATTAATGCACAGATTTAACGTCAATATTTAACATTTATAGAAAATCAGGTCGTTTTGAGCTGTAAGTAATAAATAAATTATGTGGCAGTACAAGTGTCAAAACTTCTAGGTGATACTTTGAGGTTTAGTTCTTCATTTGTGGAGTGAAACCTGCACAAACTGTTGTTTTTATGTGAGGGATGGAGGCAAAAACAGACTGAACAAACCAGTATGGCCCTGTTTCAGATAGCTGCACTCACTTACTGGTCATCCCAGTACACCAATCTTGTAAAATGAAGATGCAAAATTATTAGCAAATCATCATAAGAAAAAAAAACTATGCAATACCAAACCACGCAAGACCAATTCAGACTCCCTTCACACAAAGAGCACTGATGAATCTCTCTCACACTCAATCACCATCACACACAGCTCCATCCCTTGTTGTACTCTAATTGCCCAGCTCTCCCATAAAGGCCATCCACGCATAGCAGTCTCTAGGTCACGACCCCGGCCGTCACCATGGTGAAGCCCCGCCTCATTTATGTCTCCCCGTCTTGTCTCTGCATATTAAACATATCTGCATGTGTGTTTAAGGGAGATGTATATCTGGAGATATACAAAGGGGGAAAAGGCTTAAATTGTATTAAAGGGATGTTTTTAACACAGGGGAAATTGAGACTTGAAAGCACAGCCGTGATGGGAAGTGTATTCAAGATATATATTTAGACAATTTTAGAGTAAAGGGAGAAACATGCGGATGTATCCGGGATCTCCATGTTTGGGTTGGATTCAGCCCAGCACAACATTGAACTGGGAGGAGATACACATGAAGCTGGTGTTCATAAAGCACTCCTCCTAGCAGCAGTTATGACCCTTCTAGTTTATAGACTAGCTGGTTTCTACTGTGTGTGTGTGTGTGTGTGTGTCAAAGCAGCCGGTTATAGTCCACACAAACCTTGAGGTAAATAAATGGTAAGAGAAGTTTTTATTGAATAGCAAAGACAATCAGGGAAGCATTTGCTCCTTGTGTATGGAAAGTACCCTGCCTTCACTTTGCGGGAAACAAACAAGTTGTTTACTGTGCATCAAAACTAAACCATGGGCTGGATGCAGCACCAGAGGAAAACAAATGGGGTTGATAAATAAATAAATAATCGATGGTGATGTGTCCATTAGTTGTTGAGAGCTCCATTAGCTCCTCTCCTCTCCTGTTAGCGGTTAATGACAGGCAGTCACAATCACATCAACTGGACTCCACTTCCTCCACTGGGAATCATGTTCCCCTCCCAGTACACTGTACACATGCACACATTACACATGCACACATCCTGCTGGCTTTGAGAGATATGCTCGACGAACCTTCAGAGCCAATCTCCAACTCTGACGTTCAGAGATGGAAGCTAAAAAAAAACATCAGATCTCATTCAAACACACGATGTCCACCAAGCATTATATTTATCTGATCTGAATAAGAAGAACCTGTCGTGTTTTGGAGCTCTGCCACTCCAGAGTGCCACCATGGCTGTGAGGGGGACGAGTCAACTCTCCGAAGGGGATGCAGGCTATAGCTAGGTTTTAATCACGCATTGACCCGTGTTAGAAAACTTTTATAAACAAAATACGACTTTGTTTGTGTGTACAACTACACTTTAAATGACATTTAAAGCATCCTGGCAGCTCATAAGCTTAAAAATCAAAGCAATTTTAACGAGGAGTTGGCTGGTTACAAAGGCAATTAGAAAGGCAACAAGCGCATAATGCTAACACTTAGCTTACAGCAAAGCTAAACATAAAACAGGTGATCCAGGAGCTTCGCTTAAAACACAAACGTGCACGGATTTAAAAAACAACCGACAGCCATGTTAACACAGACAAAGCAGCATGACTGACCCCGTTTCCAACCTCCGAAACAGCGACACTACACTGGCTCTTAGGCCGAGCTAGCGTTAGCAAGCCACTGCACAGTTAGTAGCCCGTTAGCCTTCTTGCTAACGCCTTAGCGTTAAATCCCCTTTCAATTCGAAAGCACCGACCCAAGAGGAGAAAGTCGCCCCGCGGCGGCCCCGGAGCCACGGCCGCTACCTCCAGCCGCTGGCTGGCGGGCTCAAAGTGCGTGTGTGTGCGGGGGAAAGCGACTCTTTTACCTGCGGAGAAGTCCGGTCAGAAAAATAGATGTTTACAGATCCGTGGTGATGGACCGTGTGTACGCTCCGTGCGTAAAGACGGAAAGGCCCGCTGGACGGCGGTTGGCTGGACGCGACGCACCGACACAATACGTCCCTCGGAAGGGGATCAATTAAACACTGAGACGGAACAGGGCCTGGATCACGGGAGTCGCTCGGTTATGTTTTGTCCCGCATGAGGCCTTGTCAGTGGGCTGAAGCCTGCTGTGGGTTTACATACGGACCCCGATGAGCCCTTTGTTCACGGGAGGACATGAACAATAGCTGTGGGCCCTCCTCCTCCTCTCCCTCCGCAATGCATTTACTCCTCTCTCCTCTGCCCAGCACCGCCAGCCGCCCTCTCTGTCCCCACTACTCCTCCCCCACTAATGCACAACTGCACATAAAGCTTGTCTGCTAAGCATTTTCCCCTCTTCCTTCCTCCTCCCTGCATCCCATCATTTCCCTGTAACTGACACAGATGAGAATTGGCTAAACGCAGCCGAGTGGAGACGTGTGTGTGTGTGTGCAGAAACAACGATCATGCTGCATGCAAAGTGCTTTTCATGTTAGCCTAATTAGAGCAAATCAGCTTCCTGCAAACAGCTGAAGTCAGACAGTGACAGCCTGGTCACAGTCACACACACATATATATATATAAACACACACACACACATTTGTTTTACACTGTGCCCTTTTTACAGTATTTTATTTAAATGTGCTTAATGCTTATACTGCATTGCTGGGATTACCAGTCCTGATCCTATGATCTAAACCTAATTATAACGCATAACTCTAAAATCAAGTCTTGACCCTCAAACCGCCCAATGAAAGGCCAAAATGTTCTTACTTTCCTTAAATGTCCAGAGGTCTAGGCTAAAAATTTTCCTCACCAGCATAACTGTACAATTACACGTACGAACACACACACACACACACGTCTCCATAACTTCAGAGGACATTACATTGACTTACATTGATTTCCCAGAGATTTACTCCAACCTTAACCCTGCTTGCCCAACCCTAACTCCTAACCCTAACTTTAAAACCTGTTTTCACCTGGGACTTGATTTGTGTCTCTTTAAGGAAGACAGGTCCCCATAATGTGACTGACCCCCATGCATGCACACTCGCACACACACACGCACACACGATCAGAGCCTAAAGTAAATTAAGATCCAATAAATACATTTTCATGTAAGGACAACACACTGGGTTTGTTTACATTTAATCGTGTTTTTGAGTTTGTACACTGAAACTGTCTCCAGGGCAGATCAGTAAATCCAATATCACTGAGAATCTCTGCCTCTGTCCCTCTCTATCTCTCTCCTCTACACGCACGCATGCACGCACCCACACACACACTCAGGAAGCACTAAGCCAAAAGGAGAATCCGATAGGCCTCTAAATCTGCTTAAATCGCCTCAAATTATAATCAGATATTCAGATCACAGCCAGCAAGGTCTCACCCATATGTCCAAAGTTGGGATATAAAAAGAACAAGTAGTATTAGGTCAAGTCAGGAGCTTTACAGATATTTGTGCAAGTGCACTTCATAATATTTGCTAATTTGTTATTGTCATTCCAGCATTGTTGACCGGTGATCCTTCACTTAGGTTGAAAAATACTTCCCTCGCTAACACAGAGGCAGGTACCTTCCCCTGCTGGTGTCTATTTAAAGATGTCGAAGCCACCAGTATGAACCTAGTCCAGATTTATAGACTAACCGTGAACACAGGGAGTGAAAACACAATGTTTCATAAATGATGTATTCACTAATTAAGCTGCTCTTGTGAGCCGCTCTGTGGAAACAGTAACCTGGCTTTCACAGAGGCTTTCACTGGAGCAGATCGGTAATATTATTACAACATAATTCAACGTAACGTTGGGTGCACAACTTAAAACAGCGTGACCCATAGATATATGGTGTATGCTCAAGACCTGTTGTAATTAAAAAAAATATCTAGTTCACAGTGATAGTAATGATGCTCATAATCTGAAACATTGCAAATCCAAATGTGTTTTATCAACATGAAATGATGATTGAATCTAGTTTGTACAACAAATTGTGGCCCAGAGCATTTTAAGAATCGGCTCTACTGGGTGTGACATTTAAGAATCAGGATATTGGGAGCATGACATGATTTTGGAATTATGATGTACTGTTTTGCAGAAATGTACGATTTTTCTGATTGCCTGTATTGAAATATGTCCCCAGTTTGACCATATATTTACAATATTTTTTTACAGAAAAAAGGAAAGAAAAACATGGGGAAAAAAATGTCATGCATTCGTTAAGTTCTTTACTGGACCACACTAACCGTGAAAACAACAATGACTAGAATGTCACTCATTAGAGCGCATACCTCCGCAAGACCCAACAGTCCCCTTACATTCAATCAAGCAGCACCAAATTTTACTCATAGATATCAGTTCCCTAAATGAGATCCATGAAGTTGTCCCTGGGAAAAACAGTGGAAATATAAATTAAATGGCCTGTTACTCTAAAATTCTTAGATATAATCTGTATCTGCAACAAAACGTAATGAAGCATGCTGCATCCATCCTTCCGTGTTGGGTAATGTTGCTAACCAACAAACAGACAGACACGAAGGATATGCACTCTCTGAGCATAACTTCCTTACGTGTGCAAAATGAAGATTTCAGCCCAAATGTGGACCTCTTCACAGACTCTGATGTGTGAAATCTGGAGTATGGTGAAGTGCTGTGTCTCTGGGAGCCAGACATGTAGAGAGGATAAGCTGCTCCAAGGCATGTCTCTCACCCGACCAGCCGCAAAGATGGTGATGGGAGTTTATATATATTGGTTTGACCATAGTAAGCCTGTGGCATGAGCACTTCACTGCTCACAAGGCTCCTGTCAGTCTTTTTGCAGCATCTTTGTGTGT
The DNA here is from genome assembly GCF_947347685.1 of Pleuronectes platessa. Classification (NCBI taxonomy): domain Eukaryota; kingdom Metazoa; phylum Chordata; class Actinopteri; order Pleuronectiformes; family Pleuronectidae; genus Pleuronectes; species Pleuronectes platessa. The sequence continues at coordinate 21,933,740 of NC_070628.1, read as the reverse complement.
CCAGCACCAGGGGGAGGTGTAGTCAGTGGTAGCTTAGAGTGTCTGTTGTGGGTGACTTATGTGGATTTGCCTATCTTACATTCTCTGGCCCCTGTAGCCATGGCAACACGAGCAGTCAATGTTGTCACAACGTGAGAGAGAGAGGCTAAGAATCATCCATGGAAGTGGACACACAAGGGTTAATCCTGTGTGTGTGTGTGTGTGTGTGTGTGTGTGTGTGTGTGTGTGTGTGCGTGTGTCTCCAAAGCTCACCCATTGAAATGGTACATGACAGGGTTAATCCCCAGTGCACGTGTGTGTGTGCGTGCGTGTGTGTGAGCGATTGTGATGGGGTGATTGAGAGGGGGTGGGGGTGGGAGGTGTATCAGGATAAAGCTTGGAGGGCTTACACACACCGTCTCTTTTGCTCTCTGGCATAGGGCAGGCCTTATCTTCAACCAGCACCGCGGCCGGCCAGCAACACACACCCACACCCACACACCTAGCTGCCTAACCTTCACTTTACCAGCACGCTGCCTCATTTCCTCAGTTGCAGTCACACATTCACACCTAAAGCCATAAGTCCATGTGTAATATGTGATTAAAGCCGGAGTGTGCAGTGCCTGAATAAACTCCCTTAAATGCACAGTAGGGTGCTTTCACTAAGCTTACACTTAAACCTCAAAGTGCAACTTGTTAAGTTCACCTTTGTCAAAGTCGGTTACAAAAGGCAAAGGGACAAACTTGTACAGCATTTCTCTGCAACAAACAAGACACCTCAGAAAGTCATTTTCTTTTTTTCCCTGCTGGTTTTGTTGTTGCTTGACCTCTGTTTTTTTTATGTCGATGAATCAGGCACAATATGATAAAGACAAAAAAGGAAAAGGTCAGCGAGATAAACTTACCGTCCCCGAGTTCTAGCTGTTCTGACATTGCCATTTTGTCACCTACAAATGCACTTTCACAGCCAGACACTGCTCTGACTCGCAGGCTGGGTCTCTGTTTTCATGCCTGTTCCTCGCTCTGATATCTCCCATGTCCAGACTGTCAGGCTCAGGGGCACAAGGAGGGGGGAGGAAGATGCCTACGGTCTGTGTGTGTGTGTGCGTGCTCATGTGCAAATGTGTGCAGCGGGCCACTTCCACTCACTAGTCAACAGGAAACCGAACGGCACACACATCTGCCAGAGTTCTGATAACAACCGTCCCAGACGCCCTCCCCTCGAGAGGAGCCTTCAACACTGATCTGAGAACAGTCACATGTTGGTACGACTGCAGAAAAGTCCCTAATTGAACTGATCCAAGCACGACCACAAGAGCTCACTTTTTAATGAAAGTGACATCAGCTGAGTGTTATTTCTTCCTTTTCCCCCGAAACAGGGAAAAAACAAAGCCACTCCTGTTTTCATTGATTAGATTCACCTTCTCTCCCCAGTGTAATGTTTCATAGCTTGCACCACTTGATAGCATTTGTCATTATGACAGCTTGGCCAGCTCCTTGATAAGAAAGTTGCCCACGCATCCACTCAGTGATCACTGTCGGACAGGTTTTATTCGTTTGGTAGCTCAGCGTCTTTGCTCCGTTAGTGGATCAGATGGAGGGACACAGATCTATCTGCCTGATTCAGCTCAGAGGAAAGATCCAACTCACAAGCTGTCACTTTTTTGGAGGCATCAGCTTTAATTTAACAGGAACGGGCCAGCAGCAGCTCAGTCTGAGTCACAGACAATTGTTTGATGTGGAACCTTAATTTACTTGAGTACTTCCATTTAACTTTATACCTTAAGTTGTATTCATCACAGAGGCAATATTTTACAACTCCACCACATTTAACTGGCAGCTGCATAGCTACTTATGCAACACATGCAACACTACGAAAGTAGAGTTGCACTCAGTAGAGCAGTGGTTCTCAATCCATGGCACACAGATTCATCTATTAAAATTATTATGATGCATGGGTATTGTTTTCTGACATGGTGAAACTATTTTTTGTCTCATATCTTGCTAAGACAATTCTTTTGTAGTTTTCTTTCACATAACTATATATAGAACTCATTCAAAGGGGGTCCCTGCAATATGTATAATTACAAATCTTGGGGTCCTTGACTGAGAAATAGTAGAGAAGCCTTGCAATAGGGCACATACCTACCTAACCAGCCAAGGTTCAACAATCCTATCCTTATATTTAAGGCCAAATTACTTTGCTTAGTTTCACATTGATGGAAATACAAACAGTTTTTGTTACCATACAGTAGCCGGGAAAAATACACCCACTAGAAACCACATTTACTTTATTTGGATCGGCACAAAATTGCACACACTCATCAGTATCAGTCCTCTAAATATCAATTCCAGAGTCCTTCCCCTGATCCAGACCTGCACCAAAATTGAAAGGGTTCTCTCCTGACCAAAACTGCATCCTTCCACCAAGTGTTGTGGAAATCCCTCCAGGAAATAGAACCTTTTTGGCTGAGGTAACAATCTTCTGTAAAAGCATTTTTACCTCAGTTAACACAATGAAAAAGTGACTTACAAGTTAATTAGTGATAGGATCAATTTCATGATATATCACTGCCCCACAAAATAAAACTGCTCTAACTGCATTTTTTGTCAAAACCATCACAACCAGATAAACCTACAGAGACAAAGTGAGCTGGTGAGAGACACCAACATCTTCCAATTTGATTTGTTGTCCCCCTTTAACAAGGATGCAGCTGGCTCCAGTCATGGCGTGTGAAAACATCTCCACTAATTAGAGATAATGATCTCTGTCAACGATTTGTCATAATGAAGTAATGAGTCTGACAGTACATTAAATTAAGGTATTACTTCATGTGTTCTCACCCTGAAAACTTAAAACCTCCTCTCTTCCAACTTCATATTGTCTTTGTAAGCAATGCTCTCTGCCATCGTGGGACAGTAAAACCACAAGACGATGTAAATGGCCGTCAGTGTTGTTGCCTCAGTGTTTATTCTATGGAAATTATTCCTTGAAGACTCCACTGTGTGATATATGGACAGTTTCATATGAAAAACAAAAGAAAGTAAAATGTGAAAAAGTCCACAGAGACATTTGTTGCTGTAGGTAGAGGAGAATAGGAAAGCAAATGATTCTATGAAATTTACATAGTTTACAATAAAATGTCTGTTTTAAAAAATTTGGTGAGAGGGGTTATCCCTTTTATTTTCTTAGAGTTGAATCTTTTTACGATTATAACAGCCCTTTGATTCATTCTGAACCATCATTGACTAATGACTGACTAATTTGTTTTCAAATCTTCAAAACCAGGACGAATCTTTTATAATAATAAATTGATACTGGTCACCTTGACCTCCTGTCAAACATAAAGTGGAAAATTGAATTTGGCCCTGTGGGTTGTCATGGAGGTGGGTATCCGTCTTGGCTGATATTTACAACTGCAAACACTGCTCTCATGGCCTGTTTGACTCGTTTTACAATTACTTTATCAACAAGCCATCAATTGATTAAAACCATAACGACTACCTAATGGATTGCATTGATTTATTATGTTTTTAATATCCGGATTAGTCAAACACACAAATTCCTGTAAGGTTGCCTTAGCCATAAATATTTCCCAATAGATTTTTCAGAAAATGTAATAAAGTAAAATACTGTCACTGTTGTGGTTAAAATGTATAAATACAGTGACAAAGGATTATATTTACACTGTACATTGACTACCATAGTGAAAAATAAAATATAATAAATATATAATATACCTTAACACTCACAGGGGCTCTTTTTATGCATAACACTTTCTTATTGGCTTCTTTAAGTATTTTATTTACAACCTTAGTTTAAGGGCTTTTGCTTGCAGTTAGGTATTTGATGAACCTCCTTTGAAGGAGCAAATAAAAGAACAACTTTACATAGAACAATGCCAACTTAGCTGTAGTGCAAATGTGGATTCCAAGTGTATGCAAATGATCGTAATTCTACAAAGGAGCATCAACATAGAAGGGACCCACAATCAGAGGTAGTCCTTTGACGGCAGCGTCCTCTTGTGGCCGCAGTGTGTTAGTGTGTTTGTTTTCATCCTGTCCATCAGTATTTTCTCCCTGGGTGAATTCCCAGCTCAGGGTTTTATCTGGCAGGCGAACACAGGCTCACTGCAACAAGGGAACTTCAGAGGGCCAGAGCATCACATGTTATTATAACAGGCTGATGGCTGAAGGGATTAAATAAAAGAGAAGGCTGGTATGTGTCAGTGTGTCATTAATACATGTGTGTGTATCATAAAAGTGTTTCTCAAAAATCCACATTATAGCAACTCTTAATCATCATTATTATTAATGTTACTATATATGTATATATATATACTGTGTATATATATATATATATAGTATATATATCAATTTGATTATGCTTCCTATTTTTGCCCTCATGCTGGCATTTTACAGGTGGCTGAGTGTGTGAGATTTTGTGTGTGTGTGTGAGTGTGTGTGTGTGTGGCGACTGGTGTCTGCTGACAGCTGTGCGAGGGGGAGATGACAGTGCCCTGATGCTGCGTTCTCTGTTCTCTGGGAGCCATTTTGTCTGTCTCTGATCTCAGAGTCAGGTCTGCCCCCCACACATCCATCCCTCCACCCCCCAGCCAATCACGTCACCGCTCAGCCTTGCAGAAAACATAAAAACACAGTCTGATCACTCTCTCACTCTCTGTCTCACCCACACTCCCTCCCTCCCTCCCTCCCTCCCTCACTCACTCCTCCTGCGATCCTACAGTGCTCATCTCCTACTTGCCTCTCTCTCTCCCTCTCTCGCTCGCTCTACACTGCCCCCCCCCTTGTCACCTCACGTACGTTTCTCCTGTTTTCTCTTCCTCCCTACCTCCTCTTCTTCTTCTCCTCCTCTCTTAATCCACATCTTCTCTCTCTCTCTCTCTCTCTCTCTCTCTCTCTCTCTCTCTCTCTCTCTCTCTCTCTCTCTCTCTCTCTCTCTCTCTCTCTCTCTCTCTCTCTCTCTCTCTCTCTCTCTCTCGTCACACCCTCCTCCTCCTCTTCAGGCTCCCTTGTGTTGTGCAACCCGCTTCTAAACAGCTCAGCCTTTGTGCGTTTTTGTCTGTTGCCATTTCAGCCGGAGCTGCAGTCTTTACTCATTTTCTTCCAATCAGGGACACCATGTGACTCTCTGCATGAGAGGGCACAGTCCCTTCCCCCTTCTCTCCTGCCTCTCTCTCTCTCTCCCCTTCTCCCTCGCCTCCTCCCTCCTCACCCCTCAATCTAGCCAGCCAGCCAGCCAGGGAACATACGCTAGCAATCAGAGGAGTCAAAGAGAAAGAGGGAGTGAGAGGAGGGAGGGAGGAAGAGGAAGGGAGGATAGAAGTAAAAGAGTGAGTAAGTGGGGGTGTAATGTGAGGTCTGGGTAGGTCAGCGCAGAAAGTGATCGACCACAAAGCACAAAACATCTGTATCTTCAGAGAGCTTAATGTACAGCAACGTCGTTTTGTTAATGTATCGCTGATGAGAGCAAATCAACACACACACACACACACACACACACACACACACACACACACACTCTGCCTCACTGTTTATGTCATCCACATGTTGGGGCACATGCTGTGTGCGTGTACGTCCACACACACACAAACCCGGAGCCCACACAAGAAGGGGGGAGGATCCCTCTGTGTTGAACACGCCTCTGGAATGTAAACAAGCGAGAGCAACTTAAGAGACAGTGACTCTGAATTCTCACATTTTCTATTCTATTTTCTTTGACAGTCAGTCAAAGCAGCATCCCCTGACTCTCTCTGACTAAATGTATAGAGACAGCAGAGGGAGATAACCTGGCAGTAAATGCACCAGCATCACTGCAGGGTCAAGCTTTGGGTTCATCTGAAGTTGACTTAAGTGAATGGAGGTGATGGTTCCATATTTGGAGGCAGTGTTTACATTGGGTTTTAGACACTTGTACCGCAGCACGTCTTTCAAACATACTTGTGTGGTCTTTTTTACCGTTTGACAAAACCTGTGTAGAAATCTCCATCAAAGCCTGAGAAACCAGCAGTTGAGAAAGATCAAAAGGAACTCAATTTCAAGAGAAGCAAGTCTGATCTGCTTTTTTTTAATACTGTAAATGGAGAAAAGAAACCAAGCAGACAAACGGAGAGAAGAGAGAGAACAATATGAGAGCAAAAGTGGAGTGCACAACAATGTGGTCATATGTCTTTTTGGAAATTTCCATGACCACGTTGATTAAGTATGCAATCTGACCGCAAGAGAGCTCAGGCCCGGTTCTTAACAAACGCTCCCGCCTCTGCGTCTTGTTTAACGGCTGAGGTGGCAGCGTTTGCCTTCATAGCATTGGGCGCTGCGTAGAGATTGAATAAACACACGCACACACTTGTAGCAATAGCAGTTTCCCTTTGCTATTGTGGGCTCCATCCAAACTGAAATACAGCACACACTCGTCATGTGGTGCGTCTTGAGTTTGTCCTGGCTGATACCAGATCTATCTAGTTTGATCACACACACACACATGCACGCACGCACACACAACTGGATCCCTCTTCTTTAGTCCTGTGTCGTTCCATCATCCACTCATCAATCTAGAAAGCTTTAGCTTGTGTTTTAGCCCAGCATGAGTTGGCATTGTCTCTTAATTTGTTCCTCTGAAACTTTGTGCCCGCAAAACAATCTGCCATTTTAAGACTTTCCGCACCGCAAAAACATGGGACCACTTAGTGCTTCCATCTTTCTAATGATTAAATGTGTGATTGGCATTGGGGGAAATCTGATCCTCGATGCGTGGTTGGCTGAATTTCTCTATCCACATCCCGGCCGTTTGAGGGTCGACCACTGTGGGCTGGTAGGCAGTGGAGGGGAGAGGAGGCCACGTCAGGGTGAAACAGCACCACACACACACACACACACACACACACACACACACACACACACACACACACACACACACACACACACACACACACACACACACACACACACACACACACACACACACACACACACACACACACACACACACACACACACACACACACACACAGTGAACTCTACCACACTTCCTTCCTCCTCTCCTGCTCCTGAATAAAGTATGGCAGCAGATTCTGAGTACATCTATCATGATTATGAATGCATTCTCAGCTATAGGATTATATTTTATGTTCTACACATCCAATCAGAAGTGAAACATAAATCGCTGTAACACTTAATACTAAAGCTCCTGAAGCTCAGCGGCGCAGGGTTTATTTCTAGACCTTGATTCCTCTTTTTCTTTCCTCCTCTATCTGATTAAAGTCAATAAAATAAGAAGAATTATCTGTTTGCTGTCAGGCGCTCAACACCCAAACACAAAACTGGTCGGCGGCTGCGGGGAGTTCCTCAGCTCTTGCAGAAGTGGAACACCTCTCAATACGGTGGTCTAATATGACGGATATTAGTCCCTACAGGTGGCTCTCTGTGGCTCTGCTCCCAGAAGCCCCCGCGGCTGTTACTCAACTTTAACCAGTTTTATTAAAAGTTCAGTGTGTAAGATTTAGGGGAAAGGGATCTATTGGCATCAAATTATTGTAAAATAATCTGAATGATGTTTTCACTTTGCCCAAGAATGTGCCCTTATATTTAAATACTTTATATTTGCATCTGGAGCGGGACCTCTCTACGGTCGCCATGTTTTTTAGTCATCTAAACTCGACAAACAAACAACTTTTGAGTTTTTATAACAACTGTAGGCTACCACAGGTTCTCTCTCATGTTTGGAGGGTGAGGGGTATTCAGCTGCAGCATGCAACTTCACCACCAGATGTCACTAATTCCTAAACACTGAACCTTTAAGAAGGACGACAAGACAAAACCTTGCCCCCTTAAGTTGTTTTGTCATCATCATGTTGCCGATTCGCTTTCGCATTAGGCGAGAAATTAAACCAGGTTGACCGTCTGATATCTCTTCCTCCTCCTGTAAACAGCAGCGGGTCAAGACAGGGTAAAGAAATGTAATGCAAAGGTCTCTGCTGCTCTGCCTCTCAGGTGTGCATTCACTGACCTCCTGCAGGATCCATTGAAAAAAGGACTTTTGGGTAAAGAAAACCGAAAAGCTGGTTATAAATCTCTGTCACGCTTGAGGAACAACAGTGAGAGTTCCGTCTTAAGGTAGGTTAAACTCATATACCACTAACACTCAAACCAATGTAGTGATGTCCATTTCCACTGTGATATTTGTGACAAAAAACTGCTTCAACACGTGAATAGGAAGCATCACCATCCTCATCAAGCTCGCCATTCATCCTAACTGATGATGACACTCCTGTGTGAGCTGTGAAATATTGTGGGAAGAGGTGCAGAATCAATCATGCAAGCTTCTGATCGGAGCCGATGATCTTTGCCCTTTAAATGTCACACTTTGATCCTTCCTTTTCTGCAGGAGAGGATCGTCAGACTTTCTCAGGATGACCAATGTGGTTCGGTGAGTGCAACATCTGTGCCGACCTTAAAAGAACTGCTGTGAGCAAGAAATCATCAGCAGCAGAAACTACGAGAACAAAAAACAAACTGGCAGAGGTAGAGATGAAGTAGCATTAGTGGTGCCATAGCAACAACTTCATGCACAGATGTCTGAGAAAGATCGTTTCCCTCTTCAAACTCAACAACAAACTGTGAAGAGCGGAGAGAGTAAATGAAAAAGTGAGAATGGAACAAGAGGACTACATGTTGAACCATCGATTCTGCTTTTTTCTTTGCTCTCCGTCCTCTCAGCTATCACAGAGGGCAACCTCCCATGAGCCTTTGCAAATAGAACCCCAGGGCACCTCTCTCCCTGTCTCTCTCTCTCTCTCTGTCCCAGTCACGCCACAGCAGCGGCTGCACTCACTGACCAAAATAAAACAACAACAACCAGAAAAAGTCAGAGACTGGCAACAGCAGCAGGAGCAGCAGGGCTGTTGTTAACGGCCACCATCCCCACGACAGCTACTTACCGGGACACGCGCAGCCGCCCACGGACATCTTCTCACATGTCTGGTGTGAATCCGATCAGAACGATGGTGGCGGTGGCTCTGCTATCCCTGCTCTCTTCCTCTCCTCGTTCTCGCCAGTCACTGCTGCCGCCACTGAGGCTGCTCACATGAGCGTCTGTTATCCCCACGGTTCACACACACAGGCACACACACAGACACATACACGCCACCAGGGAGCAAAGATAGAGGGAGGGAGAGGGAGAGAGAGAGAGAGAGAGGGAGGGAGGGAGGGAGAGAGGGAGGGAGAAGAGAGTGACGACAAGGGAGAAAAAGGGGAAGAAGAGGTTAAAAAAAAGAGCGCACACACAAAGGATCGGATTCTCTCAGTTGTACTGTAGCTGTGCACTGTGAATCACACAGTCTGTGTGAGAGTGTGTGTGTGTGTGTGTGTGTGTGTGTGTAACAGAGTGAGGAGAATTCTGCTCCTGCCTCTGCTCTGCCCTCACCCTCATCAGTCCTGCAAATTACAGCTCAGGTGGGAGGAGAGAGGGAGAAAGGGAGGAAGAGAAAGGGAGGGAATGAGAGGCTGAGTGCTTGAGAGAGAGAGAGTGTGTGAGATAGAGAGAGAGAGAAAGTGTGTGCGAGAGAGAGAGAGAGAGAGGACTGTCAAAGTGACCTGAGAGGCAGATTTGAGAGAATAACAACCATGTGATGTGGGTCCTTTTTTCCCCCTTTATATATGTAGAGGCTGTTTTCCTACCACTGTTGCTCCAATGACAGACACACACACACACACACACACACACACACACACACACACACACACACACACACACACACACACACACACACACACACACACACACACACACACACACACACACACACACACACACACACACACACACACACGTGTGTGCGCTGCAGCCGTCTGAGTGGCTTGTTACCATCCAGGGAAGGTCTGCTACATGGAAGGGCAGGGGGAGAGGAAAAAGGGAGGAGGAGAGAGGAGCGGGCGATTGACGTGCCTCGGCTCTCGCTCTCCGTCGTCTCCTTTTCTCGCCCAGTCATTCTCTCGCTCCGTTAGTCTTTCTGTCTGCAGTATGTCACACTGTGTTGCTCTCTCGCTTCACTCATCTTCCTGTCTACTCAGCCATTTATCTCCCCTGCTCTCCCTCCCTCCCTCACTGTCTCTCCCTCTGTCCTTATTACTCTTTCTTCCGCTCCACCTTTCCCTCCCACTGTCTCCATCTCACTCTCATCTTTCTTCCATCACTATGTCATTTGTCTTTCCCCGTTTGATGCACGAATTTGTGTTTGGGAGTGTGGATGAAAGAGGGGGGAACAGTTAGATCCAGGTTATATACAGTACACGCTGACACCTGAAGAATAAGTTGTGATATTTTTACCACAATTACCATGAATAGATCAAAATCAAGAATGAACTGATCCCAATAAGAATAACTCTTAGTATAGTACACATCAGTCACTCACACTGTAGCACTGGGAATCATGTTCCTTCATTAGTTTGAACATGGACAATGTTATCTGTTAGGAGTCAGACCCACCTACACAAATGGGTTTGAATCCAAAGCAGAAAATGTTAGAGTTAAAGAAGACCTAGGATCTAGGATATTTCTAAATCACGGGCCATAAAGTGGCTACAATTTACACTTTGAATGGACAATTATATGTCCAACATCCATGTCCTGATTCAGTAAGGTGTACATTTAAGTCATTCATTGTGTATTTTTGAAAATAATTACTTATTGGAGCACATTGTGTACTTCAGAAAAGCTTAGAAAATAAAGATGTATTGTTTGTGAGTGACTGGTTTATATTTGTTTTTCAGTTTTTTTTAAGATTACTGACAAGACAGGGGCATGTTCAGAGACAGAATTCCGCTGGGGTCAGTCAGTGCCCCCTGGCCCCATTTCTGGATCCCTCCCTGTTTGAATGGACATTAATCAACTTTGTGCAATATACAGGATATGGGCAAGTTGGAGAGCAGCACATTGAGAGACAGACATATTATAGATGTTGGTGTTTTCATTAGACAGTTTGACAGTAAGAAAAGTATAAGAAAGATATTGACAGCTTTATCCTTTAAATTATTGGTTCTCCAAGTGGGGGTCAGTACCTGGTACCCACATGGAGTGAGAGCCAATCTGTTGACGCACAGCTTGTTCGGTCGATATGTACACGACACGTGGCATGCTTCATTAAAAAAGGTGTCGCAAAGTCCGCAAAAATTTAACATTGGCATACCAAAAAAAACATAACAAAAACACGACACATCCCTCAAGGTCAAAAATGATGCACACACCTCTTATTAGTCTCACACTTGAGTAGACTATTGGGGCTACTCACAGCGGCAGTCACTGAAGAAGCTCCAACATGACCCTCTTGTCACGACGCTAAGCTACCACCAACAGCTCACTCTATAGGATGCCGCAGGAGGTAGTTGGACATCTCCCCAAAGAAGTCCCCAAAAGTTTATTATCACACACTGCTCTGAAAAAAATACATAAATTCTGCTCATTCAGGCATTTGAGAAATCTTATCAAAGGTCATGACCCCAACCAAGCCAACTGCTTGCATATACACATAAGAGTGCACACATGCACATGTCGGAGACAGAAAGCTATGTGTATAAATATCTCTATGTGTAACCTCTGTATATGCCGTTTCCCTCCAAAATGACATTACGGTTTTGTCAGATCAGGTTTTCTCTTAAATTGCAAAGAGGAACACAAGTCTGGATAGATCGCCTCCCCCACATATTTCTACTTCCTTTTTTTTTTTTAAAGACACTTGCTCTTTGTCTCCCTCCCTCTTTTCCTCACCCTCTGTCTCATTAAGAGAGTGTTAAGCCAATCAGAGAGGGGAAGAAAGAGCAGCAGAAGGAGGGAGATGGAGAGAGAAGAGAGACGGAGAGGTTGCGAGAGGAAGAGGGCAGAGATGTAGGGAGTGGGAGGGATGAAGAGAGAGAGAGAGAGAGAGAGAGAGAGAGAGAGAGAGAGAGAGAGAGAGAGAGAGAGAGAGAGAGAGAGGGGAAAGAGAGGGTAATGGATGGATGGATGGATGGATGGAAGGAAGGAGGTAGGGAGGGGGGGAGGGAGGGAAGAGAGAATAAATAGCTCTGGCGCACTCGTCCCCCATTACCCCGGGAGGGCACTGTCGCCATGGCAATGTGGCAGAAAAAGGATAGCACAAGCATGATGAGCTTACACACACAGACACACACTTATACATGAAAACTGTGATTCACACATACAGAATATCTGCCCAAATTAACAGTTTCAAAGAGGCAGTTTTGACAAGTTCATACTTTCAAGCCGATGTGTGCACGAAGCATAGTCCTACACATCACCATCATTATACGAGCGTGCGGGTGCATGTGCACACACACATGAACATTAACAGTTTGAGGAAAGTCAAAACCCACATAAAACAGATAACGGTGGCAAAGAAAGCTGTGGAGGGAGATTAAAGTAAAAAGACAGACGGTATATACACAAACAAAACAAGCAGGTAAGAAAAAGGAGTGAAGAAAAGTGAAGAAGGTGCACATTAAGAACAGGAAAGCTAATTCTGCCATATTTCAAGTTTTCTCTCTGTCAGATTAAGGTGTTTCCTCTTTCTTCCGTCCTTGACCCTTCAAGTATTTATCCATAAAACAACTTAATAAACCTGAATAAATTTATTTATTTCAAAATCCAATTTCACTTTTATTGATCATATTCACATATCAATTTCCTCATATTGACTATGCTGACGAAAAACTACCCATACATAATTTTTTTTTATAAAAACAGAAAGTGACCCATGATAGGGATCACATGTGTGTAGCAGAGGTCTTCTATAAAATAAACAAATATTTAAAACAGTCAAGTCATAAATAGATTGATGCATCAGGACATTATAAAGTTGCGGTGGATAATGTGTGGCGGTGGCCGATTATGCATTTATCAGTTACACCAACATTAGCTCCCATTTGAAATCAATTCTGGCCTCACGTGATGTAAGTTGGTCAAATATTCACCTCCTCTATGCTCTGGTTTAGTCTCTACCAACTCCAGAGGGAAATATCTGACTCTGTAGCTGTCGATGCTCCACCGTGTTTCTCTTCTGTACATGTGGTGTACAGTGGGTTTTTCAGTTAATTGGCAGGCGAGATAAGCAAGACTGAATCATTACCGTAAAGTGGTAGTCTATAAAAAGACAGAAGCTAAAATGCACTGTGTTAGGTGATCACACCACGAGATTCACACTATATATAACCGAATGTCAGTATATTTGCTAAGCAACTGATGTTTAGCAGATTTACCAGTTTACTAAAGATGGCATGATACTATTCACCGAATCTTCAGATATTTGGTCACAAAAACGAAAATAATGTAAAAATTTAAATTTGAACATGATGATTGTGTTAATGAAAAGTGAAGTGATCCAGGCAGGTGATACAATTGATCACAAGGAAACAGTTATGTTTGTGCCAGATTTGTGTTATAATCAATCCAATAGAAGATACTTCACTCAGAACCACAAATGTTGACCTTGTGTTGGTTTAAGGAAAAATCTGAGGATCAGTAAATTCCGCAGGATATATCCTCCTGGGAAAATGAATGTCTAAAATATCTTTTCGTTGCCTGTAGATGTTGAAATGTTTCAATCTGGACCAGTAGGGGACCGACAAAATGGCTAACAGTCTTGCTGCTAGCATCTAATTCCACAAACGTCCGAGAGACTGACCTAAAAAACCTTCACTGCAGATAAACCAGGTAGGATGAACACAAACGTCACCCTACATCACAGACTGGATATAAAAAGCTCTGTGCACAATATCTAACCCAAGCAGGTTTAGAAAGGGCACTGCTCTAGTGGTTGAAAATGTTAATGAGGCAAATTTCCATCCAAGTGTGTTTCACAATTTGTTTATACCCACATCAAGACTATCAGATGTAAATTACAGCTCCTGCTGAACTTGCACCATGTATCTGAGACCTGGAGGAACAATATGATTCGGTTCATCAGGCTGGACCAGTTTGTCCTGCACAGAGTTCATGTTTCTGTTCATTGGTGTTGAAAGACAAAATAACCACGCCTGCTACAAACAAGCCTGTTGTCGATAACGTAAACTCCAGAAAACTAGGAACTAGTGTAGAACACACAGCTAAGAGAACGGTTCCATAGAGGGCAACAAATAACCTAAAGTGAGTAGGCCGAGCTTGAAAATGGCTTTAGCGGCACTCCTGTGCATTTGTTGCTGCCCACTTGAAAAGTTGTTAGGACTGTTAATCAGCTCAAGAAATCTTGTGTGCATCCAGCCTGAGGGCAGAGAATGAAAGAGGTTGTTCTCAGCCAGCCAGCTCTCTGTGAACTCTTATGTAAGGACGAATCTGCATCCTGTTTCTCTCAGCTGCATTATTGATGCAGGCTTCTGTTACCACGCTGAGTGTGTGTTTGTGAACGTGTGCACCTGTAAGTCACTATACCATCCGCTGGATATTCTCTCACCTCTGCCGCTGTGTAGGAAGGGTGATCTCCTCCACCTGAAGTCTTGTCACTCTTCCTCCTCCTCTTTGCATGCTCTCTTGTTCCTTCTTCACCTCTGTTCTTTTTTTTACTCCTGTATTAAAGTAAGTCCCCTCTCTCTCTCTTTTCTCTCAGGCTTTCATTTCTCACTAGCAGATGTTCTCTGCACCATGTGGGAGGGCATTCCTCATCTCCGCTGTGAAAGAAAAAGAAAGAGCATACTTGAAGCAGGGAAAAATCAAACAAGGTCGACGGCAACACAACTCTGTAACGGCTCCGCTCTTGTGCGCGCTGCGTTCCTCTGTAGAGACGGTGTCAAGTTAAAGATCAGAGGGCTATTGCTTTTTTGTAACACAACGTTCCCATCATTATGCAATATGTGAAAGGTCATAGAAGTGCATAAACACAAAAGCACGAAGCAGCCAAGATGACTCAAAGTAGTATAGAAAAATGCTCATATATACAAACACAGATAGCAGCAGCAAGTGTGAGGGGGGGCAGAGAGAGTGGAGCATATACCCAAGGTCCTCATGGGTTCTTTAAAAATTCAAACATGCCATAAGAGCACCATGGGAGTCACCCTGCAGGTCAAGAGTGAGGCCGGGATGAGAGGCAGACATGAGGAAGGGGGAGGGGGGGGGGGGCTGAAAGGGAAGCGGGACAGAGACGTTTTTTCTTTTTTCTTCCCTCGTCCCCAGGAAAGGGAGTAAAGTCTGGCACACTAAAACTGAGTGGTAGAGTGAATTTTTCATTTCCTGCCAAAAACCGTGGCCCGAACCGAAGAAGTACGGAGTGTGGGTTAAGTGTGTGGGGCCGTGTACTGACATGGTGGTTCGATGCTGGATGCTGCATTAAGTTGACCCACTTACAAGGACACCCCCCCCCCCCCCACACACACACACATACTGCTGCACACCCCTGAAGACACCTCACCCGCTGCAGACTGGAGGACGCTTTGGCCCCATTTTATACAGTAATGTGCTTCGAGAGTGGACTGAGATGAGGTGGGAGGAAGTGGTGCTGTCTGTGTGTGTGTGTGTGTGTGTGTGTGTCTGTGTGGAGGTGCCAGGGTTAAGACTCTTGCAGTCCCTGTTTAGAAACTGACTGTTTGCTTGGCCTGTGTTAATGCTCCCGAGCTATTTCAAAATGATTCATTAGTGAGTCCTCCTGGAACAGTTCTATAATGTCCTGTAACTTTTTGTTGTTTGTAGGCTGCCCATGAGACGGACATTGTAGATGTGGCCGCAATAGAGAAGAAGATATGTAATTAAAAGAAACAAAAAGGTTTGAGGACATGGGGTCGATTCATGGTGGGGAAGATGAACATGGGAAGTATACACCAGGTGACCCTTTGGATCAAAATAAATATAAAAAGGGACTACGTGGTGCCTTGGCTGTCTTCGCACATATCCCCCCCCCCCCCCCCCCCCCCCCCTCCAGTAATCTAGTATCCCCATTGACTCGGTGTACCACCATGACATTCAGCAAAAAGGTCAACTCCTGGCTGGTATGCACGAGATAACAGGCCAGACACATCTACGGTCCGCAGAAAAACTTGGGAGATAACACGAGATACCGCCAAACAAATGAAGCTCCGTTTCATTCATGTTTGAATATCTGATTGGCCTCCGCTGTGAATAGGTGGCTCGCATGGAGCAATCAGCTCACTGCGGATGAACTCATTCACAACTTTTAAAAATAACAATGTTTATGGAACTAATTAGGGGATACAGATATATCACCATCTAGTGGAGAGAATAAATAACAGCAGATATATTCACACAGTGTCCTGAACAGAATATTTCCACTTGTCCACAGTAAATTATCACACAGGAGGCCTTTCAAACCTCAATATAACAAAGGATGTCATGAGTCTGCATCTTAGATTGTCTGGGCTGCTTTACAAGTGTTAAAGTGCACCTTCCTCCATTGAAGGGCCAAGACTATTTTGAGTGATGTGTCAACAGCTAGTACATGATAAAAAAAAGGAAAACAAAAAGTTTGAGGTACTACAGGTCTAATATATATTATCCTCATCTGCACCTGTGAAGCAAAACAATTTGCATACAAGACGGCTCACACAGCAAGTCCGGCTCTGTTCAAATGAAAAAGGATGAACAAAAGCCACCTGCTAGTACCTCCAATAATGACTACAAGAAGTGGATTAATTAATGATTTTGGATTAAAAAAAAGCTCATTATAATTTGTTAATTACAGCGCCGTAGAGGTGCCGGGAGTATATGTTGTTATTTTTAGGCAGAGCCAGGTCAGCAGTTTCCAGAGAGACCGGAGAAACCATTAACAAAAGATTTACGACAATTTTGATTTTTCATTTGCACTAGTGTGATTTCTATATTTCGTATTTTGGTGAAAACCTATTTTCAGTGATTTAAAACGCTACTGATAAGCCTCGCCTGGTTAAGATGAGGCTAGAAACAGGCATGGTACGACCGGATTCAGCTCTAAGAGACACTCCAGCAGAAAATGATTTACTATGTAGAGAACAACCTCAGCATCACTGCACAATCGTAGTAGTTTAATGGCTCGAGCAGTCCGGGGAAGAGAGGAAAACACTTGGCTGCGTTGCTGAATATGTTAATGCAATCAACCATCCAAAGATCATCTTATAATTTTTCCGTGGATCATGAGGTTTGGTGCTGCTTCATCAGCTGGAGAGAGAAAACGCAAACACTGGTTCAGACAGCCGTATTTATTATTCAGGTGTATAGAATAATTATTCTCCATATATCAGGAAACAGTGTGGAGCTGCACGGGTGGAAGTGAAAAAAAAACAAACATGATTTGTTATGAATCAGCCCTGCTTCTGATTCATGTGATTGCAGAACACGACCAATAAACGCATTCAAATGTGTTCAATCATAATGATCTAGTGCGCGGGGCGAATGCCTTCTGAGGCCAGAGCACATTTAAATTCATGTGAGGACATCAAACTGGGCCTCGCTGGGCGCCATTTCTCACCAAGGCTCTGGCGCCGTTGTTAGACCCCTACAGTGATGCGGCGAGTACACACATTAAATCAGGAACGTCAACACATCAATATTGCAATGTCGGAGCATGCAGGTAATCTCCGTTTGATCTGGGGATGAGGCAGACCCCAGGAAGCAGAAACGCTCTCTGCTCGGCCATACAACGCCACTTCAGAGCTCGACTGGCCACCGACTGCTCTGCATAAGAGACTAGGATACTGATGCAGGCTCTCAGCAGTGGGAGCTAATGTAGCACCTGGGAGCATTTAACAGCTTTACACAGCGTAACTTCCAATTTCAAGATAACTCCCAGTTACACTGCTGGTGCCGCTTCTATTAAAGCCTCCTGCCATAAAGGGAAAAAAACTGATTCACACAAATCATTAAATTCATAATGTGTTGAGACCCCGAGCAGAGCATGTGTCTGCTATTACCATTATTTTCCTGCATTTTTAATAAAAGGGAAAGAACATGGAGGGACGTTTTAGCCTACAGTTGCGTTTTTATAAAAACTACTGACTACTGATTCTACTGAGTCAATATGTACCGTGAATTTCTTTTCAATGACAATGACATAATAATGTATTATTAACTTCAATGCAGTTAATAATACATTATTTTTCTGCATTGAGTTGGAATTTTTTCCCCCATACACTTTACATAGTATGGGGAAATCGCACTCTTATATAAAGCCCGAGGTGATGCTATGTGACGGCTCAGCTTGTAGTTCAGTCACTTGGACGTTAGGTGTCACTTTTTAGCTAAATATTAAAAAAATTATTCATATTCTGGGATTTCTGGAAATATGGTCAAAAAGAGATCATTTAGATCCAAAACTTTGCATTTTAGTGATATTCCCTAAATAATATATTTTCTATTTAACTTCTAGTGCGCTTTAGACTGTTATATTAATTGCTATTCTTTTTTCACTCCTGTTTAGGTTTATTACTCTTGTTATATTCACTGTATTATATATTGTGTATTTTAATCAAGGTGTAAGATGGCATCTCCTCTTATCTCACATCACTATATGTATTTTGTCTTATTGTGTGTAAACTAAATAAGTTAAAATCAAATATTAATTATGTGACTAAACTCCAGTGACATGATATGAAAAACGCCTAGTGTTAAGCATGTGTTGATTATCTCAAAAGAAATGAAAAACGAATTAATTCAAACACATAATACTAACACACACAGCCGCTTCGTTGATCCGTGTGTCCTTGCAGTAAAATGAGTAGTTTCAAAGATTAAAGCGTTAAGCACAGATGTAGCTGACCTTGGATCAGATTAATATCCCTCTCCTCACTTTCCATCGTGGGTCTGGTGGTTACACACTGATCCTAGGTCGGTGTCTCTCCCCCACGTGCTTCCAGCCGGGGACCACGTGTCACCGTCCGGCCTGCCAGGGGACCATGTGGTGCAGCAAGATGGCGGCGCGGTGGATGGGGAGAGAAGCGGAATTAAACGCCGACGGTAGCGACTTCCTGACCCACAGCTTTCACCACGAGGTACCGGGTCACTGTCTTTATCTGCTTGGGTTTCCTGATCACCGCGCGCGGGCGGGTTTGGGCGACAGGAAGTGGTTCCCCGGCGCAGGCGAAGGCCACATGTGCGCCGGGCGACACGTGGCTGAATGAGGGTGGTTAGCTGAGCTCAGGCCGGTGGTCGGGAGGTTCGGAGGGTGTCAGGACAGTATCACATTAATAAGGATTTGATTCACATCATCGGGTCTGTGTCCATGTCCCACTTCACGTCCAGGACAGAGCACGGTCGTGTTAGAGCGGACAGGGAGCGGGCATTAGCCTCAAGAGGACACCGTGCTCACATCCGGCCGCTGCCTCTGTCCTGATCACTAGTCTGACCACCTACCGAGTCCCTGCTCTTTCTTTACCCTCCTGCCTCTGCTGTGTCCAGCTTCATCTCAGTTTGTTTACAGGCTGGTCAGCTGGTCTACCGCTTTACTGTCACGTTAAGACAGGTAAATGTCCCAGGTCATGTCCTCTGAGCTCCTCTTTCTCTGCAGCAGAGATGGAGCTCAGGTTGTGACAGCTGAGGCCTGTTGAAGGCCCCCCCCCCCCCCCTCTCTCCTGCACACCTCTGTCCTAATAAACTTTGCACCACTCTCTTCTTACTTTACTTAGATATGGACTTGAAGCCTCGTATTGCAAACTTTAAAACAAATAGTTTGACTCTTTGATGGTGTCAGTTTTTATCCTGATCTTTACAGACTAAACACTTGTGGCTCATGTTTAGATGTTATGTCACTGAGGCAGTTGTATTCATTTCATTTTAATACAAAAGAAGTGCTGCAGTAAGTACATTTATCAATTCGTCCATCAGAGAATGAATCAACGACTACTGTGAGAATCACGTAATTCACTTTTTAAGGTAGAATGACACTGTCGCTGCTTTGTCAGACATGACAGTAAAATAATAAAAAATACTAATAATTTTTCAGATGTTTTATATACAAAATTAACGATGAAAGAAACCATTCATTGATAACTAAAATGTCACTCAGTAGAGGACATTAATCCACCAACAGTTCCCTTATGGAACCACATTTAAATTCACTAGATCCAGATTTGATTTGGAACAGCAGCAAATTGTATACATATAAATATCAGCCCCTAAACATGATTTGATTTAGCTTTTAAATCAAGATTCACAAATTAATTTCTAATGAATCAATAAAATATCACAATTTTAAAGAAAGTGAAAGAAATCCCTGCATTTTCCCGACCCATACTACATCCTTCCACCAAGTTCCATGATAATCTGTCACACAAAGCATTAATAAATAAATAATTAAAATACACAAACAGTTATAATTAAACTACCAGAACACTGTCATGGTGCACTGGTTTTATAGTATTGCTGATGTATGTATAAATGTCCAAATAGGTCTGTAGCTGAGTTTTAGTGATTAACGGAGGAGTGGAGAGATGAAAAATTCAACAGCGGCAGTACTGATAATAAATTGATATTTAAAATAATAATCCCTGGTTGTAGTTTGTCCAACATGTGTCTAGTCCTTAGTGATAGTAAACTCAATACATTTGAGTTTGGCCCTGTGGGTATAACAAATTATGACATTTTAATATGTAAGTGTAGGCTGAAAGGGATTTTGATCTGTATTATTTTTTACCTTCTGGCCATTCACCAAATGAAAAATGCAAAAATACTTAATAGTTTATAAAGGGAAAAAAACAATTGATGCATTACAGTCGTTTGGTATTTGAATATTTGGTGACGGGCGAATTAAGGAGTTTATCTCAGCGGCAGGGTCTCAAACATAAAGTAAACCTCAGCCTCACTGTTTTTTATGGCTGTGTTTGCAGCATTGTCAGGGAGCTTTTCCTGTTTATGCTGAGAAAGTTAATTTTCAAGCTCATTGCGTCCTGTGCCTCAGTCTGTGCTCCCACCCAGAAGAAGGAGTGTGTTGTAAAACTGCAGGAGGTAAAAGTAGACAGGATCATTGTGCGTGCACATTCTTTATTGTACACAACGTGGGATTTGATGTCGTTTTTTTTCTGATTGTGTCTCTGCAGTCGCTCCTGAGCAGAGGTGATGTTGACGCCATGGACTCACAGTCCTGTACGGATCAATCCATCCTGTCCATTTTTGACGACCCCACAGTCACAACTGAGGTCAGTGTTAAACCTTTTCTATCTGAACGACTCCACATCATCAGTGTTCAGACGTGTAAAACACATGTCAGAGTTTTGATAGAGTTAAATAAATCAGTACATTTGGACTGTGCTGGGTCTTCACAGGATAAGAGTGGAGTGGAGGAAGAGAGCGAGTCCTTGCTGTCGGCCCTAACTGAGATGCTGGACAGCGTGGGGGATGACGAGGGGACTCTGTCTCCCTTCGATGTTCTGCCTGACACTAAGCTCCTCTCCCCCCAGAGGTGCAGGGACAACCCAGTGGTGGGTACACACACTGGAGCAACAAATTAGACGACATATCTGTTGATCTAGTGCTTCATGAATATGAGCATTAGTCTGAGACGACTCAACACCATCTTTAATGTTGCTGGTAAAAGACATTTAGTCAGGACTACTATGGTGTATGATAACATAGCATTTTTTAACCAGGCTTTCCCGTCGCCTACAAAAGCCCCCGATCTCAGTTGTCAATCAGTAATCGATGAGTGAGACACACAAAGCGAGAGGACCGACGTCACATGTCCCACTAGATTTCTAGCAGGAAAGATATGCAGGCGAATCGCAGCTTTTACAGCAAATCCGAGTGCAGGACAAAGTATAGAAACCAAAGTAGTAGTAGACTAAGTTCTTGTGTGAGTCCCACATAGCCAAAAAAGGGTAAGTGTGTTATTTTCAGATATTAAAAGCAGGGTTGGTAATATGTTTCTGATGCAGTTTTTATGTTATTTGTTGGAATCCTCTTCATCTCCTGATAGCCATCTATAAATAAATCGTGATATTTATTGAAGTGATTTGTAGGATCCATAGACTTGGAATATTGTGCTACATGAACTTGGTATTATTTAGATAACTGGACACGCTGAATAGAGACATTGACTCTTCTGGTTCTCAAAGCTTGGACACTAAAGATCTAAACCCCCCTCTCCTTCTCTTTAGGTCATATCACTCAGACCTACAGCAAGACCCACATCACCAAAGGTAACCTTCTCTATAAAGACGGATGGAAAAAAGGAAGATGAGAGCAATATTCAGCTGCTCACACAACAGAGTCAAATATCGTTAAAGTCCAAGTCAAAAGCAGAGAATGAAGTCGAGATCTTCACCTCCACCTCTTTGGTCAACCTGGTGAGGCTCATGCACCCCTACTGTCTGAAGCTGTACGTGGAGGAGGGGAGTAAAGAGAGGAAAGACCACACGCTGTTCTCCCAAGAGGAGGTGTGGCGGTACGAGAGGCCGACTGAGGGGAGCGACGAAGAGATAAATGTGGTGTCTGACGATGAGGAGCCTGTGAAAGGGGAGAGAGAGGACAAAAGAGAGGATGGGAAACTCCTGAAGAGTGTGTTGCTGAATGTAAAGAGAGCGCCACCATCCAGAGAGAGGAAAAGAGTGAGCTTCGGCCCCGTTCAAGTGACTTCTTTTAAGGAGCCAGTGGAGAAGGGACTGATTAAGACAAATCTAACTAGTGGGAACACAAGTGAGACTGTGTCTGTTCCATTCAAAAGCAGTAAAGCAATTGAAAACTTAGCAGGATCGACACTTGAACCTCAGACAGCGGCGTCTGCAGAAATGGACAGTGACGAGGCAAACGTGGTGCCACCTAAAGGTGAGACGAAGGCCAAATCACTGAGCCTCCAGCAGTACAGACAGCTGCGCCAGAAGAGACAGCCCCTGGTGGAGAAACAGGGAAGCAACACAACCAAGTGGCCCTCTGTTGCTGAGCCCCCCAAGGAGTTGACCCCCATCTTCAATTTACATGGACAAAGTCAAAGCACCTGTGGACCAAAGACCAGAAGCAGCACTGATCATCTGCATAAACCTGGCTTCAAGACTGTATCCCATCATGCATCTCTGTCTAAGAGGCCCTCAGAGGCAAAACCATCCTCTCATCTACATCACAGAGGATTAAAGCGCCCGAGACCTGAATCCAAAACCATCTCGCCTGCCAGTCCACTGCCAGTCAACACGAGTAACACAAATAGGAAGGTGCCTGAAAGCACAAGGAGTCCAGCAAAGAAACCAACATTGATCAGTATTGATCCCCCCAATCCTGTCTTCGTTACCCTGCGGGTTAGCCAAACAGCACCCCCATCCACGGTCCCCTCCTCCTCAGAGGCCAAAGTGGAGTTCCACAGCACCGACTCCGACCTCCACTGCACCACACACAAAAACCAAAAAGAAACCTCAGCGGCAACTCTTGAAAGACAACCATCCTCTTCAGAGCCAAAGCCCCGGGTGTTGTTCTTAAGCCAGGACGGCACCGCGCGGCTTCAGGGATTTAAAAACAACTTTACCCGGATCGTTTCAGATCCCTCCTCTGCACCTCTATCACTGTGTCTTCAAACAAAACAAACCGAACCTGCCTCAGAGTGCCACAAACCACAGCCACCAACACCCGGTACGGCTAAACAAACCGAGCTGGAACCAAAGACTCCTCAGGCACCAAGTGAAGACACAGAGAGGCAAATAAAGTGTCCCTCCTTCACGCCACTCTCCGCTCTGCCACCCTCTCAAATAGATATTCTCACAGCGATAAAGAAGAAGGTACCAGAGATATCCCAGGATACCTGTTCTCCAGAGGAAACTCCACCCTCGCCTCAGGTTGGCTGCAGAGCGCAGAGTCCTGCTTCCGACTCAGGTAAACCATAAGAGATGTGGTCAGCAAATCCGATACAATAAATAAAAAAGGTTCTTTATATAGCGTCTTTCAAAACACAGTTACAAGCTCTTTTACATGGAAACAACTATAGGAAACATTTAAAAGCAAGTTTAGAATCACACAGCAGTATAGCCAAGATCAGGCCTTAAAACTCAGCAGTAAAATTCTAAAATGGCACTAAAGCTATGAATTAAGCTGATATATTGAGTAAATATTACTATTGTTCCTCCACTTCAGTGATTGAAGCCCCTGATGTGACCAGTCTGCTGGAACAGTTTGAGGAAACACAAGGTGAGTGATCAGATGACTGGTGCACTTTATTTTGATGCTGATAAAGTGTTGTTTAACCTCTTAATTCTCCCTGCTCCAGCTAAAGAGGACAGAGTTTGTGAGAACCAGCCCGATCTCATCAGCACTACTCCACCTCCCAACCTGTCAACAGATGGATGCATGCAGCCGGACAGACACCCGCCTGTAGGACCAGAATCCAGATTACTCCCCACCCCCTCTGTGGAAGCACTAGAACCTTTAAGTAATTCCGAATCCTCCAGGACTCTGAAACCTCTCAGGAATCATCAACAACTCCAGACCTCGGAGCGCGTGGACATCCCTGAGCCCCTCGGCACTGAAATCATCCTCAGAACTCAGGAGCAACTTGCAAGACGCAAAAATCCTCCATCTAAGGCCATTCAGATCATAGACCCGCGTCCTCTGCCGTCCAGGAAAACTCACATCAGCACATCAGAGGCCCCTGCTGCTCACACCTCCGCTCACATGTATTTAATTGTATGCTCTGATCACGATTACTGTGGCTCTGTGGATCCTTTAGTAACAAGTGCTGCTCAGCCTAACAGAGTTAGGCCCTCTTCACTCAAGGATATTTCTGAAATAACTCATGAATTGCAGGTGACTCCCCTCGACTCAGGTGCTGCTGCTGAATCAAAAACACAGACCACGACTGGACAAATAAAACCGGTGTCGCAGCATAACTCTGAGCAACGCACCACCGGTTCAGAAACAAACCCATGTACAGACAAAGCTCTGCAGCTTTCAGATGGTGGTGCAAGTGAAGAGCAGGCGGCCCCATACACCCTCCCTACACCTCCACCCAGTCCTCCCGACAGAGGAAGGGACAAGAGGAGATATATGAGACAATCACCCCATTCTGACTCCAGCTCCAGCTCATGTCATTCTTCCTCCTCCTCCTCATCTTCCTCCTCAAGCTCTACATCTCGCTCTCCAAAGAGACGGAGGTAATCCTCGTCTGTTAACCAGGCTCATTGTTGCTCTCTTATCGGTCATCAGTGCTTCATTCCCAATTCTCAATTCACAGGCTCCATCACCGGCGTTCAGAGAGCAGTTCGTGTTCATCGTCGCCCGGCCGATCCATTTCTCACTCACCGCCTCGCCGCTACAGGCTGTCTTACTCCAGATCGAGATGCAGCAGGTCAAGATCTAGATCGTGGTCCCAGTCCAGGTCCAGATCCAGATCACCATCCCTGCAGTTTTGTAGAAGGCAGTGGAAAGATGTTTACAGGTTAGTTAATGTTGTAATTTTATGGTCATCTGATATGTAGGGATTTTCTGTCTCTTTCTGTCTTTAATTATGGATGCACCTTTGTGATCTGGTTTTTCCCCTCCCACCTTCATCACTGCAGCAGCAGAGAGTCCAGGAGTCTGAGGAGGGAGCACGAGATCAGAATCCAGAAACTTAAAGCCATAGTGAGTAAAATATTAAATTAAGTGTTGTTTTCAACTTGATAAGCAATGAATGGTGATTGATTGTAAAACTCTCCAACAGGACGAGCGCAGGGTGGTGTACGTCGGCCGTATCCGCAGGTCGATGACACAAGAAGAACTGACAGAGCGCTTCTCTCAGTTAGGAGAGGTGGAGTGTGTGTCACTTCACTTCAGAGAAAGAGGGTACGTATAGAATTCAAAACATGTCACTGTTGTCTTCACTGTTACTTGTGTATTTTTCTGTCTTTTCTCACAACATGAGTATTTCAATATTGCACCTTTGGTTTCCATAGCGACCACTACGGCTTTGTGACGTTCTACAACATGGAAGCTGCCTTTGCAGCCATTGAGAACGGCGGCAAACTACGGAAGCCTGATGAGCTGCCGTTTGACATCTGCTTCGGTGGAAGAAGACAGTTCTGTAATTCAAACTACTCTGATCTAGGTGAGACCAACAAGGACAAGTACATAACTACACTGAAGAAAACAGTTTCCCTTATATCTTCGCACAACTTATCCTGCCCAATCACAGTGATTTCAGTGACCAGCACCAGAGGAACCATAATATATATTGCAGGGGACGTCACATCCACGTACACGTACATGCATGGTCAGGAACCACATGAACACCCTCAGGCTACAGCCACACAACTATATTTTAGTTAAAAAATAAAAAGCACTGTTTCTACGTTGGCGCCTGATGTCCTAGTGAGTTTATGAGCACCTGAAACAGTTAAGTTGGAAAAACGGCGACCAACACTCTGTAACATCGAGGATCAGGACAACATTTCATTCGTCGCAACAGCAACAATAACTGATTCTCCACTTCGGGGTTCTGTGTAGCACCTCAGAATGTACAGATGTTCTGAACACTTCAGTGACAGTGTCAACAAAACCTAAACATTTGTTTCAGCACCCCTCCTATTCTGAGCCTGTAAATGTCCCTCTCTTCCTCAGACGCGAACAGAGACGCAGACCCCTCTCCTGCCAGGAGCAGGCTTGAGGACCTGGACTTTGACTCGTTGCTGAAACAGGCCCAGAAAGGATTGAAGAGGTAGCAGAGCTACGAGCCCAGGATGTGCCGGTGACAAGAACGTGTTGTTTTTTTCTCAAGAACCTCATAGCTTTTCAGAGCTTTTTCTTATGTAGCAAACCTTCATATGTTACTGCTTTTTTTATGTTGTGAGTCTAAAATGCATGCTGGTTTTATGTGTGCAGTAAATATGCACTCTTAATTTGAAAACATGTGTTAATGGAACAAGTTAAAGTCTTTTATGCATTCCATAACACTGATAAAGTTTTGTATATATAAAAGAATAAAGTTTGTTTCTTGAAGAGCTACAAGTAAACTTTCTTTTGAGCGGCTGCGTCCTGAGAGATCCAATCAGAGTCAGAGTTTACAGATGGGTTCGATGACAATGTTTGTGTGTTGGCACGAGCAAGAGAGAGAGACGAGTCCAGGGGCAGAAGGAATCTCGTGCAGCTGTTGAAGAAAGATTTGACCAATTTAAGAAAAGTATCAGTCATCATGTGGTGATCAGTGTTGATGTTGCAGCCACAAATAAATCAATGTATGGTAACTGAGAAGAGTGAAAATACATTTGATTCAAAGTGAACCGGTAGCAGGTCAGAGATGTCAACTGAGTGGGCGGTCCTTCATATATGTCCCAGGATGCATTTGTATCCACACAATGAAAATAATGTGGCCACATGCATTCAAGAAGAAGAATTTTGATGTGTTCAGACCTGAACTTGTGATTGAGTCACTCAGGAAGGATGTTCATACCAGGTCTGAACAGGGTCTCCAACGTGGAATTTCTCAATCCTCGTTCAGTGGTCCCAGCTCAAATGATACATAATGTGCATTCACATAAATAATAGTAAAGCTAAAGGGCAAGACATATCTCAGCTTTGGCAGGAAGTCGGTGACAGAAGGCCTTGTTAGGGGGGTTTCTGACCAAGGTGTCGTAGTCTCCTGCAGCACATCATAGAGTTTACCAAACATTTTCATTGCTGTTGGCCAATGAAATCAGCTGTTGTGGGGGGGCTCTTAACTCGGCACCCCAGCCAATCTTCTGCATGGGACACTAACTTATAACTGTTCAATGTTTGCATGAACTTGTTTATAATTTGTTATTATGCATAGCAGGAGTTCTTCTTAAGATCCTTAGAGCCGTATTACTCTCTTTCACTACTTTGCCACACTCATCTTCTCTTCATTTGTCATCTACTTCTTTGTTTAGGAAATTAACTATCCCTGTTCTTAACACTTTTGAGGTTTCAGGGGTTAACAACGTTGCAGCCGAATTCCATACATTGAAGTCAAACAAAATGAAAATGCCTCCATACTGCTCCTGTGGTGTCATCCACATGTCTTTTAAACCCGACATATCCAAAACAGCCTCAGTTACACCAGGTTCTTAGCCTCCTATACTTACTGCTGTCGAGAGTGCTCGCAAGATGAAATCAGCAAGTAACTGCTGCAGTTACTAGGTCGAGGATATCAGAGGGAATTTAGGCTAAAAACAACAATTTAAATGTGGAGGCCTACAGGCACTTGAACGACATCAAAGGAGCAACATGGGGAGTATTTCCTTTTTTTTATTGAATTAGTGGTTGCCATTTACTTTGGCTGCAACGCTGTCTACCAGTGAACAAATCTTTTGTTCACTCAACACTCCAACCACCCCTCTATCGGCAAAGTGGTGAGTAGATAATGAGGGAATTTTCATTTTGGGTGAACTATCCATTTAAGGCCACTGCGGACATCCTGCTTCAGTTGCTCGATCCGTTCCCAGTCTTCTGTTTCTGCTTCTTCTTTCGGTTTATTGGCAGATGGAAACCAACGTCAAGGTGCATTCAATATTAGTTTGATCTGTAGAGTGGACGAAGCCAGCCCCTATTCCATCTCAATGTTCTAAAAATCAACATAATAAAATGTTGTTCCTTAAGATCCAGCAAAGATCACCATTCCACATTAATCTTCTTCTTATTATCTCTTCTTCATTGGCAGGTGGAAACTAACGTCAAGGTGCATTACCGCTATCTAATGTGACAACTGTACCTTCATGTCAGAGCCTGACTATGAGAGACAAGGTGCTACATTTGACAGGTGTCGTGTTTAACACCGTGTTCAAACCCCAACGCAGAGACAGAACACAGAGCACTACGCAGAATGGAAAGTTCAAGCTTCTTTATTGTACAATCAAAGATGACACGAGGTTGAGACGATGAAGCGGAGTGCGAATGATTTCACTCACAGGATTCATTTTCAGGATTTATTATGAAATATAATTTCATGTGCAAATATTGATGTAGTCTCTTAGGCTGGGTGTCAATATCTGGTTTCCTCAGTGCTGATACATCCTGGCATTCTTCCGGGTGTGCCTTCTATCTCTGAAGGATTCCTCCACCTCATTATAATTAGAAGGGACTTGCTGCCGATGGTTTGTTTCAGTGTAAACTGCAGACCTCTTTCGCTTGGCAGCCTCACGTCTGGGAGCCGAGTCTTCTTCTGTGTCAGTCGTGAATGAGAGCCTATCTACCACCTCCATGGAGCTGGTAGTTCTAGAGTCCCTGTGCATCATCCTCTGCTTGTATAAGGGTGACCTAGATCTTCCTTTCCTATTGATGAGCTGTTCATTCAGGGATTGCTCTTTTTCCAACTGTTGTTGGGTCTCCAGCAATGAGAGCCTATCTGCTCCCTGCCTAGCAGCAAAATTTGAATCCTGGCATCGAGCGTCCTGCTCGATCCTGAAGTTCAAAACTTTTTGTTGCTTTCGCTCTTCTTCTCTCGAAGCCCTGAGTTTATTCCGAAGGTCACTGGTCAGGTGCTGCTGCTTCCCTGCTGGGATAAGAGCCTGGGAAGATGTCTGTCTCTTCCGTCCTAGTCTGGGAATCTTGTATCTTTCCTTCTCAGCTTTTAGCTCAGTCACCACCTCCATGGAGCTGGAAGTTGTAGAGTCCCTGTGCATCATCCTCTGCTTGTATAAGGGTGACCTAGATCTTCCTTTCCTATTGATGAGCTGTTCATTCAGGGATTTCTCTTTTTCCAACTGTTGTTGGGTCTCCAGCAGGTCATTGCAGGCCTGGACTCTCCACCCTCGTTCATATTGAGCGTTGTCCCTCTCCTTGTTCAACAGGTCTTTCAGATGTCTGATCTCTTTTTGAAGGCCCTGGTACTCATTCCTGGTGTACCAATATTTTTCTCTCTCTCTCTTTTCAGAGGTCAACTTGAATCGTGACATGGTGGGACAACTTGCTCTTTCTTCCTGGGGTTGAATCAGGTTGAATCAGCAGTAATCTTGCTGTTTGATTTTGTCGTTGAGCAGATGCCTGATATTATTTATCAATAGGCTTTCTCTCTCAAAGCTGTGAGATGCTCAGAATGATCAAACACTGGTTTATAGGCAATGATTAAGTCAAGAGCTGCATGAAACATCAAAGACACAGAATGTCTATAATCTTAGAGTATTCAATTCTTCTATGATCTTTTTTGCATTGTTTACATTCTAAATAAAAATCTATGATTCAAATTTAAACATTAAAAGATGCTTCCCTTTTAATATTGAAAACATGGTTAATTGATCCTAAAGTGATTGACAGGCCGAGCAAACATTACACACCGTTTTTATCAATGATCAATTGAAATGTTGATGTCACTCCTTGTTTTGCTGAGATCAGCTTCTTGTTCAGTGACTCTACACAAGCAGCTCTAGTTTTTACTTGTCCATCTCAAACAAGTGTACTGCATAAAAATACACATCCATATATTTACACCTCAACTGTCTGTGCACTGAGCTCTTAGTCAGGCCAAAGTGCAGATGACCTACAGTGAGCCCAGTATCTGAAGGCATCCTGTACAGACAGAGATGAAGCAATAACTAACTGCTTTTAAGCTTTTCCCCATTTTATTTCATAATATGTATTTGATCATTATTATCTGACATTATATTTTTTGTTATATATCTTTACAGTACTGCCCAGCACCTGTAGAAATAATGCCGTGAACAGTAGGGGAGAGTGGGGTAATGTGGAACATATTTTACATTTGCTCCCCTCTAGGCGAGCAAAAATGATATATGAGTGAAATTTACAAATTTCCCATTAATTCAGGATGTTTTCTAGCAATGGAAATGATCAGAATGTCTTCAGGACAAAGGGCAGTGAAAATATGATTGTTTTAAAAAAAGTGGTCTTGTGTCCCACTTAACCCCGGCTACGGGGTAAAGTGGTCCACTTACTTTTTCCACTTTAAAACTATCATAACAACACATGTTGTAATAGATAAAATACTGATAGCTAGATTGACAACCACACATTCCAAAACTAATATCGGACTAGTAACAGAATCATGGGGATTGGTCAATTAAGCACATTTATGATTATTATGATTCATGTGATCTCTTGCACACCCTAGCTTACCTGCACATTGTTTCTCTGTCCAATTGGCAGGGACAGGGATATTGTTTTTCTCTGCGTATTCAAATGCCAGTTCACGGCACTTAACTGGAGCAAGGACATGGATCTGGTCAGCTAGCTGTTTCAAGTGTTTGGCAAGCTCCTCCTCCATCTCATCTGTGAATATTCTCTTTACCTCAGCTACTGCACCCCAGGCTACTGGTTTTACTTTCCCTTTCTCTTTTTTCTTTATGAATCTTTTGAGGGTTGTCTTATCAATATTTCTATCCCTTCCAGCTTTTCTTAAGGATTTCTTTCCTTGCATGACCTCAGCGGCTGCACTCTCCATCTCTGGGAGGGGTGTTTGGCCCCAGGTTGTCTTCCTGGTGTATAGTTTCTTGACATGATGGCTTTTCTACAATGTTTATGACATTAAAAATAAAACATATATAATGTAATATAACACTAAAATATGTTTAAGACTAAACTTAACTTGTGCTTCATGGTGGGGTAAAGTGAGACACTGTCTCACTTTACCCCACAGCATTTGTCACACTTTACCCCGAAGCCACCGTTTTAGAAAAACAACTTCTCTTAGCAATTCAGGCTAATCTTCAGCTAGCATCGATCACATGGTTTTATATGTTGGAAGTTCACCAACATGTATGATATAAGTTTTTCTACCTGAATCAATTTGTTTTGACACAACAGTTGATTAAGTTCAAAGCAAGAAAATGTACTTTTACATGCAAAAAACACATTTTTGTGAAAAAACATACTTTCCACAGCATCAGCACCAACTTCTCTTTCATGGCAAGGGGGGAATGGGAGGGGCTTGAAAACATAATGGTCATATGACCACAAATGTGTACCGTTGCCTAGATACAGGGGGTTTCTCACATTACCCGATGTCCCACATTACCCCGCTCTCCCCTATGTATTTATCAGTCATGGAAAAAAAACTAAATGTAATTAATAGACCACCAGCTCACCTTTGCACACATTTAAAAAATTCGTGTTCAGTGTTTGTGTCTCTTCAAATATTCCCACTGACCCCATGATGCTGAGATCATGTCTCTATGGGCCCAGATCATCTGATGGGGGACTCCATGTTTTGATTTTGCCTGTGTGTTTGTGTGTGTGTATTGCCCAGTCCCAACCATGTCCCAACTGATACTACAAACATTGTGACCTCAAGTGTTCACAGACCAATCAGACAAAGACATTTTCACATCTTTTAAATAATTTAGTTGTAATGCTGACCATAATTTTGGCTCCAAAGGGCCCACCCGAGCCTCCAGGTGGCTCGAAATTAAGTCCTCCACAAATCTGGAATATGTCAGGATAATGGCCGCCTCTCCATCCACATCCACCGACTCAAACACTTCACCCATCCCTCCATTGGTACATAGTGGTGAGGAGGTAATGAGGGAATTTTCATTTTGGGGTGAACTATCCCTTTAAGGCATAGCGACGAGGGCCCTTTAAGACGTTTACCCGGAAGTCAGAGCGTCTCTGGTCAGAGCACGTTCAGTCAACTTGCGCCGTGACGTGACGTGAACTTCAGTCCTGTCACAAGAGGAGCTGCTTCTTCCTCAGCTTTTACACCAACACACAGTTTGTGCGCAGGCGCGAGAGGACGGCGTAATAAGAGGGGAATCAAATAAAAGGACATGAGTGTCAGTGGCGCTGTGTCACAACCAGGAGCTGCTGGAAACACACTCTGAACTACTGTCAGTGAACCATGGAGACATCCCGCAGAGCCAGGGGCCAGGAGGGACGCTTCATCTCCGGAGTGGTGGAAGGTGAGCAAGCCTGGGACCAGGGGCCCCGAACTGGACCCCATGACCCCCCTGCTGCAGCCATGTAAACAGACTGTTCTCTCCACCTCCACACGGTGTAAATGCAGCCTGGCTGTCGCTCGTGATCACCTGTAACACATCATCTTGTGGGACATAACTTTACCTTTGCTTGATGCAGGTTTTTATGGTCGACCGTGGACTATGGAGCAAAGAACAGAGCTCTTTAAAAGGTGTGTGTGAGTATAACTGCACAGGTGGAGCCTGAAAGTGTCTTGTTGTCATTTGTTGGTGTTCACTTTGATTTGTGTTGACTTGTCAAACAGGATGAAGAAATATTAGAAAAGATTATTTTGAATTCCTTTGCTCACTGTGATCAGATCCTCCCCTCACCATCACTTCTGTTCACATGTTAACTGACACACTGTGTGGTGGGGCTTCACAGGGAGCAGAGGTGGGGTCTGAACACGTACCTGTACGCCCCCAAGGACGACTACAAACACAGGATGTACTGGAGAGACATGTACTCTGCGGCGGAGGCCGGTGGGTTTATTCCCTCACATGTTCACACTGAAATCATTATTTCATTCTTCTTATTGTTTGTGCTCTAAGACGCTTTCCTATCCATCCAGCCAACTTCAATTATTTAAAAAAAAACGTCATTCTTCTTACTTAGTTTATTATCCTATCAAAAGCCTTTGTTCCAACCACACACTATGGACTCTGTGGCCAGGATCCACCGTCCAGTTGATAATAACAGTGATATTAATAATAATAATCAGGGATAAATGTAGCTTTTATCCCTTTTCTTAACACAGTTACACATTGTTTCTTAATAAGAAATATTGAGTGAGAAATAAATGAAAATGTAAATTTAACAAAAATGTCCAAGATAGTGAAATTATTCCTGGATCTGTCTCCTGATCTGGATTTGCACCAAATTTGAATGCCTCCATCCTTAGCTTCGGTTTTATCGGTTTAATTTTCTTTTTTGTGTAATCTTGCTAACAAAAAAAATAACAAAATATGCAAACCAACAAACCAACAAACAGACAGGGAGTGAAACATGTCCTCCTTGGTAGAGGTAAAAACAGCCAACAACATATAGGAGTGTTCACATTTTATATCCTCAGTATCTGCTCAGAGACGATGTTTTAATAGCTGTCACCATTGGTTGATTAGATGTTATCAGTACTGTTACAGACTGAAGGGCAGTGAAGATGACCTATAAAACTATCATGTCTCTGAAGACTCTTAAGTTCAAACGCTATCAGCGGACTTTGGGCAAATCAAAAACAAATCGTACTATGCACATTGAAGGGCAGGGACGTCCCAGAACAGTGGCAAACTGCCAAATAAAACTTTTGTAATCACTGAAAAGAACTACATTTTGACTAAAGTGGTCTGAAGGCTGAATTAAAGTCAATCTAGAGTCGGAGTACACAGAGAAATATGTGTATAATAATATAATATTCAAAAAAATATAATTATCACTGTAGAGCGTGGTCTTTCAGGACATATTGGTTTGATGTTCAGATTTTGTAATAGTTCCATTCAAAACCATTCACGCGCACTGAAACATCCCCTGCCTGGGTTTCGATTCTCTGCTTATGCTCACACTGTGCGCTCGTGCTCAGATATTTTGTTGCCCAGACATTTTTCCTGCTTGAGCTCTTCTCCTCGGGCTCACGCTGCTCCTGTGCACATCTGAAACATCTGCTCGGGGATTTCTCCTCTGCTCTTGGATTTTTTTTCTTATGCTCTTGGATTTTTCTTGGACTCTGTGAAAATTCACCAACCAATAGAATGCCAGGTTTTGACAAATGAACTTGCCCCACCCTTATTGTCATTATGGAAGTGAATGAACCTGATTAACGTGACCCCCTGTACGGGACCTTCTAAGATTTCTTATGGCCTACAGAGGACCATGTGAGCGGGGAGCCATTTACTGCTCATTAATCCAAACACTTGAACTTGTTCATCTTAACTTCCTCATCAACATGTTTTGTTCTTTTCCCCAGAACAACTCGTGGCCTTGATTTCAGCAGCGAAGCAGCACGACGTCGATTTCATCTACGCAATCTCTCCAGGTCTGGATATTACTTTTTCCAGCCCCAAAGAGGTCGCTTTCCTGAAGAGGAAATTAGATCAGGTACGACTTTGTATGCGGAGAGACGAAGGGTGGAGCACGAGAGATAATTTAATCTCAGCTGTTTTATGGCTCTCTGAGGGTTTGTTTCAACACCACATTACTTTGTATGAAACAGGCAGCAGTAAAATAGAAACATCTTGTGTGCAGCAAGTAGGTCAACAGGCATGTGATGGCCTTGACACCGCTGCAGGTAATGGGTTTAATTCCCAGTGGAAGGACCCTTTTGAGAAAACTTTGTACACAAGCAAAGAAACAAATCCAGCACGTGAAGCTAATATTTAGACTCTAGCTGATCCTGTTTGTTCAAGCGTTTAATTCAATTATTGAGGATCATCGAGTATTTTTTTTGGTATTTCGGCAGGTGAAGGGGTTTGGCTGCAGGTCCTTCTCTTTGCTGTTTGACGACATTGAAGCCGAGATGTGTCCGGCCGATAAAGAGGCGTTCAGCTCCTTCGCCCACGCTCAGGTGGCCGTCACTAATGAGGTGTACCAGCACCTGGGGGAACCCGACACCTTCCTCTTCTGTCCGACAGGTCAGAGAGTGGAGCTGCATAAAAAACGACACTGAAGGGAACATGGATACATTCCATTCATAGTTTAAAAACAACCAGAAAGTTAAAACATTTTCTCAACTAAAATATCACTCACCTAACTCTGCTCATGCCCAACAGTCTTGTTGCATTCAATCAAGCTGCACCACATTTAACACACTCATAGATATCGGTTCCCTAAATGAATACAATTTATGAATTATTCCTTGGTGAAAATATTGATAAAGAGCTCTATCTTTCTGTCTTTTTTAAATATCCTTCTGTTTAGATTCCACATTTTAGTGGGGGGTCACATCAATACTTTCTTTTCTTTTATACATTGTCCTTGTCCTTGCTTTTATGCGTAAAATAGCTGTTGGAAAAATAATTAAGAAAAGCTATGCATATATCCATATCCACCCATGCACAGTTCCTTTATTCAATATTCTGTTGTGTTTCCCCAGATTACTGTGCAAGATTCTGCAAGCCCAACGTGTCCCAGTCGTCTTACCTGCACACTGTGGGAGAGAAGCTGCTGCCTGGTGTGGACATACTGTGGACTGGTAAGCTCAGACTGAAGGTGCAATCACTGTTATAGTTTAAAAAATATATATATATTTAATTAGCAGACTTTTGTTTATGCCCCTTCTTTTTATTATTTAGGTCCTAAAGTGGTGTCTCACAAAATCTCAGTTGAGTCCATAGAAGAGGTGTCTTCTGTCCTGAAGAGGGCGCCAGTCATCTGGGACAACATCCACGCAAACGATTACGATCCCCAAAGACTTTTCCTTGGGCCCTTTAAGGTAAATACATGCCTGTCAACACTGGCATCAGTAAAAGATGGTCTTATAAGAATGTTTCCCGGTCCAGCCCCTGGATCAGTTTCCTAACACATTCATTAAATATTGTCCTCTGTGAAAAGGACCGACCCACTGAGCTGATTCCCAAACTGAGAGGAGTGCTCACCAATCCTAACTGCGAGTTCTACCCGAACTTTGTGGCTATCCACACTTTGGCGACATGGTGCAAAGCAACTGCTGATGAAGGACCCAGGGATGTGGAAATGGGTCAGTGTGAAAGTTTGACATAAAGTACAAACCTAAAAAACAAGCCTGTGCAGTGTCTCACTGTCCCTGATCTTCATCAGCAGACGATGAGGAGCAGGACCCCTGCTACAGCCCCCACAAAGCCCTGACCCTGGCCCTCACTGACTGGCTGCAGGAGTTCCTGAGCACGGATCAACCTGGAGGTAGAGTCTCATGACAGAACACGTCTCAGTAAACTCAGTCTAAATTCCACAGATACCTTCTCTCTCTAAGCAGGACCCAAGGTCAGGTAAAAGATAAAGGGCCAACCAACAGTACAGTGTCTACTCTTATGGACTTTCATATTTACATATATGTGCCAGACAAAGAGGCACCAACTTTAACTCTTTTATGTATTTTACCAGTGGCAAGACATCAAGACACAATGTGATTTAGGAATGCACATTTAGACTTTCTAAAGGATGCGAACACCTACATAGATATTAACATGGAGAGTGACAGCAATTCCAGCCATTAATGGATAAGCGGTTATAATGGGTGACACAAGTAGAGGAAGATATACGGGGATGTTGTGGGAGACATCTTCAGACTTGGGGGGGGGGGGGGGGGGGGGGGGGACAGTTGCTCATGTTACTATGTTAGAGTTGTATATTCTTCCCCCTTCCCCTTGATGCATCAAGTCTACATTAACATCTTCTGAATAAGACATCAGCTGCTGCCTGAGTTCTCCTTTCACCAGCTTCCAGAAAACTTCCCTAACATTGATTATATCACAAAATAGATGGAGCCATGTAAGAATAAGACAAGAGTGTTTTGGTTCCCTCCACATGCTTCCTGGCCCGCTTTGTCCTCCAGCTCATCTGAAGAAGGACTCAACCGATGAGGAGCCCATGCAGACAGACAAGGGAGACAGCTCCTACGTTCCTGGACCTGGAGAGAACCCGCTGTACACAGCAGAACCTCTGACCCTGGACGACCTGAAGCTGCTGTCAGACCTCTTCTACCTGCCGTACGAGCACGGGAGCACAGCCAGGGCCATGCTCCAGCAGCTGGACTGGCTCACGAACAACAGCCGCGCTGCAACTGCAGAGACAGACCAGGTAATGCTTTGTGTATCTGCAGTATTTTTTTTAATGCAAATGATGGGTTGCACATGCTTTTTCACACAACTCCCGGTGTTTTCCAGACAGCGGAGTGGTGCTCACGAGCGCAGCAGTTTGATGACATGTGTGAAGCGGTGGTGCAGATGTTTAACCGCCTGTCAAACGCCCCCAACCGCAGAATTCTGTACGACCTCTACAACTACATCTGTGACATTAAGAGTGGAGTTGGCCTGGCCCGAGCCTATGTGAAAACACTGGGTGAGAAAATGGAAGTCTTCTAATGATGGTCAAGCTACACAGGCTGGTGGATACGGAATGAAAACCCCAACAAGTGTTGATTTGATCAGTGATCTAAAGCCATTTTCAGAGCAGGCAGGAAGGAGAACATAACGGACCAATTCCGCAGCTGAAATCAAATGTTTTTATCTACAGCACATCAATACCAGCGTTGATTCTTATCAGCCAAAAAGTTTTCAGTGTCCTCTACATGTGTGGCTCCACTTTTTTATAGTTTTTTTTTTAGTTCTGCATGTTCCTCTTGCATTCTCACATGGGCTCAGACATTTTGCGACATTTTACTTGAGAGATTGGGAGAAAAAACTCGGCAGAATTTTCTTTTCAACTGAATCGGACGTGTTATCGCGTACACACATATGTCCGACTCAGGACATGTGTGTATGCAGTTTCAGGAGAATCTTCCGAGTTCAGCGTAAGCCTGAAAGAAGTTTTGCAGAAATCTGTAAATGACATGCCCAATCCTGTATTAAAGCCTGTGAGTTTTAGCATTAGCCTCTGTCTAAATCTGCCCCGTTTATTCGGTATCCAACTTGTTTATATCAGATTTATGAAATGTGTTGCCACTCGTCAATTCCTATGAAAACCGATGTCTAAAGCAAGAAGCATTTCTTTCATCAGTATTCCCTCAATGCACATGTCACATTATGGCAGGCAGAAAACTGTACTCAGGCAAGAATGTTTAAGATTAAAACGACAGGACAGAAAGGTTAGCAAAAAACGTGGACTGAAGATGGTGGCTACTGGTCATTGACTTCCAAATGTGATTATACCAATATGAAAAGCGTTACATTGTTTCTGTCTTCCATAGGAGGACGGGGGCAACCCTCCGTCCAGCTTCTGAATGAAGAACCTGAACCCTGGGACTTCAGAGGAGGACTCTCCGGAGAGTTCCAGGTAATCAAACCGAGTCAAAACAGATAAATTCATTATTCACACTAAATATGCCATTTTCCCATTAAATAAACCATGATAATTGTGAATAATGGGTCAATACAACTAGTAAATATAGTTATTGTTATCTAAGATTTCTGAATGTTTGTCTTAATAAATATGAACATACTGTACACTTGCACTCACAGAGAATGCTGCCCGGACACGGTAACAGGGACCTGTTCAGACATCCTCCCATGACAGCAGTATACTGCATACGACCATACTGCCCTGAGGACAAGGTAAAGAAGGCAGATCCTCAGACGTCCTGATTAATTTTGGTTTAAATTACGCAGTTATGTTGCATAGTTTTGTTTCCTGTCTTAGGTGGCGGTGCAGATGATTTTCAGAGAGATGCAGAAAGCAGGAGAGGGCAAAGTTCCCCTGATGACACAGCCACCACTTATCTGTGATAGGTTAGAAATAATCAATTACTCTAATCGATGACTCTATCCTGAGAATTGATGTATTAATACCATCTTAACCTCTGCACTGCCTCATTGCAGCTTGTCAACAGGTGACATCTCCCCTTCCCCTCAGTGTGCTCTCGTCCTGGAGGATGAGATCGGGATGTGCGGTTACGCACTGGCACTCACTGATGCCAAATCAGCTGCAGCCAAGATTCAGGTGAGCTAATGTGCAAGAATCATTTTCCAGAACATGAGCCAACGGAAAAAATTCAATCTTATTTCATTGTATGTTATCTCCCCCCTCTAGAGGGCAACAAGTGACTCAGTGTTTGAGGAATTCCCATCCTTGATCACTGTGCAAATGCTGCCTCGGGTCACTGACCCCTCTCCAGCCAAGCGAATGATTGGTCAGCTATTGTCCTCCATCAGGAGCACTGGTAGGTCCAGGCCGTGCACAATGCCTGTGATTATTCTGAGATGAGCCTCATCTATAAATTGTATAGGCTGCATAACAGTTGTACACATGCCAACTGTAGATGTTATATATACAGACAATATTTCCTTTTTTAATTGACAATCAATATAATATGAGTTTACCCTTCATTTGTAGATGTGTTGATCCAGTCAAAGAAAGTAATAACTATAATACTGATCCAGTGTAAAGCTGAAGCTTCTGTTATTTTTGCACATCTTAAATACAATCCATGCGACTCGTTTTTGGATAGAACTTTTTTTTTGTGCGTTTCATCCAAAAAAGATAAAATCTCAAACACCATCTTGTTTTCCCTCTCAGGTTCCAGAGGAGCGTTCTGTGAGTCGAGGCACAGCGATCAGAGGAAGCT
Source organism: Pleuronectes platessa (assembly GCF_947347685.1). Taxonomy (NCBI): domain Eukaryota; kingdom Metazoa; phylum Chordata; class Actinopteri; order Pleuronectiformes; family Pleuronectidae; genus Pleuronectes; species Pleuronectes platessa. The sequence goes on along the minus strand of NC_070628.1, from coordinate 21,893,721 downwards.
GGACTTCTACACTGAACTTGGATCCTTCAAACCCATTAAAGTGGCCGGTCTTCCTCAAGACATCCTCGCCATGGCAACAAACCTGTGAACAAAGCTGCTCACCGCTATTTTACTCAGGTTTGAATTGTTGAGATCAAACTGTTCTGTGAATAATCACTGAGTTAAATTTGTCTTACAAACTCTTTTATGATTAAACGTGGAATGCAAAATGAATGATTTTTGTAGCCATGAAAATTGCAAAAAGTATAGTGATTGTGTTTTAGAGAAAATGTTTGTAACTGAAAATAATAAACATTTTAATCATATGTTGTGTTTACATTTTCATTCTTGAACAGCGGAAACTTTGTATAGTGATCTGTTCTTATCAGGTAAAATTATCATTATTAGTTTTACATTCTCAATTTGTTACACACACGTTTTTGTAATTTTTTTATATTTATTACATAAATATAATTACTTTGTAATTTTTTTATATTTATTACATAAATATAATTACTCCCCCAAGTCTGAATAGTCAGGGTGAAAACATTACACATTATTTACCTAACACATGTTACCTGTTGCTGTTAGAGAGGAGAGACATGAATAACAGACTGTAAAAGTCCCAAAACGCACCACAGGAGAACAGTGAGTTTTAGAGCTGAGCCTTCACATCAATTCACCCGTTTCATGCCTTCTGTCCAAGTCATAAGGTCAAATCACTCTCTCCATTTAAACAATGACAAAGAACATCTGATCTGTTTGGGTTTTAGGACATTAACCCTTTGTTAACTATTAAGTGAGATTAAATGTAACATTTAAAATGTAGATTAGTCTGGCCTTCTATTTTCCAATAGTGTTCATGAATAAATTCAACACAAAACAAAGTTGTGTAGGGAAAGAAGGAAGAAGCAGTTGCTGCAGTTTAGCAGTTCAAAACCCAGACTTAGTTAGAAAAGAGCAGAATAATGTGACAACAGCTTAAAATAATTTTTTCTTTGTGTTATGTGTGAAAAGACCCCAAATGAAAACTAATCAAATTATTTCCAATGAACATGTACAAGATTGAGGTGTCCCTAGCTTTTTGACCCATGTAAGCAGTTGATCACTTTAAACAGTTTGCACTGTAAATCATCAGGCGTCTGTAGGTGGTACACACAAACATAACAAGTCGCTTAAAGAAAAGAAGACATTTTAATACGTATTTTCAGATGATACAAAATGAATATATTAATAGTTTATCTTTGTATATAGTCGCTGGTTTTTCCGTCTACTGGTTTGAAAAGCTGATAATATTCAGTTTATTAAAATGTGAGTGAACAATTGGGCAGGACCTGCCCAGAATAATGTATCATGTTTAACAGCGCAGAGGTTGCTATAATAAAAATGATAATGGCTGTACCCATTAATATATAACTCAATACAAAATTAATAAGAGAAACATCAGTGTCTTAAAAGGTCAAAGTAAAATCCAAAAGCAACAAATCAGCTCAATATTTCAAGTCATTTAAGGACATTCATTTCTATTTGGTTTGGAACATGCGGTTTCACCTCGTTCCCCTGAGTGTAACCACCAGCAGAGTTCAGCTGCAGTCGAGGAGGTCCACATCGACCTGGTGTATATCTATGTCAGAGGTGTCTCATTAAACCAGGAGGTCTAATGCAGGACTCACATGTATGTGTTGAAATATTTAATGGAAATGCTGTGGGTGGGGCCCTCGTTGGCGATCTGCATTGTGGTTTTGTTGCTGCATGTTCATTGTGCTGTGTGGTTGTGGAGCCCTAAACTTTTTATGTGGCAGTGAAGGCACCAGCCAATCATATCCCTTTAATACCGTTTGTATGTTAATGTTAATTCAAAGAGGAGGCAGAGGCCGCTGGTGACCCTGGTGTACGTTCATCTGGTTGTGGATTTTATTCACCACTTACTTCTCATTACTATTGTATTGATAACTAGCATAGCATGTTAGCATGAAAGCTAACTATGTTGTGTGTCTCAAGAATGAAATTGCGATTGTTATTGTTAAAATGCTGTCGACAATATTGGGCACACCCACCATCAAGCATTAACATATGGAATGTGTGCGAGTCCTGCGGAACTCCATGTTGAGACTGTATTCTTTTATAAGGAAGCCAATATCCACCAGTGAAACAAAAAAGATGCTAAACCAAATGAGATTAAAAAGAAGAAAATATAAAACCGTAAGGTGAAATCATGGGTCACTCATTCATTTGGGATATAAACTTGTTATTTTGAGACAGTAAGTCATTATATTGAGAAGGATTCTTGTTCTAATGATTTATATGATTTTTTTCAACTAAGTGGCAGAAATAGGCTTCAATAATTTTGACTTAAGTTAGTTTAAAATCATATTTGGTGGTGACTGGTGTGGGCTGACAGTCACATACAGGTCTGCAGCTGATAAGACTTATTTGTTCTCCCCTTGCTGCGTGGCTCTCTCCTGCACTTCTATCTTCTGTTGCGGCTCTCAGTCATCTTAATATAATTATGAAATATAAAAGTTTGTGTCATAAAGCATTGCACAGTAGAACAGAGATGAGAATGTATACTTAAAACTTAAAACAACAGTGTTGCATATAAATAGTTCAGTTCTTTATCCTCTGAGACATGAAGGACCACTGCAGCGTTTGCCTACAGGAACATGTGCACCTTCAGCCCAATCGCTTTTAAATAAACTCTAGCCCTTCATACTTCACGTCCCCGATCTTTGTCTCGGGCATCAGCACACGACCGTCAAGAGTGAGCGCGATGATGTAGGTGGCGATCCTGCCCGCATCCTCCTCTGACTTTAGGGCCAGAATGATCTGATCGTCCGTGTCTGGAACAAATTTAAAGGAGGAGAAGCCGTGGGTGGGGTTGAGCGGTCCGACGTGCCGTACGCTCATGTAGCTGAAGTCTGCAGGGCAGGAGAGCAGGAGGTTGGTGGCACGCCGCTCGTCTGCGACCTCGTCGTAGTGCTCGTGGCTGGCACGGCGAGGGAGGAAGAACCAGCGCTGGAGACGCTCGCTCCACGATGCGGATTCGTGGATAAGGTAGCCTGCAGAAGTGAGAAGCAATAGAATGAATAGGAGCGGATTGTGTGTAATTGAAAGCTTTTAATTTCTCTCAGCTTTCCAATCTGTTTAAGACAACTTGCTAAAAACTGTAGATAGTGTATTTAAAATAAGATGGGTTCTATATGATGTCATTTTTGTTCACAACCAAGCAGGTTGTCACTGAGATCGACATAGCATTAAATCAACTGGATGATATTTCTTCTCTTAAAGTAGAACAAAACTGCACACTCCAGTCGGTTTACAGTTTTGTCTCACTCTGCATTACATCATGCATTACTTGGAAATTTTAAATGGATAGATAGGATAGATGGGATAGATGGGACTATGAAGTAGAAACAAAAACCATCTGTCAGCACCTGGTGGTTGGATCCCTGCTGCACTCCGCAGGGCATTGTAGTGTGGTACCCAATTCTGATGCTCCACGTCGCCATGGTACCCAACAACTTTCACCCACTCTGGGTTGTTGTTGACAACTACTCCAGTGGTCGTGGTCCACTCTTTCCCCAGGCCACCAACGTACAGGTGCTCGTCCTTCACTGCCAGCCATTCTGCTTTGAACCCTGCACACACAGGAAAGGTAAAAGATCTGTGAGGAGGCATGTGGATCACCTTGAAAATTACTGTCAACATTTTAAAGTTATTTAGTGGCAACTATATTTTTCCCAGTTAAAGAAAGCTTAACTTGCTTGTCGTTCAGTTGTAAGCTGTGTAGCAAATTTATGCTGCTGAAGAGGAGCAACACTCTAGATGTCAACTGGAAACTGACCTTTGGACACTGACCCATCGCCGTCAGTTAATATTACCCAGGGAATAGCCTGGTTTCCCTCGATCCTGTACACCACACCTGTACGGTCATCTACAGTGTACAGATGCCCGTTAAATGCCACAAGCTCTGACAGCTCCATTCCTGCAGCAGGATGTATAATCAAATGAAATTAGATTAATCACACATTGATTTGAACACACAAACATATACCCGGAATATAGGTTATCAATTTACAAGACCATTTACCTCGACCTTTCTCAGCCAGATGACTCTCCAGGGTGACGGTCTCGGCGTCCCACTCCACCTGCAGTCTGTCTGCGCTCTCTGAAACTGTCAGATATCCTCTTTTCATGTAGCTGAACCACGTCTGAGCCTTAGAGCTACGTGATGCTGTGTCCAGGTCTGCGATCACACCTATGCGATACCGGGTGCCTTTCCTTGTCTTCTCGGGTGGACTTAAAGGATAAGTGTCATTGTAAGGCTTTTCCCTTTTCTGACGGCCATCAAGGCTACGGCCAGTTTGTCCGTTAGCGTCCCTGAAGATGTCATCCTGACCCTCTCTGTACAGTTCCAAATTGTGAGCCCTGTTGCGATAGTAACCTCTGGTAGGAGTGTCTCTGTCGCCTACCGTCAGGTGCAGATACAATATGAGCACTAATCCCAGCAGGGTCACCACAGTGATCGCCCGCCATTTTGGGTGAAAGCGTGAGTCAGAGGTGGCAGCTTGTGTCATGGACGCCAAGGCCAGAGGGAGGCCTCGGACGGCAACACCGAAGGAGGTCATGGAAGAGTTGTCTTCATTCTCGACATCAGGCGTAGACTTGGGCTGATGACTATCATGGCCTGGATCCGGAAAAAACAAGGGAGAAAAGATCAGGAAAAAGGCATGATGGAGGATGTGGTTTTAAGAGACAGAGAACTGCATCTCCTTTACTTCATTTTAAAAACAGGTACGTTAGAATAGACTTTGAAGTAATGAAAAACCAACATTTATTGCAGATTTTCAGTGAGGAAACTTAGAACATATTCTAAACAGAGTTGGTGTATTTGGTACAGGAACCGCTCTTCTGGTTCAGGAAGCTGGGGATCATACAGAGCACATAGAGAGGGCAGGATAAAGAGACTTGAGGCCCCTACAGGCAGCGTGTTCACACTCTCCCTGGTTCCATGGCACCTTTTTAAAGAGCCTGCTTTTTATTGGGTGTTCATATACCATAGGTTGTGATGTAAAAAGGCAGAGGCAGCTATTCCATTAGCTAGACACCCCTGACCTTCAAGAATATATGCATTTGGGTTATTAACTGTCTATTTACCTTTCACACTCTCTACCCACTACACTAAACAGTTCCACACAGCTGCTGGGCTCTCCTGGTTTTAATTTTCCTCTTCACCTCAACACTCAGCTCACACAGGGCCACTACCTGCAGGGCTCCTCTGTAAGTTTGTTTGAGGTGCAGGCTCCACTCTCAGGTCAGGAAATGCACACAAAAGAGGAGCCCTGCAGGCAGACACTCCAATTTCTCTCTCTGAAATCCAACTGACATAAATCCAGAGTAGCAACGGACAAGTAAGATCCCTGAAAATAGGCTCTTGTTTATTGTTCTCTCTTCACAACAGGGCTTTGTGGTGATGTTCAAGCAGAACCTCTTAATATGCAAACCGAGTAGGAAGCCGGGTCGTCATAGCTCCACATTATGAGAAATGAACCTTGCTCTATTTGGATGCTAAATTATTTGTCCTACTTATGTGCAAAACTGGTCTGTAGATATTATAACTGCATGTTATTAGTGTAGGGAGAAAATTACCCAACAGTTGCTTCCTCATATTGTGATATCAGAGTCGAGCCCCCGAATGTGAAATAAAGACCACCTCGACTTGTCGTGTACTCCCATAATTCTGCCTTGTACTTAAGTATAAGTTCGACACCTCACATGTCTGTTGGAGTCTTGTGTAATGAATAATTGGTTTCAAGCCTGAATCCAGGAGAAGCAAAGGTCCAAATCTAAAAGTGTGCTGTACGAATTTCACAAACTCACACTAATATACTAACATGTGATCTGTGGTTTGGTTTGTTTAAAGGAAATGTGGTCTGGGTTCACTTGAGTTACAAACAGGCTCTTCAAAATACTTCAGGTTTATGTAATAGGGCTGGGGTGACACGCCATCAGACGCCCTGCCCACTGAAATAAGAGATACATGCTTGTTTTGGGAGACTCTGAACACCAAGGTAACCCTCAACCTTGTGGTGTTGGCATATGTTGAGCTCACCTGTAGTGAACCACAAAATACGGGGTTTTCCGTGTAAAAATTTTTTCAGACAAAACTTAGTTTCACTTGTAAAACATAGTTAACCACATCACAAAACATGACCTCCCTTGTTGTAAATAAAGGTTAAAAAACACTAGCATCCTCCAAAAGTGAACCACTCCCTGAACCAATTACATACGACTGCTTGAGCTTGAAACTTATGGCTGCAACATAACGTGACATGAAGACAGTACTGTAATGAATGCAATCTTAATCTTGAGCAATACCACATTAAGGAAATTACACATTGACGATGGAGCTGAAGCAATATGAGGGGTCTGGGTTTGGCAGGGCACTTATGGTATACCACAGATCATCTTCCCAATTCAGCAAACCCAAAAAATAAATGTCACAACAGCATCATTGACAAAAGGATCAAGACAGAAAAAAAGAGTGCTGTAAAATGTGAGTGGACGCAGACGGTTGTCATTTAGTATAAATGAAGTGGAACACACAATCTGACATCACAACCCCCCACTCTGCCTCTTCATCAGGAAGTTCAGCCTCATCAGCTAACAAGCAAGCTATGTAACACACATGTCAAACACACAATGCCCTTATTGTCACTGTTGAAAGCCTGGCCCATACTACTACTACCCCCCCCCCCCCCCCCCCCTCCCTTGTCTATGTAGCTGACTGTATGAAGACTGTCAGTATTCACCCTTCCTTCGCCTCTTCTCCCCTGAACCCGCTGTGACCATGGTGCCGCTCTCCTCTGATCGCATCGCATAATGAACTCCTCGTTCCTGCGTCTCCGTCCCACATCAATGATCTACAATTCAGCCCCCTCCTCTTATCTCCAGGGTGCGTGCAACTGGAAGTACAACAACAATAAGTCAACACGCTTCTTGTGTATTGACCGCGAGCCCAGGCGAACTCAGAGGATGAACCGATCCCACAACAGGTAGTCGAGTAACTCACCTCAGGCTTTGACCTCAGGCTTTGACCAGTGACGTTCCCCGCCTTGTTTTTTCTTCCGGGCAGAGAGTTTACTAAACAAACTGAACACGCTGTTCCCATCCGGCCCCTTTCTCCTTCTCACGCATCCCATTAAGAACTCCAGGTCCCAGCAGCCCTGCGTCTGTCTCTGTCCCCACACGAAGAACTGGTCTATGTCTCAACCAGTCTCCTCCCTAGTTCTCTCCATTACAGCAGCTCAAGTTTCCCAACGGGATGAGTTACGCTTAAATCGAAGGCCAAGGCAGTAACTTGACCTCATTGCGATATTAGTTAATAATGGCGTCTTTCTTATTCCACGGCTCGTGCCGCTACTCCCAGTGTGTGACCCACAGCCACGGAGGCAGGGACCCAACAAACTTTGACCGGCTGCTTCTTCACAAACACAACAAGTTAAAACCTGAGAACTATTCACCACTTTCCTCTGGTTGAAGTTAAAGCATTCAACACCGACACGCTTGTGATTGAGACCGTTAGCGAGTCATTAACGATAAATACAAACACGCCGGTTAATGTTTCGGGATGTTAGCCGTGTGGCTAACACCAGCTAGCAACTCGAGCCTGCTAGCGTCGCTAACGCGGTTAGCTGAAGTGACCGTGTATCTGGGTCGTCCCTTGGTGTCGTGTGGAGGCTTCGTGCTCTCACCTGGTGGAGAGGCTCCTCCGCTCCGCTCGGCTCCACTGATGGACCGGTGGTGTCGGCGGCTTCTCTCCGCTAGCTCCTCCTGCCTGGAGACTGTGGACTGTATGAGCTGCGTGGAGCCGATCAGCTGATGTCGCTGTGTAAAGATACTGAAAATACAGTGAAAATACACACTGTCAAAAGCTACACCCGATTAGAATGAACCACGGCAGCAGCAGGAGCACGCATCATATATCTCTCACTACGCTCTGACTCATCTAACTGTTTAATAGTCATATTCCATCTGTGCAAATTCAATATATCTTAAGTGCAAACCTGAAACAAACTCTGATCACACTGTATAATATGTATTGCTTGCATTTTACACACACACACACACAATTATAAGATATTTATTACTTTTAATGATGTTTCTATTTAACCATCCATTGCTGAATGCAGCAGATGGTCACACACACACTGAATCTGGTTCTGCTGGAGGCTTCTCCTGTTTATTCTTCCCACAGTCCCCAAGTCTTTGTTCATTGTAGGAAGTGTTGGGTCTCTGTATTAACAACCCAAGGAGCCTTGAGATAGTGCATGGAGAATGTTGAGATTTGTTGTAATACAAATAACATTGAATTTAATTGAACTTGTTGCTGTAACAAAACTTTCCCCAGAATGGCATGTATACAGAATTGTCTTATTTTAGACAATTCTGACAATTAGACAATGGTTACGGTGATGGAAATTATCTCCACTAAGTCTTATCTGTCAAAAACGTTATTAAACATTAGAGTTAAAAATAAAGATAATTAAGCTATGATAAGAGGAAATAGTTCTGTGGCATATTTGGAGACGATATGTAACATGTGACTAGATTATACATTAGAAAAAGAGTGCATCAAATAAATAAAAAACTGGCAACACATAAGTTCACAAATAAAACATTTATTGTGATTATTCTCAATAATCTACAGTGATGATTAACAGAACATTGTATAAACAATGATACAAACGATTAATCAAGATGCTAGATGCCAGGACGTAACAATGTGCACCAGTTATTCAAATTTTTTGATATTAAGATATGTCTGTTTTGACATCAGTATTCTGCTACTTCATTAATGTAAAATAAAAAGTGCAAATATATAGTTTTCTTTATCACATTTAGCCATTTGTGGATGACACATTAAATTTCCCTGCGTAACATATCATCACTGGCGGCTGCAGTAAAAAGCTTCATTCACCTTGTAGGGTTTGTCGTTAAGCTGTGATTGTCCTTTCTGAGGACTTCAAGTCATGGTGCAGATTACCACTGTTTACAAGTCAGCAGGTTTATCAGTTGTATGATTGGCTACATTCACCGTCCTTGAAGTGATTCAGCGTGAGGCACACAATGTCTTTACTATGTGTTAATGTGGTTGGGACACAATGAGCCTATTTAGGACATTTTCTGAGCACATTAACTAGCGCGAACAAAGTTCAGCAAAAACAATTAAACCAGACCTTCAAAAAAATCTGTGCCATATTAGTCTTAATCATTCAAAGTGGATAGATTGTACGTTTACCAAAGTGTGAGATAATGAAATAATGCATATTATCATATATTATTGGTGGGTGGCGGATGTGTGTTCATTCTGAGGTATGTTAATATTAGATGACGGATCGAAGACACCTCAGCTCTTTCCCATCATCTTCAAGAGAAGCTGGAAAGAATAAAGAAATTAAAACACATCTGGTTGTTCTAAGACTATTACAAATCGTTGAAGACTATAATACTTTTATAGTTATATTTGTTGAAAAGTCATTTTCAGGATAATATTCTTCTATCAGAATATTTCGTATTGTTCAAGGTTGTACATGTATACCTTACATTAATAATACAATAAATGATCAGAGGGTGAAAGAGTAGACATTCTGGAAAACATCATTGACATTCATATTGATTTAGAGGTCAAATTATTTGGGTGTGGAGTGCTCGTTTACCTTTGTTAGGTGATACTCCCCATCTACCAGCTGCTCAATGATATCGAAGTGGTCTGTGTTTGGCACATCCTCCATGGTCACCTTCAGTCCTGACGCCTCTAAAGTCTTTACGGCAGAAAGTCAGAGGTCAGGACAGGAAGAAGTGAGGAAATGGTAGATACATACACATATATCAAACGTACCATTAGAAAAATACTAACTTGATGTTTATTTAAACAACAACTCTAACACAATTTGTCACTTTGTTGATCAGCAGGAACCCTTAGCTTCAACTGAGACTTTAATAATTTGTATCAGTAAAAAAAGGAAATAAATCCAACAAAAGGATTTAGGGTTTAAAAATGACAAAGGACTAAATCAGCAGCACTGACTTTGTAATATTCTTCTGATTGCTTGCGAAACTCCGGGGAGTCGTTCTCAGCGACGGCCACAACGATGTGACAACTGGAGGACGAGAGTTTGAGCTGAGGGACCAGCTTGCTGGGGCTGTTCCTGACCGCCACCTCCCTGCACACAGGAGACACCCGGGGGACAGAGGAGTCAGACACTGACTGGCACGACAGACCAGCAGAGGACAAATACAGATACACAGATACACAGATACACAGACAATCAAAACAGTCTAGTTGCACACAATCTTTTCCACATAACTGTCATGGCATTTACGGGTGTGCACACAGGAATTATGGACGGCTGCAGGGTTTCTAAAACTTGTCTGGAGTATGATCAAATTTTTAGATCAGAAAGTTTCCAATAACTTAGCAGGTACATTTCTCAACTAAAATGAGGTGAAAATGTAGTTTCCTGAAAAGATTATACGCTCCATTGTTACTTTTTTCCTTTAATACAAAACGAGTAAAATACTCACATTCCCATTACACTTGCTACTAAGATGTATCTAATAACGAAATTTGTATATATATATATATGGCACCATGTGGTGTCCAGGTTGACAAACTCTGGATTACTAAGTGTAATCTGGTTAAGTAGGAAAGGGCATGATGCGTTTACATGTTGTTAAGGTCTGATTACTGTAAAGCCCTGGTCTATCTGGTCAGTAATCAGATTATACCCTTGGACCAATGTAGCATTGCACAATGTCGCCCTCTAGATGGCTATAAAACAAGTATCAAATCCGATGGAGCAGAAACGCAGCTATAATCTTTTCACACATTCCTCTTCCTAGTCAAAACCTGGTCCCTACATTTCCCACAATGCAACTCGACAGCTGATGGTTCAGTCAGAGAATTTAGATCGTTATGCTAGCAGTGGCTGATCTAGCACACATAAAACCAAAGGAAATGCAGTGTTGAATTTGGTGTAATGTGGACACTAAATACGTTAAAAATGAATATAAAAATGAACAGGTGACCAGCGCTGTTGCACTAGCGGCTGGGACTCATTAACTATTGGTGGCATTGTCAATCACAACAACAGTGTGTTCCCTAAAACTACAGAAAAATAGCACATTCCAAACAGGCAAGTTTAGATCAGGCACTCTGCACTAGTACACGTTATTGCACTAAACGTTGCCATCCACCTACTCTGTCATCTTCAGAGGCTCGTTGACGTAGGTGGACAGGATGGGCAGGAGGTCGTAGATGCCACTGACCAAGAAAGCCCCTGGAAGGTAATTATGAAAACTCTTAAAAACAGTGCATTGATTATGCAACATGTGTCTCAACCTTGTATTTCTGTTAGCTTCCATTTAAATGTGCTGCTAAATATAATAAGGTCAAGCATTGTCTACCGTATGTGTCACTCGTCCCAGTTCACCTGGTCGTACTCACCTCTGATCTGAGGGGTGATGCTGTACTGTGACCAGTCAGTGGAGAGGACCATCGCAGTCAGGTGAGCCCCAGCAGAGTGTCCACACAGGTACAGACCACTGAGAGACAGATCAGATCAGAGATTTCATAAAACACAAACTGCAACACAGAGGACTTATGATGGAAATGGTGACATTTTGGCTCTGTGTGAATGAAAGAAGAATGTATAAAACAAATAGCATAATAACATGATGCATAAAAACAATCTTAATTCAAACTGGGTGATGGTAACAGGGGAAAACAAGCAAAGGTACCTGATGTGAGAGTACTGCTGAATGACAGACACAACACTCTTGCGTACTTGAGACACCATCAGGTCCATGTTACCTAAAAAGGGAAAGTAAGGCCACAGGCAGATAGTTGACATTATCAGTTTATCCTCCTTAAATATTCCGTCTTTCCCTGAGAACAGAAACAAACTTTATCAGAAATGAAAAGATTCTACCTTTGGGGGCGATGTCGTAGCCAACGGCAACCACCACCACACCTTTATCGATGAGTGGAACAGCCATGAATCCTGACTCCTCCTTACTGTGCACAAAACATCAGCATGACAAAGGGTTAGTGTACATCTATGTTACAGTTCAGAGGTGTCTGAAAGTGCAATGCAGTACCTGAGAAACTGCCAGTAGCCGCCATGTATGTAAATAACAAGAGGGACATCTGAAACAGAGGGAATGACGCCTGTTAGTTCTTATGCTTGACATTAACTTCTGAATACTTGAAGACGATGGAGTGAGGTTGCTGTGTCATGACAGACGTTCCTGTCCGTACCCAAAGAGTTGGTTTCGGGTATGTAGACGTCCAGTTTCTCTCCATCTCCCTCCCCGTATGGCACGTTGAGTAAAGTTTGAGCCAGACCACGGGCTCGCTGTGTACCTGAACAGCACGTGGTATCAAAGCACAACATTAACAACATATGTACATATTTGTCTTTTGCTACATTGTCTATACTCCGGAAGCCATCACTTTTTATACTTCTGAGCGTTTTAGATTATTGGAGGAACTGTTGCAAATCATTGTGAGTAACAGTGGATTTAAGAATGATCTTTCCACCAAAGTGACTCAAGTTTTTAGATTTTAACCTCTGCCTAGGTTAAACTTTTTTGTTTATTTGTTGCCAGGATAACAGACAATCTACAAGAGGGATTTTCACCAAACTTGCTGGAGGGATGAAGAAGAACTCTTTATCATGTTTAGTGAGGATGCAGGATAAGTGCCAGATCCTGGATTTTTTTTCCCAATATCTTTTTATGTTTTAAGAAAAATAATCATTCAGGTAATCAGACTTTTTATATTCTATTTGCTTTTATATTTCTACTAGAATGTATTTTATCTTTAGAACTAGACAACGATATGTAGGTTTATTAACTTGACAGAGATGTGTGCTCAACTGAATGTCATTCTAGTTCGTCATTATATTCACCTCAGAATTTGTTTTATCCAGAGACCCTTTTCATTTAGCTGCTTACTGTTAGGTGCTGACTGATAATGAACAGAAACATCCCTGATAAAACTTTGGCTGGGGGGCTTGGTTGTATGTTGCATCAATCAGCTCCCTAATAAAGACTTAAGATACCTTCCAAAACTACTGAATGTATTAAAATGTGTATATACATTTACATCTAGCATGACGATGGTATAACAACTAATGTTTTTATTTGCTAAAGGAAGAGGAAACATATTTTGGCTGTTTACAGTAAGGGTTAGGGTTACAAAAGCTGGCACAGCATGCTCACTAAATTCAACATGAACCCCAATATGTCGCTCTGAGTGGACTATGTTCAGGTGTACGAGCTTGTATTCTGATATTTCTTGAAAAACTAAAACAAAAGATGTTATAGAAATCTTCACAAAATCAATCTGTCATTTGTATAGTTTAAACATCGAAGGCATATCGTCACAGTTCAAATTGTATATAACATAAATATAGCGAATACAAGTAGCCTGGGTTATATGTTTCACAGCCTCCAGTGTCCTAATGGGACGACATATATATACAACAGAGATACACATCCTCACAGGGATACAACATTTGACACGACACCTGTGTTTGCCCCCACACTGCTGTATATATCTCCCGCGGCTTGTTTTCCTGTGTATTTTTGGTGAAGTTAATGTCAAATAGCAGACCGACCTTCCTTCAGCGCCTTGACGTGAGCCTTGACCACGTCGTCCGCAGACATCCTGTGCGACCACCGGCTGGGTGAAAGCTGCCGCACCAGCTCCTGTCACAGTGACACACTACAGTCAGCCGGGCGGCCATGAAAGAGCCGGGTACACCCACCACCGTGAGTCGCTGAAGCGGGCCACAGCGCCTCCTAGTGCTCATCTTTAAACCACTGCTTCTGTGAGGGGATAATCCCTTACTGCTTTAAATGACTTCCTTTATTTAGCTGTCAAAATAGGAATAGTGAAACAAGGGAAGCGTAAGAATGCAAACAGTTATAGAAGCCTGTTGTACACACACTGATCCCAGAAGGGGAGAACGAAGTTATACCACTCAATAGTGTAAAGACTTACATCTTTCGTCATCTCAGTCCAGTGCAGCATTGTTTTATCCCTTGAAGGGGTTTAAATCACCCACAGTGTGCTGTCAGATAAAACCAGCCAACTGTGCTCGGTGCCTGGCGGAGCTGCTGCTACTGGTGGTGGTGGTTTGACTGAAGACCTGGACTTTGCACAGTAAACCTGGAGCACAGTGTACATACTGAGTAGGGCAAGGGACAGAACACTCCACCCACCACCAGCTCTGTCTGTCTGGAGCTGCCCGCTTCATTAAAAACTATTTTACTAAATAAACACAAGTTACTCGTTTGCCCCCTGCCTCGGGAGACGCGCAGGCGCAGTGGCCTGTGTGCGAGTCCCTAAGCGACCAGAGGTTGGTGGGGCGGCCGATGGTAATGATTTCCCCATAGGAAATTTAGGCATCCAGTAGACACAATTATTTGTATGTTTTTTTTATTTCCTTTTGTTTCTTCCTTGTTTATTTCTTCTGGTGTCTGTTGTTTGATTGTCACCTTTGCTGCTGCATCACAGCAAATCTCCCTGTTGAGATCTAATAAAGACTTGTCTCTGATACTGCATTGTGTTGTAAAGACACAGAAAATGGCGGTTAACTTCCCCCACATGCACGGTAATGTTGTGTCTTCATATGTGAGGAGGTTTTGATGTCAGTTTCCGCGCAATGTTCGCATTAACGAGAGCTGCAGCTGTTCGCTTCAAATCACTCAGAGAGCCAAACACACACGCCTGTCCAGTACTCTGTGCTCGGATTGGCCGACGGTGGCCCCATCACGCTGCTATCACACATCTGATTGGTTGTAAAGGCGTGTTACTTTCCCCGCCATGGGTGAAAAGAGACCCGCCCCTTTACTCCCTCTGATTGGCTTACCCTCACATTGTGCCCTTATCCTAACCAATGAATAACCTTCCTGCCCAAGTAGAGGCGCAACTTCTTTCTGTTTACTGTACGTGCATTGGTCGAATTCATTTCCGGTATAAAACAGCCGCCGATAGTTGCAGGCGCGCCACATTCAACTTACTGTTTCTGAGCTACTGCTTCGGAGAGAACCAAACAACAGCAATATTACTCTTATTTTCTTGTTACCATCTTTATTGATATTTAAACTTTTCATAAAAATGGACTGTGTGGATTTCCCGAGAGTTCTTCCAAACTCACCGAGGAAAGCCCGGGGACAGATTCAGGTTCGTGTCACTCTAACGTTATTGTGTAAAACATGTCAACATTTAGCCAAACTGCCATCGTTTAAATTAGGAACAACCAGGGCACGATGATAATGTTAACGTCACTGTGCATGTGAATGGATACGGGGCTTTGTAGACCCACCGACCTGAACTGTCTGTGCTGTTTTCTGCAGGTCATCTTTGGACCCATGTTTTCAGGCAAAAGGTGAGTTACTCGTTAACAAAGTTAAAACACCAGGTGTCGTTACATGTGGAGCTGGCTGCTCGTTTTCTATTCAAACCTTAAGAGTAAAGTTAAAACCGCGCAGACTTTACCATCCCGCCAAATCTGCTTTGTTTAACCCACTCCCATCACTGGAAGCAATACTAAGCGGCTGTTAGGAAGTGTGCAGCTCGTGCACCTTCTAATATTAGCACCTACGGTTCAAATGTCACTCCACACCGATTCTGTACTTCATACTTAACATGTTACAAAATGTTGATTGTAAAGCTATAGTATAATGAAATCAGTGTTGGAGATCCGCTGTCACATAGCTGAGCTGATATATGTTGTGTCTGCATGAACACAATATATGGATGGGTTTTTACTGAAGTTAAAAAAAGGTTTGACATTTACTTTGCAGCACTGAGCTGATGAGGAGGGTGCGCCGCTTCCAGATAGCTCAGTACAACTGCCTGGTGATCAAATATGCCAAAGACCAACGATACAGTGACACAGGCATGGCCACACATGACAAGTAAGTTTTTATTTCACATGTACAGACATACACGTAAAATAAAGTCAACAGGAAAGAAGCAAAGTTACAAAAAATGTGAGACTACATTTGATTAGCACAAACCCAATTACAAATGATGGAACAAAGAGGAGAAAATCCTGCAGCCAGGTTTGGATCCAAAAGATATTAATCAATTTATAGGGGTGGCTTACTATGATTAACAGTACAGCATTACAGCAAGTACAGCATTTACCTCTTTTCTAAAGTTAAATTTGGATAGAAAAAAAGGAGGAAATTGGATTGTCTCTCACCAATCTGATCCATGATACTTGAGCAAAACCCGACCACTAGTGGTGAGATTTGGTAGCTTCTTATGATATATTATTCATATTTATAAAAGCAGAAAGTAATGTGTGAAACAGTTATCCACAATTATCTCACCTTTATCCTGTCCATCTTTTAGAAACACAATGGAGGCTGTACCAGCCAACAGTCTGGGGGATGTGAGGTCACTGGCACTGAACGCCTGTGTCATTGGAGTTGATGAAGGACAGTTTGTAAGTATATGAACTCTATATTTTCAACGTTCTTTTTTTGGCTGAAATATTTCACCTCCAGGAAGAACACAATGTCAATTATTGTGGACTTGTGAAAAGTTTTAATTTAGAGGAACTGTGTGTGTCACAAATTCTTCGTCTTAACACGTTTGAGTGTCAGGAGGTCGCCTGCTAAATCTGTGCTTTTTTATGTTCTTGTAGTTTCCAGACACGGTGGAGTTTTGTGAGGAGATGGCCAATTTAGGAAAGACAATCATTGTAGCTGCCTTGGATGGAACTTTCCAGAGAAAGGTAAGGGTCCATGTTTGTGTCTCCCCCTCAGCGTGATGCTGGTTCTTCTTAACAAACAGACACTGTGTGGATGCTCAAGGGTCAGACAGAGTATCACAATGGGTTGAGACACAACAAAATGTCAAACATTTTTGAGGATGTACTGTGAACAATTTGCATGCGCAGCTCCTCAACTCTTTCAATGTGCTCCTTATTTCACACTATAGTGTCTCTTCTGTCCTTGTAATGTGATTATACCTGACTGTTTTCCTGCCGTTTTGTGCATTCCTGCAGCCATTTGGACACATCCTGAATCTTGTCCCTCTGGCAGAGAGCGTGGTGAAGCTCCACGCTGTCTGCATGCAGTGTTACAAAGAAGCTGCCTACACCAAGAGGATAGGAGCAGAGAAGGAGGTGAGGAGTCATCAATAAACTGAACAATATTTGGGCCCTTTTCAGACCTGCTGTAACCGTTTAATTTGGATGATCCAATTACAGGTGGACAGGTTAATGGGATAATTCACCCAAAACTTAAAATGCACTCATTATCTACACACAACCTAGCCACTTTTGGAGTCTCTGGGGTAAAACACGTTGCAGCCAAATCAAATACAATTTAACTAAATGGTAACCGATTCTTGAAATGTGAAAAAAATAATTTCCACCATGTTTTTTAACCTAGATGTCCTCTGATATCCCCTTGGAGCAGACATTTAGGCAAAAAACTTGGTGGAAATTACACCACTCGAGTCGACTGGCTGCAATGCTGTTTACCCCTGAAACTCCAAAAGTGATTTGTGGATTCAAGCGCTTGATTTTGAGGTGGTCCAGGTTGAATGTGGTCAAATTGTTTCAGCTGTGTTGATGCAAATACACCCTGGACCACATAATAAGGACCACCTACTAAGCGGACGTCCTTCAACCCTCTACAGTTTGACAATGAACTTCTTAGTGTTTCCCATGTTTTGATGAATTGTGTGTTTGTGATGTACTCGCTGCCACTTAACAATTTTCAACTTTTTTACCTAATAGGTTTTTATATTTCCTTTTTAAAACTGCAGCAAAATGAATTGACAACAGACACGTCTGTATAGTCAGACTGTGTAACACAACACAATAAGGCCTTTGTGAACAGAAATGATGTTTGTTCATACATACAGCAGGGAAGTGAGATCTGACCTCAAATACTCTCTTGAGATGCATTACGGACACATTTTAATACCAAATGTGAACAATCTTTTAGTATCATTCTTATAATTAGATCACTCTAACAGATGTTAATAACAGGTCTGAACAGGGCCTTTATTTAAAGTGCAGGTTTTTTTCATCTGAAATACCTGACCATGTATATTTTCAATATATATCTAAAGTGATTATATTTAACTTTGAATTTTTTTTAGTTTTATGAGTCAAATAATTACTGAACATTATTAAGAGTGTCTCTGCCACAAACCTCCCAACATTTAAGTGAAGAGCAAGTAGATTTGCTGCATTTCCAGACAATGTGAAAAAGAAAGTTGCCTCTTCTATCTTTCAATATTTTTCTAACGGGACATTTCTTGTTTGTTTGTGCCGTAGGTGGAAGTGATCGGCGGAGCAGACAAATATCAGGCAGTGTGTAGAAAGTGTTACGGGGGTCTAATGGAGGAAAAAGAGAACAGTACTCCCTACAGGAATGAAACTCCACAACATCCCTCTGGGAAAATCCTAGACTGCGGAATTCCCCGGAAACCTTTCTCCTCTCTCCATCTCTGAGCGCTAAAACCAGACATGTAGCACAAGATCTCGGGAGAGCTGTGCGTGTGTGTGTGTTTGCAAGAGCATTGGACAATTTTTTTATTTTTTAAACTGACATACTTTGAAATGATTGGCGTTTGTTTGTATTTTAAGGTATCTTGATGCGTCTACAGTGGAATTGAGTTATCAGCTCAGTTTGTTTCTTATGAATTTGGTGTCAAACAGTGTTGACCTACTTTTTCTGTGTTTTATTACTTGATTGAAGGGGATGTGCACTGAAAAAAAAAAAAATGCATTAACCAGCTAATATTTCACTGACGTAGGCTTCACTATAACATCTGTAATATTTATGCAATTTGTACCTTCTTTAACTGTAGATATTTCCTGGTGACTAAAGTTATAATTTATTTTATCTTAAATGTTTGTGTTGCCATCATTTATCATGAATTTGTGGGAAAGTTTGTTTCACTATGTATGGCTGACCCGGAGCGGTACAATAGTAAAATGTACGGTTTTCGAAACAGTTGACATGCTCTTTTACACAAATGTATTAAAAGTAAGTGTTTTGAATGTTTCACTTAAGTGAGCTCTAATCCAAAGCCCTCCCATGCTACCGTGGACCAAAATAACCTGTTAAAATCCTGGAAGGCTATACAATATATATATATATATAACCTGTAGTAGAGACAAAGTCAAAATATTTATGTACAGTCAAAAGTCTCACTATGTCCAAACATCCTGTGAGTGATTTTATTCTATAAACAATGATTTGAAAAAGTCATGCTCCTTACACCAACAGATGAAAGCAAATGGCAACATCACAACTTCAGTGATTAGGGAAAAAATGCTAGTAAAAACCAGAAGGGCACTTTGAGAGTACATAGCTGCACCATGGTTAAACACTGTATTCTGCCATATTGGAGAGAGGGATACAGAATTCCTGGATCTGCCTGAATATCCTGATTCTCTCAAATGTAAGGTTTTTCTTGGGTCATGCTTCTCCCCTCCACAAAACGTCATGGAAAAATACTATAGTTTTTACGTTATCATGACAGCAGCAAACAAATGGCCTCTCTTTGGAGGAGGTATCAAATCTAGCTGGGATGTGAATAACAAGAAAAGTTCCCGTCTTCTCACATCTAAAACAGGGCACTAACAATATAACAAAACCAACCAAAAAAATCAACAAAGTCAAGTTGGCAAGCTCATTGTAAATTTAATGTGTGTGCATGAGTCAACATCCTCATTAACTTTACAAAAGTGTGCAGGAAGCTGCTGGAGACAAAGTCCAAAGGAACAATTTTATGAAATTCATGATCAGTTGAGTTATTCAAGATGAGCAGTTGTTAATACTCTGAAGTTTTCACACAATAGTTTTATCTTGATTTTCCAGAGCATGAAACAGAGCTAAAGAAAATCCCTCTAGTGCAGTCGGACCCACAACTGTTTAACTGAAACTGTGTCAGTATTCATGGGACAGTTTACTGTCATTCACTTTAATTTCCCCAAAAAAACACGAGTTTAGTTTTTTCTCCTTCAGATACAAAAGACAAATCATCAGCAGTGTTAATCTCATATTGTGGGTTCAGTAGTTCATGCACTGCACGTGGGTAAAAACATATAATCCGTTTTTTAATCATTGCAAATGACAGTCAAGTTTGATGAATATAATCACATTCAATTTGTAGTATAGCTTCAGATAATGGTGTCATTTGTGATGTCAGCCTACACCTCCATGGAACAATAAAATAAACTGATCTCAGGCCAATGACTGTCACTGCAACTGAGCTGCGACTGCCGGTAGGCGGTTGAGGTGTTAAACTGACAAACACCACTGAGTGGCAAAAAGGAAACAAGGACAGCTGTTCGATTCTCACTGTCGCAGGCTAAAGTGTTACTCTGTCATCTTTAAAGACACACACGCTGCAGTCTGCCTCCAACAGCTCGGACTACGTGTGTAAACAGGACATGTCATGTCACTGAGACCTTGGATCAGGTGTGAGGTCAAACTACTCCTACACAGAAGAAGAAGCATTGTTAATAGTGGTTAATGAATGACTTCAGAAATAGGACATGCTCAGTGGATAGACTTGTTCAATAAGTGCATGGTTATCTACATTCCCCTCCCTCCTCGCTATCTGAACTTTAGCTGCAGGTTTAAAAAGCAACACTGACTACGCACGTCCCACCAATGACTCGGCAGTTTGGCAAATTTAACACATTAAGGCCATTAAAGCCATCGTCACAGCTCAGTTAATGGGGGGGTTGTTTTCATGTCATCATCAACCTGAAGATTGTTTTTCAATCAGTACAAAGATTATTTAACCCCTAAAACTTTGTTTCAAAAGGTGTTCTATGGTGATATAGCAAACTGTAAAATCCAACCCTAGCCCACAAGCACAGGACATTTGGCTTTATAGAGGTTGTTTGCCACTGTACTATTTCATTTTACATCCTAAACTATTTACAGGGCATCAAAATACTGTAACTGCACTGAGGGGGAAATAAATCCACTAAACTAAATAAGAAAGTAAATAGCACATACAACCATAAAAACGCCAGCTTTGCATAGCGACAATTATGTACAAATGCACATTCTCAGGTTCCAACGGAGAGTAAAGTGTAAACACATAACGTGCTTTTATTCTTCCACTCTGACTGGAGCTTTATAACGTCACAAGATGTGACCTTTGACCTCCTGGGTACATTCCATCATCCCTCTCCCCTTCAGGATCGACCCATTTGAGGTAAGAGTTGCATCTTTGCACAGAGGTCTAAAGTCAGATTGCTTAATCATCGTCAGCACTAATCTCGACACTCCGGCCTGACGTATCAAGATCTGACCGCGGACCGTTTGAAGTGTCCCACATCTGTGACTCGCAGTTGCACTGCTCAGGTTCTCACGTCTGAGAACAAAATATTTTATAAATCAAACGTAAAACCACATCAATATGATACAGCTCCGTGCCTGTGCAGTGCAACTCCAATCACACTATCCACAGATGAGTGAGGACACCACCTCGCCCGCGTCAGATCCCTCTGCCTCAGTAGTTGGGTGGCAGGTAGCCCACGTCTCCTTGCGGCTGGGGTTTCGAGGAGAAGGGAGGCGGCTGAGGCATGTCGGGCATGCTGCTGGGATAGGCTGCGTAACTGGTAGGGGTGTAGGTGGTGGGGTTGTAGGTGGTGGGGGGGTAAGTTGGAGGGTAAGAGGTGTGGTGATCTGATGGTGGCACTGCGTGGGTCGGGAGCGTAACTTCAGTGGTACCACGGCGGAAACGAACCAGCCCGTAGTAGGCTAGGATTCCCTGCACAGTGAGATGAGAAATGTAGAGGTCAGTCCAGGTCCATTGAAAGATTATCTTTTGATAAATGACTTTGACTACACACTAATGCCGAGGATGTTTTTAAAATTTGGACAATAAGGGTTATCCTTTTCTTGTTCATCTATTATTGAGAGAGTGCAAAAGCTACACAGCATGGAAGTCAATGGCTCAACTTTAGAACAGTCGCTTGCAATAAAACTTCTCTGCTGACACAAGAGTCAAACATTAGACGTCCCTTCCAGCACTTAAACGCACCAACCTGGAGAACCTTGTACTATCAGTGACTTCAGCTGTATAACCAGGCAAAGGTTTGACATTAAACACAACACAATAAGTAGGGCTGCAACAATTAATCAGTGATCAACTCATAAATTCATCACCAACTACTATTAATTGGTGTAGGTGATGTCTTTTTTTAAGAAAAATTCAAAAATTGTCTGATTTCAGCTTCATAAATGTGAATATTTTCTGGTTTCTTTACTCCTCTGTAGACAGTAAAGTGAATATCTTGGGTTTGTGGACATCTGAGGGGGACATCTTAGGGTTTCCCGAAATTGTTGTGGACCACACAACTTATCAATCAATGGAAAAAATAATCAATAGATTAATCAATGATGAAAATAGTAATTAATTTGTGCCCTAGATGTAACGATCTCAAGCAGGTTTAAGGGGAGTTTCTTGCAGGAACTGCAGTAAATGGCAGCTTTAAATGAGTAATAATAATAATGAATTATATTTATGTGGCACCTTTCATAACTCTCAAAGTGCTTCACAAAAAAGTTAAACAGTTAGAGGTGACAATCAAAAACAATTAAAAAAAATATATAATAAAAGACAGAGAGTCACTTTAAAACCAGAGACAATAAAATGATATGACCAATAAAATAGGATTGAGTCAACTAAGGTTGGTAGAACAGTCTGGTAAAACACAAGGTTCCTTGTGAGAGGTGAGTAGCCTACTGGAGTGATCTGGTCAGTAGTAGACTGTGTCTTGGGGAGGCCAGTTAGCAGGACGTTACAGTAATGTAATCATGAAAAGATAAAGGCATGAGTCCGTTTGGCAGATTTGTAATATTATCAACATGGTTTTTGAAGCTAAGGTCTGAGTCATGAGTAACCCAGAGACCTTTCACTGCTGGATTTACTTGTGAGGCAGGATTACCCGGATGATTTATGGTTTTCTCTCTTTTCAAAATGGATCTTATAAGAAAAAGTTTGGTTTTATCTGCATTGGAGGTAAAACTGAAGCTAATTTATCAACTTCATTGGCAGAAAGCACCATTAGTTATCTCCTAAGTGTCAGATCTTAGTCCGGGCAACAATCATATTATTAAACTTCTTAATCCAGCTGTCGCTCAGTGTTGAAGTAACATGGTAACATTTCAGCTGTTTTAATAAAAACACAGACAGCCCTGCTCACCCAGGTGGCGATGGAGAAGAATGAGAATGCGATGGTGGCGTGTGCGGCATCTTGGGGGATAGCACGGACATCCTGAGTGCGACCCCACTGATTGGCCAGCAGGCAGAAACAAACGAACCACAGGAAGGCCCACGCCCCTAGAAAACACAGACAGATGCGCAGACGCAGAATGAATGATCATATTTCCACACTGTGTGAAACAACATCAAAAGCACTCTGTTGAAAATTATATGAGAAATTCAACGACACAAAGGATGAAAAACAGAACAAAAAGGTCTCTCCTGTCGCCATCTGCTCCAATGACCACAAGCTGTTTAAGAAACTACCAATTCTTTGTTTTCCTTGATGAATGGATGACTGTGATTTGGCTGTTTGCATTTTAGCAGAATCTGTGAGGTTGTTCTACCCCCCCCCCCCCCTTGCTGCTTGCTCCTCTACTGTATGCTTCGAGGAATAATAGGCCCTACATGTTGTGTTATGTCAGGAACACAGGAAGGCGGTCTGTCCCACATTACACCAACAATCAGAGGCTTTCAGTACGAAGAGGCTCACATTTACAGTAAATGAAGAAAGTACAACTCAGATGGGGAACTTATGAGGAGAAACAACCACTCAGAGGCTTAAGAACATTTAATAATGCTGAGGAGAAAAAAATGGGATTAGAAGATACTCCTCTCTCATGACTTTCATCCCTTAAAAGCTTCCCTGGGGTAAAATCAACATTTGCATCTCTCACACAGATAAAAACTGAGTGTCCTGAGAATATTTTACTACCAGCCACTGGGTCTGCAAGCCCTTTTTAGTACTACCACTATGTTTAATTCTATTATTTCTGCACTAAGAAGCATGTTTTTTAGACATATTAATCTGAAGTGTCTGTAACACATTATTAAACATTTGTATATTAAATATATTTGTAAAGCACATATCATACTACTGGCAACTCAAATTGCTTTATAAAGTACAACCAAGTCAATTCTTTCAGAGATAGGAAACCAGTGAAGTGATCTGAGAACTTGTTAGGCTTATTTCGGTTCTTTATAAGGCAGCAGTATTCTGGTACGCCTGGAGCTGTCCGACTTGTAAACCATTGCAGTAATCCAGCCTTCTGGAGATAAATGGAAGTACAAATCTCCAGGTTGAGTTTTGACATCAAGTCTATGATTCCTGCCTTATTTTTTAAATGGGAGAAGGCTTTTTTTTTTTTTATTGACCTAATGGGATTTCTGAAAATTGGGTTTGAATTGAGGAAAACAACACAAGCTTGGTTTTAGATTTTTCAATGACAGGCTGTTAAAGTCAGGAGAGAGTCTGTGTCTTTCTTCCGGCAATAAAGAGAGAATAACTTCGATCTGTCCTCATTTAACTGCAGTCAATTTTGAAGCATCCAGCTACTAAGGTGTTTCATGCACTTTAATAAGGAATTCAATGAGCTATAGTTGTTTGATGGCCCAGTGTTTCATCTGCATACATGTGATAAGAAATCATACCATCTTGAATCATATTGGCTAATTGAGGTGTATTAAGATTGAACCACAGAGGCCCAAGAATCGACCCTTGCAGCACTCCACATGTTAGTGGGAGACGCTCTGATAGGCATCTAGCTCATCATACAAAGTAGTCTCTGTCATGGATGTAAGACTTGAACCAGTTCAGGGCACATTCAGAAAGACCCACACAGTGCGCCAGTCTGTTTTTTAATACACTGTGATCAACTGTATCAAAAGCAACAACGAGGTTTAGTAGCACGAGGACTGAGATTGAAATCATTCAAAACCTTGATAAGAGCAGTCTCCATGCTGTGGTGGGGTCAAAATACAGGCTGGCAAATGTCTTGACAGAAAGAAATGACTTAAAACAGCATTGTCAATGATTTTAGTGACAGGGGACAGGTATAGTATGGGTTTATTATTACTCAGAATGGAAGGATGCAGATTTTCCTTCTTTTTAATAGGGTTTACTGACTGAGGCTTTCATGGCTTTTCTGGTAAACTCCTGATAGTAAAGAGCTATTGACTATCTGCAGCACATCTGTTGTCAGGCAACAAAACATTGGAGAAATCTGCAGGATGATCAAGACAGTACAGGAGGATTTAAGATGTGAAACAATCTCTTTAGGGATTTACAAGACTTTCTAGTTGTTTGCTAACCTTTCTAGAGACGTATTCAGACATGAACAATGTTTGTCTTTCACATATAATGAACGCAGCAGGAGATGCATTCCCAACAACAGGAAAATGTCTGGAACATTTAGGTGAGGTGTGGCCCCAGAGTAGCGCGAGCAGGAGGCAGGACATGACCTATACATTCAGCTGGGAAAACACAGGGTTTTCATTTACAACAGCATCTGCTCTTCTGATCAAAATCTGCTGAATCTTAACATCTTTCTAAGTTGTGTTCTGGGGACGGGCTAAAAGAAGAAGCTAAAACAGTGCACAGCTGTAAGTTACTGCAGAATTTGTAATCATTTCATAAAGACTTGTCACTATGAGTGGCACCTTTCAGATGACACATGGTAATTTGATCCATTGCTAAGATAATAACAGAGATTATGCTAGTTTTGAGTAGTTTTAATGTTAGTTTTAAACAATAAAGTTTTGGCTCACCTGAGAATCCCAGGTCGGCCATGACAGCGTACTTCCTCTCCTGTGCATTGCTCATGAAAGGCAAGTAAACATCTAACACCAGGAAGGCCACGCAGGCCAGGAAGGCTATCACCCCAATGGTAACAGCATAATGACACGCCGAGTTATTCTGGTTGAAGATGCACTTTGCCTCGGCACTTTGGGGAGTGTTGATGTATCCCTCTGTTGTGATGCAGGCAAACACCACCATGGCAAATACCTACATCCAAACACAGAGAGGAGGAAGGTGGAAATTAATGTAAAGTGAAGGAATATATGACTTATTCAAAAATTTTAAACCATCAATGATTTGCTCAACTCAACTTCCTCAGTTAAAAGGTGCATTTCGCAGTTTACTTTAAGTTTATCCATTAACTTCACACTGCATACCGTACAGTATTCCTCACCAAATGTTAAAACTAAATGTTTTGAGTCTGTTTCATTTCATGCAAGTACAATATGAAAATCTACAATCAGACTTATCAAACAGATAATCAACTTTATTTTGTATCAAGTTCACGTCATTGTCATCATTTCAGTTAAAGGAATGATCTGGTAAACTCTTCCTTTGTGGTGCATTCACAGACACCTGGACATTTGGAATTTGAGTCTGCTTTCAAAAGACTTCGCAATCAAGACAATAGCCGCCCAAATGGAAAACAAAAGAGGGCGATCTAAACATTAACATCCTTAGAATGAATCAAAACATTACAAAATAAGCAAACCTCCTCAGGTTTAGTTTGTGTCTACTTGACTATAGTCATCAGACTAAAATTATGTGAGAAAATATTTAGTCAACAACAGAATACGGTTGATTATGGGAAACAGCTTCATTGCAGGTAAACCAGATAGGATGAACGTTAAGTTTTCTAACTTCACTCTGCACCATAGACTGTTTATAAAAAGCTCTGCACACAACATTCAACACACAAACAATTGTAGAATTAGATTGTAGAACTGTTTTAGGAGGGGTCCCTAATGACGAGGAATAATTCTGAAGTAACGCAATAACACAGACAGAACATTCCAAACAGGCAGTTTGGAATGAAAAACAATTTCACAAACACCTGTATCCATTTCTACTTCACATCGAACATAGATTATTAAGCAACGTCGCCCAGTCTTTTCTTGTTGCTGACTCTTGAAACACCCTCAAGTTCTTGTGCTCAGAAATCGAAGAGCGTTAACTGCTGCCAGGTCCCTCTGAGCGTCCCGTGGTCTGTTACTGTCTGCTCTGGTTACCCACCTAACCATGTGACCTACTTCTGAGTGCAGCTGCCTGCCATGTGACTCTGGAGATGCCACCACTTCCCTAACAACACTCATAATGAGATATGGGAGGAGGATAGACAGGGACTGTTTAACGCGTGGGAAGGAGGAGAGGCCGTAATCCTGCGAGACAAAAGGTAAATGGACTGAGCAGGAGAGACGTTGAGGGACATGAACGCGGGGACTTCCAAAGCATGAGACAAAAGTGAGATGGGGACTGTTAGAGGAGCAGATGGATGTCGCTTGACATAAATACACAGATGGAAAGAGTTGAGTGACAGATGTCAAACAAACGACTAAATGTCCCATGTGAACAAAAAGTATATTGTTTCGGTGGATGTTACGAAGCTCTGCCTGAAATAATGGTGTCTTGTATTTACACATAAACTAAAACCACCAGATCTGCATTTACAGTCAAGATAGCTGAAGAATTTGAGATTGTTGTTCCAAGAACAAGACTCTCCTTGTTCCGGGAACGGGTGTGGTGCATTGTGGGACATGTAGGCGGGGTTACAGAGCAAACAAAGTTTTCTTTTACTGCAGGTACTTGGTCCATGAAGCAAGAATAAAGGAACCAGAGATGGATGGCATACGAGGCGAATATTTGGTGGGTTGGACACAGCTGCAAAGTATATGTGTGTGTGTGTATATGTACTTGTATGTGTGTGTGTAAAAGATAGAGAGAGAGGGAGAAAGAGAGACCCACACACACATTCTCCAAGAGTAAGAGAGGGTCAGCGAGGGGAGGTATCACCTTACCTGCCCACCAGCCCCTGTTTACTAGAGACACATATCTAATCTCTCTTTAAATCACACACACAAATGTGCATGCGTATAAACAACTGTTGTGGCAACCGAGGGCACATTGTGTCCTCAGTCTTTATCCACCACACGGTTCAGGTTAAGCCGTGTTTTTCCCTCACTCTGACCCTGCTGTACTTTAGCCAGAGGTGGTTTACGACTCACGAGAATCAAAGACCTGTAAATCAACCGTCCTCACAGCGATCCTCCTCTAACAAAATGAAAGCAGTAAAACTCCCATTAAATGAGGTTCCTAATAGTTTCATTTCACCAAGGAGGCCGCCAAGGACAGCTAGATCAAATCTAATCCCTTTGTGGGCGAGCTCCAAAACACTCAGAGCGTCCTATATGTGATGCCACAACCTGTCTGGCTGAGTTTCATTTTACACATAGCATATCAATGTCATCAACACATAATATAAATCTGTGCCATTTGATTTACCTCGCAACAGATGATCCACCGTGTGCAGAAACTTCCCAGAACTTTCCCTGGGGATGAGTAGCATTCTCTATGTAAATACCACTTCTAGCTAACTCCCCATAAAACGTATATAGTCTATTAATGTCTCTATACAGTCTCACATTCATTTTGAAAATATTAACTTATTAAATTATAAATAACTGACTTTACAAGAGTCATAATATGAAGTCATTAAAAAAGTTAACTGCTGCTTGGAATCATGGCAACAGAGTAAAGACAACGATAGATTATTATACAGCCTTAATTGAAGTGATAAGCCTCCAGTGTGTGTGTGTTTCTGTGCTTATATATTTTTGACAGTTTTTTTTAGCAATTTACAACCTTTTTGGAAAGTGAGGACATTTTGACCAGTCCTCACTTTTCCAATGGACTGTTTGAGGGTTAAGACTTGGTTTTAGGGTTAGAATTAGGTTTATGTAAAGCTTTTAGTCTGGATGGTTACGGTTCGGGTAAGAGGCTATGTGATGTATTGTGCTAATGAGCGCCCTCTCGGATAGAAGTACAGACTTGTGTGTGTTTCCTGTCTTTTGTCCTCTGTCAACAGCAGTGTTGACCTGTGCTGTCACCGAGCTGCTGTCATACACCAGCTGCACGCAACATGACGCCCCCCGTGGAGACGCTGCAGATAGTAGCCCGTTGTTCTGGCCAACGCGGATCAAAACAAACATATGTCTAAAGGCTGTATATATTTAAATGATATATATATAAATATATTTAGATATTATGTATCGGCTCCACAGAGTCAGTCAGAGGGCTCCTCGCCAGACGCACCTGTTCCCAGGCCACGTTGAATGTCCCCTTCCTCCCCTCGCACCGCGGAACACATGAACACATGAACACACTCGCTCCTCCAGCGGCACTCACCCAGCTCAGCAGCCGCACTATGGTCTGCGGCTGTCGGACAAACTTGTTCAAGTCGAAGCCTCCTCCGGCGAGCGAAGCCCCGTACACACTTGCACCGCCCGCGTCTTCCATGTCTCTCCCGGTTCACCGGCAGTTCCTCCGGAGTCCACAGTGTGCTCTGACGTGGCCTCACAGCACGTCACGGCACGACACGGCACGGCGGTTGAACTGAAACTGAAGTGTATTGAGACAGAGCCGCTGCTGTCGCCTCCTCTTCCAGACGAGGACTGGTCGAGCCAGTGGGACAGGAGCTGCGCGCCAGCGGCTGCGCGTCTGGGGGGCGGAGATCAGCAGCCAGGGGACACGGTCATGTTCGATTCCACTCAATTCAGTTTTATTGAATAAATAACAACATTCATTGTCTTTAAGAACTTTATTTCGTATTTGGCTCCAGTTTCTACAACAACCCTTAAAGGCTCAGTGTCTCGAATCTAGGGACATCTAGTGGTGAAGTTGTATGTTTCAGCTGAGTACCCCTCACCTCACCCTCCCTTCCAAACTTGAGAAGAGAGAAAGAGAACCGGTGGTATTCTTCAGTTGGGATAAAAACTCAAAAGATATTTACTTTGTCCAGTTTGGACGACTGTAAACAACAAGGAGACCTCCATAGAGAGGGCTCGCTCCAGATGTAAATGTAAAGTATTTAATATAAAGGGCTCATTCTAAGGTACAGGAAACAACAATTTGCACAGTTTAGATGAAATTCACTAGTAAAAACAAAGTTTAAGGATTATTTTACATTTGCTCGATGCCAATAGATCCCTTTCACCTAAATCTTACACACTGAAACTTTAAAGGATAAGCGCTATAGATGATGCAATGATGGATGGATGGGCTTTACAAAGAAAGGTTGAGACTATACAATATTAAACAGTTGACACAAAGAGCAAGCACTGTCAGCAGCCAAACCCAATGTAATTGAAATAAATGGGAACCCCTCTTTAAACGCAAAAAAAATAACATAAACAAATTATAAATAATAAAATGCCTCCATACTGCTGCAGTGGTGTCATCCAAGTGTCCGCAGGCCACGACACTCAGATTCTGCCTCAAAACAAGATTATTTACATCATGTTTTTAGCCTAGAATGCGTATTGTGTTGGATTTGGCTGCAACGCTGTTTACTCCTGAAACTCCAAAAGTGTTATGTAGACTCAAACACATCACCCAACCCTCCATCGGCATAGTGGCGAGTAGATAATGAATGAATTTAAATTTTGGGGTGAACCATCCCTTTAACAGGAGAAAATTCGGGCCTCGACCGGTTGGCGGAAGGGGAGGAAAGTGGGGGAGAGAGGAGAGGTGGGTGGGAAGGAGGGGGGCAGATGAGGGTAGAGATCATTTGGCCGAGCCAGTTTCCGTCCATCACAAGCCAAACATGTGGAGACAAACAAGCAATCACACTCACTGTTGGAGCCATCATAGTTTTTGTTTGTTTGATTACATTTTTGACCAGTACTCTGGTGACCACATGTTTTAACAGAACATTGTCAAAGGAAGTGCATATCGCTAAGCTCAAGTGTGGAGTATGTGGCGTGTGGTAACGTTGTGTTGAACTGAAATTGCTAATGGAAACTGGACCGTGATTAGCAACTTAACAGTGTTGTGATGTAAAAAAAATGGGTCCCAACCTAACCCCAGCCTTAGCTACCTATATTTTGGACTGTTGCTGAATGTGTAGTAAACATGTAAACTCCACACAGAAAGAGGACGTTCAGGATTTTAAGCCCGGAAACCTTCTCACTGTGAGGCAACAGTGCTAACCACCGTGTTGCCCTTGTACAATACAAATGTTGGTACATTGAACAGACAGGAAGCATCACGAGCAGGGGTTTATTTAACCATAGCAGTGTGATTATATGGAGCAAATGACGAGTCCTCAGAGGGCCTCAAACATTTCATCCTCCAGCGTCTTCTTCTGTTCTGCAATTTGGGGCCATTCATCTGCAGAGGCCTCAGATGTCTGAAGAGTGCAGGAGACATGAGATTTGTTTATGTAACTGACATGACTGGCTGATGGATTTCATTGGTTAATCTGATCTCACCTGATCAAATTCCCCCCCTCTGGCTGACCTCACCACACCTGCATCCTCACCGTACTCACATATCTCCTAAGAGAGGAGAGCACTGTCATGGTTTAAAACATAAAACACAACGGAAATAGAACAATATGCTGTGAAAATTGCTCTTCTGGGAGTAAATTAATGGTTGAAGCTTTGAGTGATGCAGATATAGAAAGAGTGACGAACCAGGTCGTCTTCGTAGGCAACTGCCATTCTCTCCATCTCCAGACCCCCATCTCGAGAAGCAAATGAAAAGGATCAACACCAGAAAAAACAGAACTCTAAAATGTTGGAGAAATCTGTGATCTTACTGTACACCACTCCAACACAATAACAGACGGACACCAGGAGAATCAAAGTTGTGAAACAACCAAAGACAACTGCCACTACCAAGACAGGGAGCCGGTTCAGCACTGGAGGAGCAGGAAGAAGAAGAATTAACGCAGTTATCAATTGTGACAAAGATGTTTTACGTTAATGAATCAACTGCACCTTCTTTATCCAAGTATCGCTTCCCACTGCTCATTGCAGTGGCGTTGTCAAAGCTGTCAGACACTTGGCAGCGATACGTCCCAGCGCTGCTCCTCCCCACAGACAGCAGGAGTATTGACCGTTCTGGCGGCTGGTCGACCACGTAGTAGAAACTTCCTCTGTCACGGAGAAGGGTTTTGTTGAGGAACCACTGGTAGCGTGGATGAGATCCCTTTGCCGCCTTGCAGTACAACCTCAAGCCAATCACAGCAAAGTTTTCTCCAATGTCGGAGTCGTAGTGCATGGTCACAGGCCCACCAACTGAGACTAAAGGGCACATCATAGATTTGACGTTTACTAAAAAGTCATCTGTAACGTAGCTTCATGTCAGCGATTTCAAACAATGCCATCATACCAACTTCAAAGGGCAGCCACTGACTGTGAGCAGCCTGGGCTCCGTTGTCCGCGTTGCACTGGAGCTCTCCCGAGTACTGATCCAAGACAAGTGGTAACTTAAATACGGCCCTCCTGTTATCACTCGTCACATTGGCAACCAGCTCTGTCCTGTTGTAGAGTGAAAAGGTGACAGGCCGGGTCCCACTCGCCGACTCACATGTGACCACAGCAGAGTAGTTGTAGGAGTCCTCCTTCAGCACAGTGAAGGAGATATTGGGGGCTGACACCACATCTGAGGGAGCAGGACGTGAGAGGATGATTTTTTGTCCAGAATCTTTAGAGTGTATTCATTAGTCAAAATGGTTCACCTTTGACTCTGATTTCAACATCAGGACTTGTGGAGTTTGACAAGACTGTATGGTTGAAGTAGTCGGAAGCCATGCATGTGTAATAGCCGGTGTTTTCTGAAGTGGTTCTGAGGAAGACCCCGATTATTATTATTTCAGTTAAATGCGGATTACATCATATAATTTATTAAAAACAAAATTCACCCTTTAACAAACATCAGTGTTATTAAAATAAATCTGGCTTTGCAGTGTGGCCAATGTCCAATCCACTAACATTGAAGAGACAGGGTTTAAGACCTATATATCAGCCAGCAACCAGGATGAGATCCAAAGGCTTTGGCTTCAGTTTTTGGGAGCAGTACTGCTGTCCATCTTCATATACAGATATCCATTGATACTAGTTATAAGCTACTCAAAATCCCCATAGCAGTTTAGAAGAGTGATCAAATAATCAAACACATTTTTCTGACTGCTCACAACAACATGGACAGTGTCACAGCAACCACTCAGTGAAACAGCAGCAGTTGTCCGTGGAGTGTACAGTACGAATCGGTTTTCCACTGACCTGGAGATGAAGAGACGGTTATCTGAGAGATGAAGACTAGGAGACGGAGAGATGAGCCGACCATTCTGCAGCCATTTATATGACACGTTGTTTCCAGCAGTAATTTCACAAAGCAACTCCAGACTCTGGCCTTGAAAGAACTCTACTGGACCTGAAGGAACAACAATATGTGCCTCCTTCACTCCCTCTGCAGGACAAGCACAGCAGCACAATGAGATCCCACTCTTATTTCATATCAACTCCAATAGTTATTTTAAAAACTGTGTTGACCGACATCGTAACTGTCATCTTCTGCCATTATCAGGTCGAAATTTCAACTCCAAATAATACTGATAATCTGCCTCAGCTGTACAGTTTTCACCTTACACCTTGTATCAACATGCCTTTTGAGCAGTGCTGGAGGAGAAAGTCAAACATTTGACTTTAGTCAAATTATTACTTTCTCTGTGTATACTTATTTATGTTAATGATATGTTAAATCATATTATGTACAATTTTAAATTTTACGTTATTATTTTTGCATTTATGCTGCTTTTGCTGTTGTTACAACATTTATTGTCTCTATTTACATGCTTATATTCTTCCATATTTTAGGCATAGATTTAAATATGTATTTATAGATATATATGACGTTTTTTTAAAGTATTAAAATACATTTTTGAGCATAGCCTATTAACTAATGCAACATTCACAACATCATTACTGTGTATTTTAATGCAACAATAATACAGACTATCAAATATCATACTAAAAGTAATGGTGCAACTGAAAACCATTGTAGTGTCTGAATCAATTTCACTTGTTTCTTCTTCACCAGTGATACATGTGAAGATGTAATGTAATACAGTGTACAGTACAGTTATATTTGTCTGACATGGGTAGTTGAGTAAAAGTGAATAGTAACCAAAAATAAATCTACTTATAAAGTAAACTTGTATGAAAAATGTACTGAAGTACAGTAACTTGTTACATCCAACTACTCTTTTTGAAGAATGTGTTTCTCACTGTGTTGACTTATGACACACATAAATTTGCACAGTGATCTCAGGTAACACATAGACTCACCAACCACCCTCAGGTAGTGTGTTCTGCTGACAGTGGAGCTGATGTGAGAGTTGTTCTGTGCTCTGGCCAAACACTCCAGGTTGCCCTCATGGTGCAGTCTGATGACCAGGGTGAAGGTTCCAGCTTCTCCAGACAGGGAGGTATACTCACCCAACCACGTGTCTTTATCCTTGCTAGAAAGGGCCGATAGTAAGAGGTTTTTTTATTCATTTTTAATACAGTGGTTCATTTTGGAATACAGTATTATTACTTACTTGAATAACTGCAGCAGGACAGATTCATTCTTCGTGTGGTTTGGCACTACACATTTGAATGTTGCAATTAGTCCCAAAACAGCCTCTGAAGGGCCAATTAGCTGTGGAATCCCCAGAAATGTCTGATCTATTAAAAACAAATCCAAATTTCACAAACACTCAATTGCTTTATTGGCTTCTAAGCTCATATTTGCTATTAATTGACTGTGCGCACATAATCCATAAAACTAACTTACTGCTGTCCTGTCTGCAGTAACACAACCCTGTAGAGAGGAAGAAGAAATACAAAAAATGCAAAAGTCTCAAACTGAGGTACTGTATTGCGTACTGTTGTGTGGTTATTGTTAGCTCACCCAGCGTGACCACGAGGAGGGAAGCAAACATTCTCAAAGAAAACTGACTGACATTCATACAACTGCTGACTTCCAACCTGCTTCCAACTGTGTTTTGCTATACTGTAGTGCATCAGGTTTTTTCCAGTTTTGAAACAAGGGTTTACGCACCGTGGATAAAAAACATGCAAACATGCGCGCACACACACACACACTGAGAAACATGTGTGAATAACAGATAGCAATACACTACCCCTCCCTCCTCTCATGTCTTAAATGTTAAACTGTTATATTTTGAACTAGAAACATGGCATTGCGATTGAATGTGTCCTCCAACCAAGGCAGTTACAGTCTAGATGCCCTTTTTCCAGGTTCATATGAGGTCCCAGTGACCTTTGACCTTTAGTCAGTGAAATCGAATTAGTTCAGAGAGTCACAACATAAAAAAAGCAGTAACATATGAAGGTTTGCTACATAAGAAAAAGCTCTGAAAAGCTCTGAGGTTCATGAGAAAAAAACAACACGTTCTTCTTGTCGCCGGCACATCC
Organism: Pleuronectes platessa; assembly: GCF_947347685.1. Lineage (NCBI taxonomy): Eukaryota > Metazoa > Chordata > Actinopteri > Pleuronectiformes > Pleuronectidae > Pleuronectes > Pleuronectes platessa. The sequence goes on along the minus strand of NC_070628.1, from coordinate 21,858,344 downwards.
TGGGCTCGTAGCTCTGCTACCTCTTCAATCCTTTCTGGGCCTGTTTCAGCAACGAGTCAAAGTCCAGGTCCTCAAGCCTGCTCCTGGCAGGAGACGGGTCTGCGTCTCTGTTCGCGTCTCAGGAAGAGAGGGACATTTACAGGCTCAGAAAAGGAGGGGTGCTGAAACAAATGTTTAGGTTTTGTTGACACTGTCACTGAAGTGTTCAGAACATCTGTACATTCTGAGGTGCTACACAGAACCCCGAAGTGGAGAATCAGTTATTGTTGCTGTTGTGACGAATGAGCTGTTGTCCTGATCCTCGATGTTACAGAGCGTTGATCGCCGTTTTTTCAAACTTAACTGTTTCAGGTGCTCATAAACTCACCAGGACATCAGGCGCCAACGTACAAACAGTGCTTTTTATTTTTCAACTAAAATATAGTTTTGTGGCTGTAGCCTGAGGGTGTTCATGTGGTTCCTGACCATGCATGTATGTGTATTTGGACGTGAAGTCCCCTGCAATATATATTATGGTTCCTCTGGTTCTGGTCACTAAAATAACTGTGATTGGGCAGGGTTAGGGTTACGGTTAGGGTAGTCTCTCTCTGAACTTCTTGAGCAAAGTGTTTTGATAAAACTTTGAAATACCCAGAAATGAACTGTATTGATTGTACACATGTTGGACTTTACTTTGAAAAATCTCTTAATCTATACAGTAAATATGTTTGATATTCAGTATATAGGTAGTCAGAGAGGTCCTGAACACAGGCATATCAGTCTCACTCTGAACTTATTGTGCAAGGTGTTTTTATAGAACTTTGAGGTATCCAGAAATCAACTGATTTGATTGTACACATGTTGGATTTACTTTGAAAAATCTTTTAATCTATACAGCAAATATGTTATATATTCAGTATGTAGGTAGTCAGAGAGGTTTTGAACACAGGCATATCAGTCTCACTCTGAACTTATGAGCAAAGTGTTTTTATAGAACTTTGAAATATCCAGAAATGAACTTATTTGATTATACAAACGTCGGATTTTACTTTGAAAAATCTCTTAATGTCAGTCTCTCTCTGAACTGATACTTCAAAGTACTGTACAAACACTTATATGAGTGCTTTTACAGTAATTTGAAGTATCCAGAAATTACCTACTTGAAGCAAAAAAAATTGTGATTTTTACTTAGTAAAATCTCATAATTGATATTGTCAAAAGGCTATTCTTAAAAATGACACATGTAAGACAATATATACTTCATGTGAATTCAATCCAAGAAATAATTTTTCAATTATGCATTTTGTAAAGGCTCCATGTCAACACTTTATTTTGAAAACCGGACGTAGGCCCATATGTGTTCTTCCTTTAACTTCGAGTACTCCGTTGCTGTCCCTTTTCTGGGCGGTTTGGATGCGTTTACCATAAGTGTGAGTATATGAGTGCAGTAGAATTTCTGTGTCGGCTGATTTGACCACAGAGATGCGAGTATCGGCTGGCTTGAATGCAGTCCACCACTCCGGAGATGAAGCGTCCCTCCTGGCCCCTGGCTCTGCAGGATGTCGCCATGGTTCACTGACAATAGTTCAGAATGTGTTTCCAGCAGCTCCTGGTTGTGACACAGCGCCACTGACTGAAAATTTCTTTCTCTGATTGGTCTGTGAACAGTGTGCATTTTAAACTTCTGGGCTATCATCCTCCTGGACTTCTTGGATTAGGGCAAAGTATATTTTTTAATAAGGTTCTCTGCTAAATTACTATTGTATCTGCTGTCTTAGGTTAACTAGATTGATAGTTTGAACTGTTTGGTTTCACCTTGAATTGGATGAGAAAGGAATTTCGTTGTTTATTTGATTCTGCTTACTATTTTTAGTTTCACTCAAGTGATTGAGTTAAAAAAGGAACCAGCTAAGGTTAAACTGCTTGATTTTTATTCCAATTCTGTTAAGGACTAAGTTCTTTTTTACTTTTTAACTCTTGAGGTAAATAGACTTTGTCCAGAAACAGTTTGTGGCAAATTAGGAGACTTTTGGGAAACTCACTGTTTGAAGTGACAAGTTCCTTTTGTTATTTGAACTCTGCTGAGTTTCTGCTGCCGGGCCATTAACACCAGGTGCCTGATTGCCTTATGAGCAGGGGGAGTGGTCAGCAAAGCTGTAGCCAACCATCGTCAACTCTGGTTTAAAACCAGGAATTGTTTGGAGCGTCAGCTTCAGCATCTGTGAAGACTCGGAGGATAAAGACAAAGGAGTCTTTCGTTGGAGGCTGAGGGGGAGGCTGAGTATAAAGCTGCATTTTTATTTTTGAATATGTATAAACTTTCTGTGCGAATTTCTCATCGTAGATACTATAGGCCTTGCACTCGTTCACACCTATACCGTAACTGTCACAGTCTGCTTATCTCCTGTCTGCCGGTATTTTTCCACTCACCTGTCTCTGCTCCACTCTGCCAGTCAGCCACACCTCCTCATCAGGCCAATTCTCCACACCTGTTACAGCCCTGGCTGCATTCAAGCCTTCTCCTGTCTCTGCTTCAGTGCCAGATTGTCTTGTGCGTAATGCCTGCCTTCCAGCGTATTCTCCCCGGACTGATTACCTGTTGCCGACCCCGTCGATCCCTGACCTGCCTACCTCGTCTCTGCCCTGGACATTACCTCAGCCTTCTGCCTTCGACCACGAGTTTCGCCTTTTCCCTCCTGGTTATGCTCCTGCTCGGCTCTGTGATTCCACAGCTCACCATTGGACCTGTCTACCAGCTAGTCTGCCTGTGCTGCTTTTGGGTCCTCACCATATCCCTGACAGTAACCTTTCCTGTCTCATCTATCCCACCCGCTCCACACATACCCAACACCTTGTCACAGGGGGCCTATGGAACTGCAAGTCACCTACCCGCAAGGCAGACTTAATCTCTGGCTTTGCTACACAGCAATCGCTTGACTTCCTTGCTCTCACTGAGACCTGGATAACACCGGACAACACATCCACCCCAGCTGCACTCTCCTCTGCCTTCTCTTTCACCCACACACCCAGACCCACTGGTAGGGGTGGCGGTACAGGTTTACTCATTTCCCGCAAATGGAGTTTTTCTCTCTACTCGCTTCCACTTTTTACCCCAACATCTTTTGAATTTCACGCTGTGACAGTTACTCATCCGGTACAATTAGCTATTGTTGTTCCCTACCATCCACCAGGTTCTTTGGGAGATTTTATGGAGGAATTAGACGTCCTTCTGTCAAACTTCCCAGAAAATGGCCCTGCACTTATCCTTCTGGGTGACTTTAACATCCAGACAGACAAATCTGACCATTTACTTTTACTGTCTTCTTTTGCTCTCTCACTCAGTCCTTCCCCTCCTACTCACAAAGCTGGTAACCACCTGGCATATATATTATCACCAGAAACTGCTCAACATCTAACCTCACTGTAACCCCACTTCATGTCTCCGACCACTTCTTTATCTCTTACTCTCTCCCACTACAGCCCTCCCTTCCACTGACTCTTAAGGCCGGCGCATGCTTCTGCGCTTTCACGGGCCCGCAAGCGCAAGAGCTTATGTATCTCTTCTTACGTGCTTACGTGCGTCGCCCAATTTTTCTAACTATACGACAAAGCGACGCGAGCCTCACGCAGCCCGCAAGGCTTGTGATTGGTCTGCCTACTACATCCCGTCCGGAGTCTAGTTTCCGGTTTCATGTCCCATAATACCGGCAGAAATCACGGAAGATTTAGGAGAAAGAATATGGACCAAATAGAAGAGCACTTGGCAGAAGAGATCCGGTAGTATGATCGCTTGTATAACCCGTCACTGACTGGCAGATTTGTCCGCCAGAAAAAGGCTACGAGGAGCCGCAGTGGCTATGTAAATAAACAATCGACGAAGAAGAAAGAAGGCGTCTCTAAGGTCGTCTTCGACAAAAAACATTACTCCGCCTAGTTTTCTGGCGGGGAATTGCTGTATAAGACGTGCAGCGCTTGGGGAAGGTTGGGGAAGCATGAATGACAAAGAGTCCTGCGACACAGCTGCGTGAAACGCCGCCGACGCAGTTGCAGAAGCATGCGTCGACCTTTACTCACTCATGCACCCTAACTCTGCCACAGACATTCTCCTTTCTACTCTGTCCTCCTCTCTTGGCTATCTATGTCCTCTTACGTCACGACAGGTCCGCAAGTCCTCCCCAGCTCCATGGTTGTCTGACTCGGTGCGTGCCGTCAGAGCCACTATGCGAGCATTGCAAAGGAAATGGCGGAAATCTAAACACCTGGACGACCTGCTTGCTTATCAGTCGTTTCTCTCCTCTTTTTCCGCCTCTATTTCCACAGCCAAAAGCACTTTTTACCAAACTGCAATTCAATCCTCATTTTCAAACCCCAAAAAACTCTTCTCCATCTTTTCCAACCTCCTCGACCCCCCCCAGTCCCCCTCTTCCTTCCTCCCTTCTACCTTGCCACTTTGTCAACTACTTTACAAAAAAGATAGATGACATACGCTCTTCATTTTCGGATCCTCCTTCTATAACCACACTCCCATCAACTTCATCTTCATCACCTTCACTTTCCTCTTTCACCCCCCTGTCTCCCGATCAAGTTCAGACCTTGGTAACCTCCGCCCGCCCGACCACCTGCCCCCTTGACCCCATCCCTTCTCACCTTCTCCAGTCTATTGCTCCTGACCTTCTTCCTTTTCTTACCCATCTTATCAACACTTCCCTGTCAACTGTCTGTTTCCCTAATTCTCTGAAGGAGGCAAGAGCATATCCTCTCCTGAAGAAACCCACCCTCAACCCGTCTGAAGTAAATAACTACAGACCTGTCTCTCTTCTTCATTTTGTTTCCAAAACTCTTGAGCGCGCTATCTTTAATCAACTCTCCTCCTATCTTAACCACAATAATCTTCTTGACCGTCACCAGTCTGGTTTCAAGGCAGGTCACTCAACTGAGACTGCCCTCCTTGCTGTCTCTGAGCAGCTTCACACTGCTAAAGCAGCTTCTCTCTCCTCTGTCCTTATCCTTCTAGACCTCTCTGTTGCATTTGACACAGTGAACCACCAGATCCTTATTTCCTCCCTTCCGGACCTGGCTGTCTCAGGCTCTGGTCTTTTCCTGCTCTCTACCTACCTCAATGACCGCACTTATAGGTTAACTTGGAGAGGATCTGTGTCTGAACCTTGTCCTCTCACTACTGGTGTCCCTCAAGGTTCTGTCCTGGGTCCTCTCCTCTTCTCGTTGTACACCAACTCTCTCGGCTCTGTCATTCACTCACATGGGTTTTCCTACAATAGTTATGCCGATGACACCCAACTAATCCTGTCTTTTCCCCGATCGGAAACACAGGTAGCAGTACGAATCTCTGCCTGTCTGACCGACATCTCTCAGTGGATGTCTGCACACCACCTGAAGATTAACCTTGACAAGACTGAGCTACTTTTCCTTCCAGGGAAAGACTCTCCCACCCACGACCTGACTATTAACTTTTACAACTCCGTGTTAACCCCCACTCAGACTGCTAGGAACCTGGGTGTGACGCTCGATAGTCAACTCTCCCTTACTGCCAACATTACTGCAACAACACGGTCCTGTAGATTCATGCTGTACAACATCAGGAGAATACGCCCCCTTCTCACTCAGAAGGCGGTGCAGGTCCTTGTCCAGGCTCTGGTCATCTCACGCCTAGGCTATTGTAACTCCCTCCTGGCAGGTCTACCTGCTACTGACATCCGACCTTTGCAGCTCATCCAGAATGCAGCAGCTCGACTGGTTTTTAACCAATCTAAATTCACTCACACTACTCCGCTCCTCCGCTCCCTTCAATGGTTACCAGTGTTTACCTGCATCCGGTTCAAAACACTAGTTTTATGCTGTGAATGGATCAGGTCCAGTCTACATCCAGAGCATCGTCGAACGTTACACCCCAGCTCGTTCACTCCACTCTGCTTCGGCTAATCGACTCGTTGCTCCCTCACTGCAAGCTAAACACTCATCAAAATCACGACTGTTTGCTGTCCTGGCTCCTAAATGGTGGAATGAGCTCCCCATTGACATCCGGACATCAGAAAGTTTACAAATCTTCTGCCGAAAACTAAAAACTGACCTCTTCCGACTATACCTTGAATAAAAAATATATATATATATACTAACAACTTTTGAAACTAACACTTTTAGTAGCACTTAAATGGCACTTACTTATAGCACTTTGTAGTTTTGCTTTATTTTGAAGAAACTGTACTTGCTTGATTCTTGTTGTTCTGGGTCTGTACCCTCGGGGTTGAATGCACTTATTGTAATTCGCTTTGGATGAAAGCGTCAGCTAAATGAAATGTAATGTAATGTAATGAACACTTGATGCCAGAATGTTTGTAGTATCAGTTGGGAGTGGGCAATACACACACTCAAACACACAGGCGAAATCAATACATGGAGTCCCCCATCAGATGATCTGGGCCCATAGAGCCATGATCTCATCATCATGGGGTCAGTGGGAACATTTGAAGAGACACAAACACTGAACACGTGTTTTAAAAATGTGTGCAAAGGAGAGCTGGTGGTCTCTTAATCAAATTTAGGTTTTTTTCCATGATTGATAAATACATACTGTTCATGGCATTATTTCTAGAGGTGCTGAGCAGTACTGTAAAGATATATAACTAAATATAATATTTGATATTAATGATCAAATACATATTATGAAATAAACGGAGGGAAAGCTTAAAAGTTAGCAGTTAGTTAAAAGTTAGCAGTTAGTGCTTCATCTCTGTATGTACAGGATGCCTTCAGATACTGGGCTGACTGTAGATCATCTGCACTTTGGCCTGACTAAGAGCTCAGAGCTCAGGTGTAAATATATGGATGTGTATTCTTTATGCAGCACACTTGTTGTAGAGTCACTGAACAAGAAGCTGATCTCAGCAAAACAAGGAGTGACATCAACATTTCAATTGATCATTGATAAAAACGGTGTGTAATGTTTGCTAGGCCTGTCAATCACTTTAGGACCAATTAACCATGTTTTCAATATTAAAAGGGAAGCATCTTTCTTTTTTCTTTTTTTTTTCACTTTATTTATTGGTTTTCAAAATTGAACATGAAATCTCATACATACAGACGTATATGAACAAATTCTCCCCCCCCCCCCACCCCAGGGGACAAACAGAAAAGAAAAAAAAGGGAAGCATCTTTTAATGTTAACATTTTAATCACAGATTTTTTATTTAGAATGTAAACAATGCAAAGAAGATCATAGAAGAATTGAATACTCTAAGATTAAAGACATTGTGTCTTTGATGTGTCATGCAGCTCTTGACTTAATCATTGCCTATAAGCCAGCATTTGATCATTCTGAGCATCTCACAGCTTTGAGAGAGAAAGCCTATTGATAAATAATATCAGGCATCTGCTCAACGACAAACTCAAACAGCAAGATTACTGCTGATTCAACTGATTCAACCCCAGGAAGAAAGAGCAAGTTGTCCCACCATGTCACGATTCAAGTTGACCTCTGAAAAGAGAGAGAGAGAAAAATATTGGTACACCAGGAATGAGTACCAGGGCCTTCAAAAAGAGATCAGACATCTGAAAGACCTGTTGAACAAGGAGAGGGACGACGCTCAATATGAACGAGGGCGGAGAGTCCAGGCCTGCAATGACCTGCTGGAGACCCAACAACAGTTGGAAAAAGAGAAATCCCTGAATGAACAGCTCATCAATAGGAAAGGAAGATCTAGGTCACCCTTATACAAGCAGAGGATGATGCACAGGGACTCTACAACTACCAGCTCCATGGAGGTGGTGAGTGAACCAAAAGCTGAGAAGGAAAGATACAAGATTCCCAGACTAGGACGGAAGAGGGAGAGGGAAGAGGGAACATCTTCCCAGGCTCTTATCCCAGCAGGGAAGCAGCAGCTCCTGACCAGTGACCTTCGGAATAAACTCAGGGCTTCGAGAGAAGAAGAGCGAAAGCAACAAAAAGTTTCGAACTTCAGGATCGGACAGGACGCTCGATGCCAGGATTCGAATTTTGCTGCTAGGCAGGGAGCAGATAGGCTCTCATTGCTGGAGACCCAACAACAGTTGGAAAAAGAGCAATCCCTGAATGAACAGCTCATCAATAGGAAAGGAAGATCTAGGTCACCCTTATACAAGCAGAGGATGATGCACAGGGACTCTAGAACTACCAGCTCCATGGAGGTGGTGAGTGAACCAAAAGCTGAGAAGGAAAGATACAAGATTCCCAGATTAGGACGGAAGAGACAGGCATCTTCCCAGGCTATTATCCCAACAGAGAAGCAGCAGCACCTAAACAGTGACCTTCAAAATAAACTCAGGGCTTCGACAGCAGAGTGCGAAAGCAACAGAAAGTTTCGACCTTCAGGGTCGATCAGGACACTCGCTGAAAGGATTCAATTTTTGCTGCTAGGCAGGGTGCAGATAGGCTCTCATTCACGACTCACATAGAAGAAGACTCGGCTCCCAGACGTGAGGCTGCCAAGCGAAAGAGGTCTGCAGTTTACACTGAAACAAAACGTCGGCAGCAAGTCCCTTCTAAATATAATGAGCTGGAGGAATCCTTCAGAGATAGAAGGCACACCTGAAAGGATGCCAGAATGTATCAGCACTGAGGAAACCAGATATTGAAACCCAGACTAAGAGACTACGTCAATATTTGCATATAACATTATATTTCATATGCAAATCCTGAAAATTATTCCTGTGAGTGAAATCATTCGCACTCCGCTTCATCGTCTCAACCTTGTGTCATCTTTGATTGTACAATAAAGAAGCTTGAACTTTCCATTCTGCGTAGTGCTCTGTGTTCTGTCTCTGCGTTGGGGTTTGAACACGGTGTTAAACACGACACCTGTCAAATGTAGCACCTTGTCTCTCATAGTCAGGCTCTTACATGAAGGTACAGTTGTCACAGTAGATGGCGGTAATGCACCTTGACGTTAGTTTCCACCTGCCAATGAAGAAGAGATAATAAGAAGAAGATTAATGTGGAATGGTGATCTTTGCTAGATCTTAAGGAACAACATTTTATTATGTCGATTTTTAGAACATTGAGATGGAATAGTCGGCTTCGTCCACTCTACAGATAGTATTGAATGCACCTTGACGTTGGTTTCCATCTGCCAATAAACCGAAAGAACAGGCAGATACAGAAGACTGGGAACGGATCGAGCAACTGAAGCAGGATGTCCGCAGTGGCATTAAATGGATAGTTCACCCAAAATGAAAATTCCCTCATTATCTACTCACCACTTTGCCGATAGAGGGGTGGTTGGAGTGTTGAGTGAACAAAAGATTTTTTCACTGGTAGACAGCGTTGCAGCCAAAGTAAATGGCAACCACTAATTCAGACGTAAAAAACAACAGAAAAAAAACCTGACAATGTTCCCATATTGCTCCTGTGGTGTCATCCAAGTGCCTTTTGGCCCTGACATTTAAAAAGTTGTTTTAAGCCTAAATTCCCTCTGATATCCTCGACCTAGTAACTGCAGCAGTTACTTGCTGATTTCGTCTTGCAAGCACTCTCGACAGCAGTAAGTATAGGAGGCTAAGAACCTGGTGTAACTGAGGCTGTTTTGGATATGTCGGGTTTAAAAGACACGTGGATTACACCACAGGAGCAGTATTGAGGCATCTTCTGTTTGTTTGACTTCAATGTATCGAATTCGGCTGCAACGTTGTTAACCCCTGAAACTTCAAAAGTGTTAAGAACAGGGATAGTTCATTTCCTAAACAAAGAAGTAGATGACAAATGAAGAGAAGATGAGTGTGGCCAAGTAGTGAAATAGAGGAATACGGCTCTGAGGATCTTAAGAAGAACTCCTGCTATGCATAATTGAACAAAGTATAAACAAGTGCATCCAAACATTGAACAGTTATAAGTTAGTGTCGCATGCAGAAGATTGGCTGGGGTGCCGAGTTAAGAGCCCCCCCACAACAGCTGATTTCATTGGCCAACAGCAATGAAAATGTTTGTCATGTGCTGCAGGAGAGTACGACACCGTGGTCAGAAACCCCCCTAACAAGGCCTTCTGTCACCAACTTCCTGCCAAAGCTGAGATATGGTTTGCCCTTTAGCTTTACTATTATTTATGTGAATGCACATTATGTGTCATTTGAGCTGGGACGACTGAACTAGGACAGCGAAATTCCAAGGTGGAGCACCTGTTCAGACCTGGTATGAACATCCTTCCTGAGTGACTCAATCACAAGTTCAGGTCTGAACACATCAAAATTCTTCTACTTCAATGCATGTGGCCACATTATTTTCATTGTGTGGATACAAATGCATCCTGGGACATATATGAAGGACCGCCCACTCAGTTGACATCTCTGACCTGCTACAGTTTCACTTTGAATCAAATGTATTTTTACTCTTCTCAGTTACCATGTATTGATTTGTTTGTGGCTACATCAACACTGATCACCACATGATGAGCGATACTTTTCCTAAATTGTTCAAATCTTTCTTCAACAGCTGCACGAGATTCCTTCAGCCCCTGGACTCGTCTCTCTCTCTTGCTCGTGCCAACACACAATAATTGTCATCAAACCCATCTGTAAACTCTGACGAGTAAGAACAACTACATAAAGTATTAAGCATGATATTATACATATAAATGTGGGAAGTGACATCTGATCACAAGTCACACATTCAGGACTCATAAATACAAGGTGTGAAGCGACGAACTGTTCACTTCTCATGGATCTCTCAGGACGCAGCTGCTCAAAAGAAAGTTTACTTGTAGCTCTTCAAGAAACAAACTTTATTCTTTTATATATACAAACTTTATCAGTGTCATGGAATGCATGAAAGACTTTAACTTGTTCCATTAACACATTAACACATGTTAAAAAAATTAAGAGTGCATATTTACTACACACATAAAACCAGCATGCATATTAGAGCAGGAGTGTTCAAACTTTTTATCCCGAGGGCCACATACAGAAAATAATTTGAAGGTCTGGACCACTCACGCCGCCACGGCCCGATGCCCTGGAGCGGACTGTTGACAGTGCGCCTCAATCACGTCGCTCAGGGCGGGGGGCGTGGCGGCGTTCTGAGGGACAGCTGGCAGGTCAGGGGTGAGTTGGGCGCCAATTTAAAATGGATGGCGGGCCACAGATAGTTGGCCGTAGTTTTGACACCCCTGATTTAGAGGAATCTCTTGAGACGTTGAGAGGATCTGTTCACGGGGCAAACAATTATTTTCTGAGGTCGCAGAGAGCTTGATCTTTGATTTCAGGTCATCCCTGAGTCCAAGAGAATGTTTGGCCCAGATGTAATGAAATTCACTATGGGTGTGTCTGTTCACAAGAACATGATGTCACGTGACCTTTAACCAACCAAAATCGAATCAGTTCATCGTTGATTGCAAATGAGCAATTGTATCAAATTTGAAATATTTCCCTCAAGGCTGTCTTGAGATATGATGTTCACAAGAATGAGACACACAACCATAAAACATAATGCCTCATGCCGCTGGCTGTCACCGGTGCAGATGCATACCAATGTGAATATTAAGCCTGACTCGTTTTGAAGTGATGTAGTCAAGCATTCATTTTATTTCACTGGTTTTATAAAAACACAACAACATTTAGAAGTAAACCTTTTATTGGAATACAAAAAACATGACAGTATTCAGTGGTTATGCTGTAAAATAGAATCTCTCTGTGTGTTTTTAACTGAATTTTTCACCAGTCTCTTATAAGTAACTTTACAAGTCAGGAAAAGTATTGAATGTATAGAACAAGTTGCAATATTCAAATTAAATATTTGCACAAAGTGATGGATGTGATGATTCGAGAGGTGCAGGATCTTCATGCCGTGTCATACTGTGATCTCTATGGTCTGAAACAGGGAGACGCAAATAATGATATCATTATATCAATACCTGGTCTGTTTGTCATAAGAAAAAGCAGTTTTTATCTTAAAGCTCCTGATGGAGAGGATTGAAAGAATTGCTCCATTAAAAGCTAAAAAAATTTAAAAAAAATTTGTGGTGCTCTTAAAATGTCTTAATAGAATAATGCTTTATATAATGGGTCCATACATACACAATCAGGAGAATAGTAGATTGGGATAAATAGTGAGAAATGTTTAACTGTTTAAATGTAAATGTTCTCTCAATTACATTAAAATGTTTCAGTTATGGCTTATATGAAAACCAAACACATAAAATAACTTTAAAATCTTCACTTTAGTATGAAATTCTTAGACCTGTTGAGAAGAGTCACATCACTGATTTAAAATCATTACGTTATGTGCTGTCGTGACAGCCTGTATACCTGACTCAGGACACAGTCACAGTCTGCAGAGGAGACCCCGGCCTGCCTGTCTCCCGACTGGGACGAGGGTGCAGTCAGAGGAAGTGGATCAGAACTGACATGAGAAGGTACAAACAGGGTTTTAATCACAGAAACAATCAACTTTCTAAGGTCCATAGGGATAAAGCTTACTTTGTCTCAGCAATGTGGGCATGAGCTGAAAAAGAAGTCAGAGGTGGAGATATATGGATATTTTAAATAATGCATTATATAGTGCAATGGTGTATAGTGAGTTTATCCTTCACACATACACACACACACCTTGGTTGTGGTCGAACATCCTGTAAACACATGCCACACCAACTGCCAACATGAGAAGAAGGAAGCAGCAGAACGCTATGGTGATGATCTCTGTCTGGTTCATGAAAACCTCTGTGAAGGAGAAGGGACATGTACAGTGAGCCATGACGTACTGTGGTGTCAGCATGGGAGTCATTTAAATATACAACATGTGCTGTTTACTTGGTGGTGTTTCAGTGGAAGATGTAGCTCGAGGCATGGAGTTAAGGATCCTGTCTGATTGAAAGTAAAAAATACATGATAGTGCAGAGGCCCCCCACACAGAAGGTATTTAAGAAAAGACACGCATTATAGGAAAAGTTTGACATTTGGGGTAATATCCTCTTTTGCCATCTTGTCAAGAGCTAAATGAAAAAACCGATGCTTCCCTCGTGTGTGTGGTATATAATGCTCTACAGCAGGGGTTTTCAACCAGGGGTCCGCTGCCCCCTGGCGTTTCGCGACGGCATTGCAGGGGGTCCGCGAAATTAACTTTGATATTTCAAACTGCCAGTAGTTTTCCCCTGTGCATGCGTGTTAAAGGGAGATGTACAAGGGCGGTTGACCTAGGTAGAAAAACTCTCAGGAGGTGTTGAAGATGCAGTTTGTGTGATGGGATTTTTATTTTCCCAAATAGAAGGCCTAAAGGGGAGAATTAATAATGAAAATATTAAATAAAACAAAAGAGCGAAAAACAAATACTTTGTAATGAGAAAAATAAATTGGCATAATAGCCAAAACAATTAATTGCAATAACAATCAACTTTACCACGTTCGCTGGATGAGAAACAATTTCTTAGGAGAGTTATAACACATACGTCTATCTAGTAGCTTAAATCGGGCCTAAGCACGCCCCTACAATTAGCACAAACCATGATTGTTATTGGTCACCTTTACTTTAACGTTATCTCAACATGTCAGCTGCATGTCTGTACATTTAAGTCATAAACGTAATATATTGATGTACATATGGTTCTGAGATGCAGTACAACTACAAACTGCATTTTAATTTTGTTTTCAATTCTTAAGCACTGAAAATCAACCATTTTTGTAGTTTTTTACACAGATTTTTCTAGATTTGTTAAGTAGATATATCTAGATTTGTTTGAGGTTTTTAAATAAAACCAACATGGAAAACTGAATGTTAAAACTTCCTTCTATCCACATGCACGCACGCACACACACACACACACACACACACACACACACACACACACACACGTAGGCACGCGCGCGTAGGCACATCAGTGGGCCGCGGATTACTTTCTAGTCAGAATGGTGGTCCCCCGGACAAAACCAGTTGAAAACCCCTGCTCTACAGTCTTATTACTTTCATTTGAGTGATGATCTTTTTACCTGTGACTCGGACCAGCACATCTCCACTCTCCACCCAGGGCCCGGAGTCATCATAGCTGTTCCTGACCCTGCAGCGGTAATACCCAGACTCCTCTGAGGTGAGCTTAGTGAGGACGAGTGTCTGTCCACGGTTGGCGAGGGCAACGTGAGTCAGGTCATCCTGAGACTGGGCGTCCAGATGTGTCGCGGAGGGAAGGACTGAGTCGTTCAGGAGCCAGGAGATTTGGGGAAAGCTTCCTCTGCTGACCACACACCTCAGCCTGGCGGCGGCAAGCTTGGAGTCGGCTCTGTAGAGATATTCCACCTCCGCTGTCACGTCACCTCCAACTGGGACTGGGAGCAAACGTGAAGGAGAGAAAAACATTCATTAGGAGGAGGAGGAGGGGAATTAGAGGAAGGTAATGACAGAACCATCACATGTCTGTGTAGCTCATACCCACTTCCAGAGTCACAGGTTCACTCATCAACTCCTGCGTCTCAGTTTTCACCCAGCATCGCGCCACACCCATGTCCATCCCGGGTATCATGGCGACGAGGAACCAGACAGTGAGGGATTGGTTGGCTGTGAGGGATCCCACCTCTTTGTCATCTACTGAGAGAGAAAAGTTGACCGGATGGCTCCCTCTGGTTGACCAGCAGGTTATGTTGCCTTGGTAACCGTCTCCCTCTTTGAAGATGGAGAAGGAGATGTTTGGCTTTGATACATAAGCTGTGGAGGCAAAAAACGAGAATCAATCAAATTTTATTGTATTCACAAATCACAATTTGTTTCAAAGGGCTGAACAAGGTGCAACATCCTCGGTTCTTAACCCTCAACAAGAGTCAGGAAAAACTACCAAAAAATTACTTTTAATCATGACTGTTTGGCCAAAAGTATGTGAACAGCGATTGTATACCTATTATTTACATGTTTGGGCAAAACGCTTTATATACAATGAAGCGTTCTCTTAATGCTTCAGATATTTTAGACTGACAGAGGTTCCTTTCCTGTTTCATCATGGCTTTGCTCTCATAAATCCATGTCCATGAAGAAAAGTTTTTTTCATTTAGCATGGTGTGGTAACTGGCTGCAATGGGCCTTGACCTCAACTCCATACAACTCCTTTGGGATGAAATGGACTCTGAGTTTCACCCAACTTCCGTCCTGAATGGGAAATACATTCCTGCAGCCAGGTTCAACACCTTTGTACAGAAGTCCCCTTCTGAAAAGAGGGCCATGCTGTGGCAGTATTTTGTATTTACATGATTTTGGAAAAGAGATGATTGTAAAAGAATTTATGCAATAACTTTGGTGTAAAGATTCCATGTGGTTCAGCATGTTAGCATACTTCTATTTAAGCTCAATCGAGGCTGATGGGAATTTTGGAGCTATTTGGTCATAAAGCAGATTCAAAATAAGTCCAAATTAATATTTGTAATGACCAACATGGTTAAAACCATGAACTACAATGACCCTCAGAAGAGGGCATACCTCCGCCAAGGCAGAACATAATTATTATTTTGGTCATGAAACCTTCTCCTAAACATTGGAAAATAGACATTTTATTGAATATAATTAGAAAAAAATAACCTTTATATATCTGTAGATTTGTACCTTTGACTGTCACCTTGACCTCGGCGCTGCCTAAAAACCTGCTGCTGTCCTGAACCATGGACCAGGCAATGCAGGAGTAGTTGCCAGCATGCTCTGGAGTTGCCTGCTCCATCACCAGCTCATTACCAGTGAGATGGAAAAGAGGAGATGTTGAAGATGTTACTTTCTTCCTGTTGAAAAACCAGATGTAGGACAGGTGGGAGCCCCTTGTGACAGTGCATTTCAGAACAATGCGTGATCCCTCGTATGCGACTGGGGGGAAAGGTTCAGCGGCCACTCTGGTATTTGATGCTGGAACTATAGATGGGAGGGAATGAGAAAGTTACTTTTGCGAATATTTTTTCTTTCTAACAACGAATGTATGGTACTCACTGACAACACTCAGCGTGATGATGTTGCTGACTCCTGTGCTTCCTTCAGCCGTTGCCTTGCAGTGGTACGACCCCTCTGATGTTGCAGCGACCTTCAGGGAGAATGATGCAGGTTTGTCTCCTTGGAGATCGGTGCCCGTGAAGATTGGGATACTGGCGTTTCTCATCAGCTGGTAGGTGACTGGTGGAGAGGAGTCAGGTGCAATACATCGGAAAGCCACCCTCGAGTTGAGGTAGGCCATGTGAGGGCCGGTCAGGACTGGGCGAGGAGAAACTGATCCACCTTAAGAAAGACATGAAGTAGTGCAAATAGTTTGGCTATAGACCTCAGAAATATACCGTATGTAACACATTCTGATAAAATGAATGACAAGCAGCATTTTTATAAGACCTACAATTACCGAGCTTCTTAACCACTATGTTTTTTTGTACATAAAGTCAAATAAAAGATCTCAGAAAACTGAGCTCTATATCTCAGGCACTTACTCATCTTGGTGAACAAACTTGCCAGAGCTGAAACAAAAACAACAACGTGTTGCAGTAAGAATATTAAAATATTAATATTAAATTATTTATTTTTGTTGTCATTTTAAATAAAACTTACCCAAAAGAGGCAACAAATACAGAGTCTGTAGATTCTTCATAACACGGCCGAGTATTTATCTTTGACATGGTTTCTCTAGCTTGGTTGTGTATAAGTGTATCTGCATGCGTGACTATGTGTGTGTTTGTGTGTGTGTTTGCGTGTGTGTGTCAGGGTTAGGGGTGTTACGCATGTGTTGCTAATAGATAACATATAAGGCCGCGTATTTGGTCTCATTTTAACGGTCTGTGCAATGCACATTATCAACAACAAAATAGTTTTTTTGGAAAGCACAAACCACACAGGTTTTAATGAGCATTGTATCAGAAAAAAATTCACACAAAGAGACACTTAAGAACATTTAACCTACATACAACCTTTGTTTATACTCGGGTAAAGATTGAGGGACAACCCTAAGTAACAATGACATCAAGTTAAGAGACAAAAAAAGAGGAGGAAAAAAGCATCAACAACAACAACGAGGACATACTGATACACAATTTCAAGTGAAAGCCAGTAAACAAAAGAACTTAAAACAACTACAGCAATTAAGATTATAATCACAGCTCTTTATATCAGATCTTCATACATTTACACTGAAAAACATACCCAGTATATAAATTGTATAAAACAAGCTTAAAAGGATAGTTCACCCAAAAATGAAGATTCACTAATTATTTACTGATCACTATGCCGTTGGAGTGGTGGGTGAAGTGTTTGAGTCCACTTAGCATTTTTGGAGTTTGAGGGGTAAACAGCTTTGCAGCCGGACCCATGTTTTTAGCCTAAATGTCCTCTGTTATCCTCCTCGGGAGCCACGTTTGGGCATTTAGGCTAAAAACAAGGTGTAAAAATCCTTGTTTCAAGTCGAATTTGAATGTCGGGGCTTACGGACACTTGGATGACACAACAGGTGCAGTATGAAGGCATTTTATGTTTTTTTCTTTAGCTTTTTTCTAATTTTGAATAGGTGGTCACCAGTAAGTTTTATTGTATTTGACCCTAAGCCCACCCACCCCCCATCGGTTCAGTGGTGAGAAGATAATGAGTGAATTTTCATTCAAAAAGACCAAAGTATAAAAATTCACACACATACTGCAGTTAAATTGAGCATTAATTCAAAAGACACTTATAAAATATAATTACTACACTTCTTATATTTGTAAATAATATCACTATAAAAGTAAGACTTCATGAGTTGTTTTACTTTTTACTGTATATACAGGGAATTATTTTAATGGGAGTCTGTGGACAGAAAGGCCTGACAACTTGAGCCCTTGATTCAGCTTCTAAGTGAGGCGATGGCGGGGTCTCTCCTGCGACTGAGGGCGGCGTCCTCTCCGGTGGCGCTGGCAGAACTCACTCTGCGGCTGTTCCTCTGACGTCTGAGCACTGTGGTGTGCTGTTTCACCAGGAAACGCTTATCTGAGCTACTCTGTGAGGAAGACACGTACACATTTACATATACGCGCAGTAGAGAAGCTCAACATAAATATTGACCCCAAATTAATGACGCTGTGTGACTAAAATATGTCCTATTTTCATCCTGTGGCTAATTTCAAGGTATGTAAGTTTTGTGTCTTACCATGACCAGCATGTCTTTCAGTCTTTCAATGGCCTTCTGATTGGCTCGACCCCGTGACACATAGGACGTTAAGATTATACTAAGGGAACAAAATGTATTTCATGTTACATTCAAAGAGTAAAGTACTGCACATCTACTTTCAACACTGCTTCTACTCATTGATGATCATGACATGAAACTGAACACACGGTGCTTCTACTGGTGTTCCTTAACAGCGTCATAGTAAAATGTACTTTTGAAAAAATTATACCTGGGAAAATTCATGAAACTGCTAATATAGGGCGGGAGTTTAGCTTCCATACTTACATTTCAGCGAGTATGAGTGGCAGGGCGAAGGCCTCAGAGGCAAGGTAGCTGAGAGTGCTCTGTGCCAGCCTGGGCAGACTACCCACACAAACTTCTGTCACATTAAACACTGTTTCTCCATTCACAGATGGACCACACAAGGACCTGGAGAGGAAACAGTAATGTGTTATAGAGAAACAGGAATAAATCTTCTGTTCTCTCTAACAATAACTGTCAAAATGCAAGATATCAGAGTTGCATTAAGGAGAGTACACAATGTCTGGTTGTTGGTAGAGGTTGAAGCCCACTGCGGATGCAGACATGATGAGACCGAGCAGCAACATGAAGTGGAATAAAACCGAGGACGTGGAGGCTCGAAACATCTGGTGCTCGGCAACACAGCATCGCAACACTGTGAACTGGAGACAGAGTTACAAAGAGAGACATGTGGACATTACTGGACAAATACAACTGATTGTCACAGCAGAGCAACAGACCTTATATTAGGACAAATAGAGATATGGAACCGCGTGATATGTAAATATATATATATATATATATATATATATATACATACTCTACAAATAGAGATATGGAACAGCGTGATATGTATATATATATATACATACACTACTGTTCAAAAGTTCGGGGTCACTTAGAAATTTCCTTATTATTTAAAGAAAAGCACTGTTTTTGTCAATGAAAATAACATTAAATTAATCAGAAATACACTCTTTAAATTGTTGATGTGGTTACTGACTGTTCTGGTTTTTAAGGAAATATCTACAAAGATGTGTAGAGGCCCATTTCCAGCAACTATCACTCCAGTGTTCTAATGGTACATTGTGTTTGCTAATCGCCTTAGAAGACTAATTGATGATTAGAAAACCCTTGAAAAGCCTTTGTGCAATTATGTTAGCACAGCTGAAAACTGTTTAGCTGGTAAGAGAAGCGATAAAACTGGCCTTCCTTTGAGCTAGTTGAGTATCTGGAGCATCACATTTGTTGGTTCAATTATTTTCTCAAAATGGCCAGAAAATGAGAACTTTCGTGTGAAACTCGCCAGTCTATTCTTGTTCTTGTTCTAATCACACAGCACAAACGGGCTCTAAACAGAGTAGAAAGAGAAGTGGGAGGCCCCGGTGCACAACTCAGCAAGAAGACAAGTATATTGGAGTCTCTAGTTTGAGAAATTGACACCTCAAAGGTCCTCAACTGGCAGCTTCTTTAAATGGTACCCGCAAAACACCAGTGTCAACGTCTACAGTGAAGAGGCGACTCCAGGATGCTGGCCTTCTAGGCAGAGTGGCAAAGAATAAGCCATATCTGAGACTGGCCAATAAAAATAAAAGATTGATATGGTCAAGGAACACAGACATAGACAGAGGAAGATTGGAAAAAATTGTAATGGACAGAAGAATCAAAGTTTGAGGTGTTTGGATCAAACAGAAGAACATTTGTGAGACGCAGAACAGGTGAAAAGATGCTGGAAGAGTGCCTGACGCCATCTGTCAAGCATGGTGGAGGTCATGTGATGGTCTGTGGCTGCTTTGGTGCTGGTAAAGTTGGAGATTTGTAAAAGCTAAAAGGGATTTTAAATAAGGAAGGCTATCACTCCAATTTTGCGACGCCATGCCATACCCTGTGGACAGCGCTTGATTGGAGCCAATTTCCTCCTACAACAGGACAATGACCCAAAGCACACCTCCAAATTATGCAAGAACTATTTGGGGAAGAAGCAGGCAGCTGGTAAGCTGTCTGTAATGGAGTGGCCAGCGCAGTCACCAGATCTCAACCCCCTTGAGCTGTTGTGGGAGCAGCTTGACCGTATGGTATGCAAGAAATGCCCATCAAGCCAATCCAACTTGTGGGAGGTGCTTCAGGAAGCGTGGTGTGAAATTTCTACAGATTACCTCAACAAATTAACAGCTAGAATGCCAAAGGTCTGCAATGCTGTAAATGATGCAAATGGAGCAATCTTTGACAAAAGCAAAGTTTGAAGAACAAAATTTATATTTCAAATAAAAATCATTATTTCTAACCTTGTCAATGTCTTGACTATATTTTCTATTCATTTTGCAACTCTTTGATAAATAAAAGTGTGAGTTTTCATGGAAAAAGCGAAATTGCCTGGGTGACCCCAAACTTTTGAACGGTAGTGTACATATCACGCTGTTCCCTATCTCTATTTTTCCTAATTCAAGGTCTGTTATATATATTCAACTGAACAGCTCATATGTAGTATCACTGTTCTGTTCCAGACCTTTTTGATGTAGAACGTGGCCACCAGTGTGACAGTTCCTATCAGAGGCAGCAGGGGGCAGTAGTAGATGCCCACCCAGGACACAGTCTGACCGTACACCAGATCCAACACATTGAAAGGGATCAAGAAGAGTGGTTTCCCCGACAACCGGGCCAGCAAGGATGTGGGGTACTTCTCCTGCACCAGCCTGTCAAACAGAGGGACGATATAAGCTTCATGAGCCCAGAGGGGGGAGAATCATCCCAGGCCGGAATTCAGGTTAAAGAAACACTTCGCATGCATTGCCATTCAACCACAACAGTGTCACAGACATAGACAGAGAGAGATTGCTTAATCGAGCAAACCCACTTCCTGGGGTAGCTAAAAAGAAAGACGTTGCATAAGGTGGCGAGGAAGTTGAAAATACACAGCTTGTACATCTCTCTGCCAAACTGGTTCTCCCTGCATGGATCCTGCAAATAAAAAAACCTCAAATGAAACACACATAATCATTAAGTGTAGATAGCCTTACTTTACTAATCCCTCATTACAGGTACATCAGGAGGACTTAAAATCTCTCAACTTACCTGCTCAAGCGTTGGTGTGGCGTTGAAAGTGTAATGTAAGTAGATCCCCAGTGAGGCTAGCTTCAAGAAGATGCTCCTGAAGAGAAGACAGTGTGAATCTATGCAGGTGCATGTGTTTGTGTATGCCATAGGTTTTCATGTGTTTGCATCTCTGTGCTTACCTAACAAGTGTGGCGTTAACCTGCGTGGTGAAAGAGTAATCTTCAAAAGACGAGATCTTACGGAAGATGTGGGGGAGGAGCAGGTTGACAAAGGTGATGGTGATCGGAGGAAGATACTGGAGGAACAGACTGACCAACCAGTGGTGCGAGCCCTGAGAAACACACGTGAATCAGACAGCTGTTCACCCAATCCAGGACATGCGGCAACAGATCTGGACGTATTGAGTGTTAAGATCTTACCTTAGACAGTGATGCCGTTATGGCCCAGGAGATGAGGTAGAAGGATGCACCCAGCAGAGACAGAACGACCACGTTCAAGAAGAACCTGAGCAGGTAGAGACGGATCCTTTGTCCAAAAGTCCTTCGAGCCACTCGCAAGGAGAAGTTCTGCTCCTCCAGGAAGATCTGAGGACACGCAGACAGAGAGACTTTTATAAAACAATGTTTGACTGTTTCAACACAAAGACACAACTTGGTATCACAATTGCAGTAAACAAGAATAATATTATAATAACTGTGCACAAATTTACTTTTAGATCATTTACTTTAGGAACATTTTAAATATAATTCTATTATGACTGTATTTTTATCTTATAAGAATTGCCATATTAATAGAGTTATTATTATACACCTATGCCTAAATTTAAACCAAACATACTAGGACACCCTTAAGGTCCCCATCTAGAATAATAATAACTTTATTTATCACATCCCTCAGACAATATTACTGCTTTCCTTCATGGAGGTGAACGTTTTAAGTGTCATTTACCTCATTGACCATTTCTCTCAATGAGGCATGCACATGTGTACGTATGCATGAAGGCGGATACGATGGTCGCTGGAAAACCTAAAATCTACCAGCCACTCATTTGTTAGTAACAATTTTAATGTGAGAACTTATTATTCGTATTATTAGTATTTGACCGCAGAGATAATCATTTTAAACAGTTACAATAGTTATAATAGTTAAAGTTGTGTATGTTCATCCAGGTCTGATTTTTATTATCGAAGATTTAGACTCTGTTGTCAGTTTATTTGATACCCTTCATTAAAAACATCAGATACAGCGGCCCTTCATTTATACAACTCCAAATTTAGTTGAAACCTGCTTTAGAGTCGTTGGTTCAACGTAATAGTAATTTTCAATGCTGAGCTTTGTTTTGAATAGCATTGAGTTTTATTGAGCAGCGTTTCAGATATTACAGCCTGGGTAGGTGTGAACTTTTTTTTACATAGTATCTGGTCAAGGAGCACAATATATGAAGAGAGGACGTCATGTGTGCAGGCACTCCACGTCCGTCCAGGCACCTTGAGATCGTTCCTGATGGAGCTGTGCTTGAGAGTCCTTGCATCGGGGTCCTGGATGGTGAAGGGCCAACCACAGAAGACCTTATAGCTCACAATCGTACTGTAACGCCTCCCGAGCATCCACCTGTGCTTGAAGCCGACGATTGTTCTATTAGAGAGATATGCAGGGGTGACACATCAATCAACTGCTTGTAAGATGCAAGGAAAATAACAACTGAAGGTTATTCTTTGCCGTGTTGTCACATACGACTGACCTGCGGACCACCATGATGAGGCTGAGGAAGAGGATGGTGAGGATCCCAGCAAAGTAAAGCAAGGGGGTATTCAAGCATGGAAAATTCAGGGAACCGGGGGTATAAAAAGCAAAGAAGACCGGAGAACGATCCACGAAGCCCTGAACAGAGGAGAGGAGAAAGATGAATAGGACGCACACACGTATACACACACCCATATATGTTCCGCAGATCATTGCTGTGTATACTTGTGTGCGACCTATATATACAGTGCTGTGAAAAAGTATTTACCCCCTTCCTGATTTTTGTTTTGCATATTTGACACACTTAAATGATTCAGATCATAAAACAAATTGTAGTATTGGACGAATATAACCCGAGTAAATATAAAATGCAGTTTTTAAATGTTGATTTAATTTATTATGTGAAAAAGTAATTGCCCCCTAAACCTAATAACTGGTTGTGCCACCCTGGGCGGACACAACTGCAATCAAGCGTTTGCGATAACTGGCAATGAGTCTTTCACATTGCTGTGGAGGAATTTTTTCCCACTCTTCTTTGCAGAATTGTTTTAATTCAGCCGCATTTTATGGTTTTCGAGTATAAACGGCTTGTTAAAGGTCATGCCAAAGCATCTCAATTGGATTTAAGTCTGGACTTTGAATAGGCCACTCCAAAACCTTCATTTGTTTTTTTTTTAACCACTCAGAGGTGGACATGCTGGTGTGTTTCGGATCATTGTCCTGCTGCATTACCCGAGTGCGCTTGAGCTTGATGTCACAAACTCATGGCCGGACATTATCCTTCAGAATTTTCTGGTAGACGGCAAAATTCATGGTTCCGTCAATTATGGCAGGTAGCCAGGTCGAAGCAGCCCCAGAACATCACACTACCAC
Source organism: Pleuronectes platessa (assembly GCF_947347685.1). Classification (NCBI taxonomy): domain Eukaryota; kingdom Metazoa; phylum Chordata; class Actinopteri; order Pleuronectiformes; family Pleuronectidae; genus Pleuronectes; species Pleuronectes platessa. The sequence goes on along the minus strand of NC_070628.1, from coordinate 21,834,558 downwards.
GACCATGTTAGACTGCTGGTATGATGTTGTTTTTATGAAATGCTGTGTTAGTTTTACGCCAGATGTAATGGGACCCACACCTTCCAAAAAGTTCAACTTTTGTTTCGTCAGTCCACAGAATATTTGCCCAAATGTCTTGGGGATCATCAAGATGTTTTTTGGCAACTGTGAGACGAGCCTTTCTGTTCTTTTTGGTCAGAAGTGGCTTTCGCCTTGGAACTCTCCCATGGATTCCATTTTTGCCCAGTATCTTTCTTATTGTTGAATCATGAACACTGACCTTAAGGGGGCAATTACTTTTTCACATAGGGCCAGGTAGGTGTGGATAGCTTTTTCCCCTTAATAAATTAAATCAAAATTTAAAAACTGCATTTTAGATTTACTTGGCTTATCTTTGTCTAATATAAAAATCTGTTTGATGATCTGAAACATTTAAGTGTGACAGTTATGCCCCAAAAAATTGATACATATCTATATATATTGACACACAAACGCACACAAACAAATGCACACACACTCTTACCGATCCCTGGAAGAAATCTAAAATGGAATCATTGCCTTCGAACCTCAAAGGTTCTGTAAAACACAAACAGCTGTCAGTGTATTTTGGGAAGTCTGTATCTTGTTGTGTAAAATTGCTGTGATCCGACAATACATGTGACTCACCACAGCTATTGCCTCTGCGATAAAACGTTGAAGGCCCAAGAATAAATCCCCCGATAAGAGCACAGTGAAGTACGTTCAAGTAAATCAAGTATCTGAGGAAAACAAAGTAGGCCTTCGCGCCATCTCCGAACTTGCCTGGGAACACATCAACCCTCAGAATTTAATTCTGCAATAACATCAAAGTGCATGGTGAGATGATTTGGTTTCTATATTACAACACACTAGCTACTGTGAGGTGTCGATACAAGCCCGTAGACCACAGGCCTTCCTCACCTTCAATGGAATGAAGAGTTCGCTGCCATGGCAACAGGCCAGACAGAGTTTCTCCCATCTGCTCCCACACCTTCTTCCTGTTGATGCTCTGGCTCCGCCTCCAGGACTCCCAGAAACCAATGTTGCTGATTTGCATCTTCCTCCTGACCCTAATCAACAGCATAGACATTATGTTCCATTAATTCCCTTTCAGCTTAACATCTCGGACCACCTAGCTGAATCAAAACAAAAGGTTTAGAGGTACACCTCACTGATTCTATTATTAACATACATGATGTTGAAGAGGTGTGAAAGACCCCTGTGTTTACCAGTTTAATGACAGATGCTTCATGGGAACTGTTGTGTTTTTAAGCTAGATCCTTACTCGGATTAAAGATCAGGACATGTTGGCCCTCATTGTACATTTTGATCATTCTTCTTTTTGATCTCATCTCATCTCATTTTCGTCCGCTTATCCGGGGTCGGGTCGCGGGGGGAGCAGCTCAAGCAGATCTTTTTGATCTGTTTTCCAAATCTTTTAAAATCCCATTAATAATCAGTGGGACACCCTTTTAATTCATCAATGCAAATATTATAACAGAGTGTGCTTATGAGTCTGCTTTAGGAAAAATAAATAAAAATGTATTTTAACCAAACCTAAGGAAATTTCTATTTTCTTTTGCATGTGAATTACTCAGTTATTTTCTAGATGTTGTACCTATGGATTGAAATACAATAATATGAGAGAGAAGTACAACTGAATTGGCCGCCAAGCATTTACTTTTGCAGCCTTTCACTTGAATTAAAAAATGTATTTTATTGACACAGAGGCCAAAAGACTGCAAACTATTGTTTGTTGCAGACACACATGATAGAATATTGTAGTATAATGAATGAACTGATTAGGGGCTCTCGTTTCATTTAAGCAAGGAAAGCATATGCAGTAAGCAAATGTGCCCACCTCTTTCCACTTGAATTTTTAAATAAGACTGAGAAGATATAAAAAGCTCTCCCACCTGGCTCCTCGCTTGGCCTGAATACACATGGGCAGGTTCCGAAGCGGCTGCAGTGACACCTTGTCTCTGGATCCTTTGGACAGGTGGCCATCGCGGAGCCTCTCCCTCGGCTCTGTGCTGCCCTGGTAGGCCTCGCAGCCTTCCAAAAAATCCTGTATCCTCGGCTCAGGTCGTGAAGCCTGGATGCTGGGCAGCTGATCAAATATCTCTGTCTGGTAGTACTCACAGGAGTCCACCGACAGCGTTGAGTGAGTGCTCTCATCTGTGGTGAGAATGACGGAAGGGATTTTCTGATTTAAAATAAACATTGACATACGTGTGTGTTTTCACTGAGCTCAGCCTTTGTTACAGATTTCTTTCATTATTTTGTAAATGAAATGTTGGAAAAGGTTTTGCTTTGTCCAACAAACGGATGCTTAACAGGAACTGCAGCAAATCCAGTTTCAGATAGAACCAAAAATCAACAACCATTTCTGCTGGAAACATACAGTAATACAAAAGTATTACCTCTGCCAAGGAGGTTGTGTTTCCATCTGCATTTGTTTGTTTGTTCACAGGATCAGACAAAAATTTGCTGCACAGATCATCACAAGACTTGTTGGAAGGAGGTGAAGGAAGAACCCATTACCATTTGGTGTGGATCCAGATTAGGAGGCTCATACAGTAATTTTATTCACTTATATTTTATACTACGAGACATTTTTGAACATTTCCAATGATTTCTCATTGAATATCTCTTGAATCTTGATGAATAAAGTCAGGCATATTAAGGCGACTGATATTTATGAGTGTGTAAAATTTGGTTTAAATCCAATTAAAATCTGGATCTAGTGAATTTGAATAGTGAATGGGATTCCATTGTTGGGCCTTGGCGGCTGAATCCATTGTGGAGTGTCATTCAAATTCCATTTATTTTTTGTTGATTGAAAGATTGATTTATTGACTATATATTTCAGTTGCTGTATGTTTAATTTACAGCAATGATAAAATGTACATGCTTAATTTAGTTATACCAACCAGTGGATAAAATAACAACTGAATGCTCCATATATTATAACAGTGTTGCAGAGGAACCCCGGGGTGCATGACATCAAAATAAATGTCGATAAAATTGTGGATCAGTTCATTCTTTTCTGATTATTGATGTGTCATCAAAACTTTCGGAGCACAATTAAAACACTAGAATATAAACCTCCTTATTTTAATGAATTAGACCTGAGCAGGGTGTTGATATTTAGCACAGATGCTTTTCAGCATCATTCGTCCCTCTTGTCCCACATTGTGGAAGCTGCCTGTAGGACACCAGCTGGTCTCCCCTCAACAAACAGCATGCCACATTGTTTGCATGTAGTTTCATATGTGACCGTACTAGACATAGACCAGCAACTTATACTATTCACACTACAACAAATGTTGGGGTCTTTTTACTTTGTTTAGCTGTAACTCCATGCAAATGTCCGATACATATACTTTCGTTTAACTCTGGTTTATCCAACACACATTCACAAATACAGGGACAGTGTTGAGCAAGAAGTCCTCTCTCACCCAAACACACAGAGATAATCACTTAAGAATGGATTATAAATTAAATAGATACAAATTAGAAATAAAGAGGTGAGTTTATAATGTTTTCTGTTACCTGATAAGAGTCTCATGAAGTTGACAGAGTGGTTCTCCTCCTCCATTTTTCTCGCTGAACTTCCTCTTTAACAGCAAACACCAATTTTTCTCACTTCAACTCGACACCAATCACTGCCAAACTTATTATTCTAAAATTACTTCCGCAATCTGCACCAAAATATCCTGCTGTCTGCCCCCCCACATCATCCTCTCACTAACGTGAAGACCCTCACCCTGAGCAGCTGACACAGAGACTGTGTTATTTCTCGAGCCCTATTGGTGTGGCTCACTTTGAGGCAGTTGTTAGATCTGTCCACACATTGGCTAACAGAGACTGTGGCTGATATGACAGCTCACAGGAAATTACGCTACAGGATGTCGACTCAGGCGCCTCACTGTTGGCTGAAAATATCATACATAATTTCACAACCTGGGAAAGGGAAGTCTGGGGCCCCCTGCTTGAGCTGCTCCCCCCGCGACCCGACCCCGGATAAGCGGACGAAAATGAGATGAGAGATGAGATGAGAGAATTTCACAACCTGTTAACAAGTATCCACGCATGCAAATAAGAAATGATATTGACTGAAAAAATGTTGAGGACCATGTTTAACTTAGTGAGGTTGAGGTTTGGATCCACTCCGCATCAGATGAATTTAACTGTTTCACAGTGCAGCAGTGGCAGACCGTGTTTCATATAAAAAAAATAAAAAAAATAACCAGTTTATTTTGTAAAGCATTTCATCCTTTGGAAACTTCATTTGAATCTAATGTACAGGATGCCAGAGAGAAGCTCTTTCCACCCACTTTCTTCCCCACAAGGACATTTGTGGTTTTCAGTCAGAACCATTTACAAAGAAACATGAGCATGGGTGTGAATGCACGCTACTTTGACATGCTTGGTTTCAATTATACTGAAACTTTCCTTTTCAGAGTGGGGAGTCTGTTGAGAAGAACACAATTTATCTTTGCCTGGTGGTATTGTCCCGCTCAGGCCAAGAACACACTGGGCATGCAGTACTACATAAAGAATCTAGATTCTGTTACTTCAGTTAAATCTTAAGGTAAAAATATATAACTACAAAGAAAAATACTGCATTCCGTGTGTGTGTGTGTGTGTGTGTGTGATATTTTGTGCACATCCAAATGAAAATCTAGATTCAGTGAATTTAAACGTGGTCTCATGAGGGAACTGTTGGGCCTTGTAGGGAGTTGCACTGTCTTGAGTGACATTCTAGTTCATATAGGTGCTTTTCCTTCTGTGATGTGCCAAAATGAGTGCAAAGGGCCCTATAGTGCATCCACTCGATCCATGAGTCTACTTGAAGCTGGTCACTCATACAGATTCATCTATATATTATAGAAACAGCCTGGGTGTGGTCAGATGTGTGCAGCTGGCTCATTCGAGGTCCCAGGCACCAAGGTAGTAGTTTGTATTCACTCCTGGGGCTTTGGCTCCTGGCCCCGTTGGAATGTGTCTTCCATTACTTCACTCATGGGTCTGGTTACGCTTCTCAACGGTCTGTGTGGACAATAGAAGATTATAAGAGATTATGTAACGCACATTAAAGGGTTAAAGGTCTCAAAGAAGTATGTTCAGACATATTTCTGCATTGTTGGAGTAGAAGAACAAGTCTGGAAGGACGTCAAGCCTCAATTGGACTGTGCCATGAATACCACATTTGTAGGGGGGTCAAATAGATGCTACCTCACCCTCGCTAGATGATGCTGCGGGTTAAAATCGTTCCTTAAGATGAGAGTGAAACTAATATTTAAATTATAAGATTGACTGTACCATGTGAGCGACACCTCACCTCTCGGCGTGGCTGCTGTCGTTATAAATGACCCGGACGCCCCTCTGAGAAGATGGTTTGTCCCGCACTCTGTCCGGCCCGAGCGCGCACTCTATTGTGACAAAGTTACGGAGAGTTGAGTGAATCCGCCGAACTGGTGAGTGGACCGTGTTTACCTGTTTGTGTTCAAGCGTCCTCTCGGTTCAATAACAACACACATGTCTTCGGTCACCGCGGAGTTCTGCGTGTGTCAGCTCGCGAGAAGCTCGTGAGGCAGGTTGACATGTCCGCAGTGTGCCGCTGCCGCTGGTCGGAGAAGCGAGTGGTTAGGAAAGTGGTTAGAAGTAGAGAAGTGCCTGATAGAGTTTAAACCGCGTCAGTCTGTTGTGTCTTTCTGACTTCACAGTTTGTTCAGCAGTGTTGTCTGCAGAAATGTGTTTCTACTTCAGTGTTTCGGTTGTGTGAGTTTTTGTTGTCTCTCGGGCAAAGACTAGGGGTTTGTTGATCCCTATTTTTACTCCCACCCCCCACCAACACACACACACACACACACACACACACACACACACTTGTCTCTCTTCAGTTTTGAGGCGATACATTTGTCATAATGCCTAACCCTCAAACCAAGTCTTAACCCTCAAACTAACTGTCTGCACGCACATACTTAAACACATACATAGATGTGTGTATATATTTGGGTTCATATACGTTTGTGTGTGTTTAGTTTGGGCCTATCTATATCAATGTATAGATACATAGATACAAATATATTTCTGTATCATAGCACACACATTTCCAGTGTCTTGGATGTTGGCAGCAGTGAACCTATAATTTGATGTGCGGTTTCTCTGAATGAAGGCCGAGTGGCATGCAGTGTTATGGCCCTCAGTAACTCTGTACTTGTGCACGTGTACTGTGTGCCTAATATATACAGCAGAGTTGTTTTAATTGAAAGCAGCTCTCCTCTTGCTTGCTCTTATTTCTCCCCTGTTAGTGGTGCTCGGTTTGGTTCTGTTTTCCCTGCCTGCTCTTTTCTTCCCTTGCACTAAAGCATTGACTTCCAGATTTTGAATCCCTCTTCCTCCTCTCTCTGTCATAGCCACATTTCACAGGGATTCAACTGTGATGCTTATCTGAAAAGATCGGGGTACTGAAATACTCGCCTCAGTGCTGTGTGTGTTTACTGTGGCTCGGTGCCGCCCTGATCCCTTTGTTAGCTTTTGTCAGCACAATTGGGAACTGTTTGCCTTGCAGTTGTTGAGAGCTGTCCGGCGTGGACAGATTCTTGCACACCCATATGCTTTGACCTTATATCTACTGATAACCGCCTTCTCTTTTGTCCACATTGCCTCACATCTTTGTGACTTTAATATACTACCCTGCTAGAAATCTTGCAGCTCTACCGTGACTTTGTCCCAAAGTCCATATTACATCTTTTGAAGCAAAAAAAAGGTCCCCAATGAACTTGTAAGTGACCCAACTTAAACCCACACAGAAACACACTGTATTCTGTTGTCCCCTGCTTGGTTTCCCAGCATATTTGATTTTGGCAGTCATGCAGCTCAACTCTGACCCCCGGTCCAGCTCTGTTGAGCGTTTGTCCCCCTCCCACAATCTCATCCCCTGCCTGTACAGTCTCAGGGGACTGCCTCAGTCTTAGTGATCTAATATTCAGACATCAAGATAAGACACAAAGCGCGGCTGAACACTCACTCTCGTATAGAGAAGGACTTGGGACTCCAGGTTTTCTGTTGTGCGTAAAGATTTTGCACAAAAAGAGATTCACTTAAAGGAATAAATGGACTAGGAAACAGGCACTAAAAGAATATTGTAATTCGACCGTTGAGTCCTCAGGTGCTGAGAAAAGAAGAAGCAGATGTGTGCAGTGGAGTGTTCAGTATAAGAAGGCCGGAAAAGATTGAGCTCAAGAGAAGGATTAAGGCTCATGGTGGCAGAATGACATTTTTAAGTCATGTAGTCAGCGTGTTGGCTGGTCTTCAGAGCTGCGCCCTGCTTTATGTAACGCTGCTGATATCATATTCACTCAGGACCAGAACCAGAAAGCCCTCCGCCTTGACTAAAAAACCCAGGTGTCTGGTGTCTAAAACACACACACACAATGTATAATCGTTACAACACGCTCTCACTGCATGTTGCTATTGCGTCAGTGCACTCTGCACACTCGCAGTAAACAGAAAAACATCCAGTTTGTACCTGTGACGTATAGCGGATGCCTTTTATCTTGGGTTTCTTGAAGTGACTATGAGTGGATACAGTCCTGTGTGAAACTGGTGTCTGGGAAAGACTGAGCTGGTTAGTGGTGAAGCAACAGATCAGTTTAAAGGGGATTTTTCTGACAAACGCTTTCATATGCAGTTTGAAGGTTAGTTGACTGTAGAACTCATGCATGTAAACAGGAAGTGTTTACGGGATTTTTGAAACTTAAGCAGAGACTAAACATTTTTATGTACTTAGACCAGTTATCCATCTCATGAAAAAATTCTAATTGCTTTCTTCTGGCTTTTTACAGAAGCGGCCAATTGATGTCTCTAGAAATGCAGTTCAGATAATTCAGACTAATTCAGCCTTTTAGCAGACAGTGCTACTTCACAGTAAATGGTCATCATTCAATACCGTTGTTTATGTCTCTCTAAATAATTGATTCTGCTGAAATACTCATAGAAGCTTTTCAAGTTTATTTTAAATTATTTCACATTATTGAGACAGTGCTCATTGATCAACAGAGAAAATACTGTAGATGAGCCAGAGTTAGCTGTATAGGCAAATGTTCATCTATCGTCCAGAGCCAGTTCTCATTAGACTTGAAAGGGTTTTGTCGCAGCCTTGATCCCAAGGAGAAGAATTTACAGCTTTAGATTGTGTTTTTTTTAGGTTTTATTAGCCACTAATGAATATCTGGATTTAATTGACCAGAAAGTCAAACACTCAACTAGTGCCTTGTTTTATGGCTTGTGTGATTTATGTTTTTAAAACCTCAGGACACGTCCTCACTGGGGCTCTGAGGAAAATGTTGTATGCAGTTGTTGCTCATAACTGTGGGCGAATTTTTGGAGCAAATTTCAGGTCATTAAAAAAACACACAAACACAAGAAGCAGCACGCTTCCTCGAAATCGTCCATATGACACAATGAATGTCACAATGCATTGCTCTGTCGCTGTCTATAAATATTCATTTCACTGGTGACACTGCACCATCTGACTCTGACCACGGTCCCCATCACAAGCGGTGCCGCAGTGGTTTCTGGACAGAATTACGTAATTCCTCATGACAAGACAACTTCACGACAAAAATGGACACCTCTCAATTCCAGTCAAGGCCACTGAATGTTAACTGCAGGAAAAAATATACATAAAGTGTTAAACAGAGCTACTCTTACATGCAAGGGTTGTTGACTATTATACATTTTTATCTTTACCAAGATAAAGGTTGCATATTAGTATGAAGTGTAAACAGGGCCTCAGGCTGGAAGTGCCACATGTATACATGACCACATAGTCATGTATTCATACATTTACTCAAAACGCTGTTTAAAACGCTGTGCAGGACAAGCAGTGACATGACCAGAGCGTTAAAATTCCAAGGAAGTTAGCTTCGCATGTTTTTTTCCCCTTCTTCCTGTAACTCGCTCATCGCCCTGCCTTTCCCCGCCTCTCTCAGGTAGAGAAAACACCATGGTGGGAGTGGATCGCGCTCTGAGCAGGTGAGGGTGTGATCCCTCAGCGATTCGTGACTGACGTCCGCACAGATCTGAACTGTCGGGGAGGGGAGAGAAGAAGAAGAATGGCCCGAAACGCTAACTTGGACCTGAACCACCCTCTCATGGAAGCTGGACTGGAGTAAGTGTCAAAGTTCGCGTCTGGCCTGTTTTTCCGGTTTTCTGTTTAGCTTGGCTGCTGTCAGCTGTCTGCTTATCTCGCGCTGCTTGAGGAGGCCGAGAGAATAGTGGACCCTGAGCGAGAGGGCGGGTCAGAAGGGAAACTGTCCCAAAGGCTTCCATGTTTTTTTCTTTTCAAACCAAAGTGAACAACTTCTAACTTCCACACCATTTTCTTCAGAGAAAAGACTGCAGTTGGCCCCTCTGTGAGTGAATGACTCCATTTGAAAACAGGACTGATTGGCCCCTGTGTGTCGCTCTTCCTGTGCTAACTTTGTAAAAGTACTAAGTCAGAGGGAACTGGACTTGTTGTGTTTTTTTTTCTTCTTGTTGTAAGACAGAGATACTGGGTGTGGTGGGCTTTGGATTGTAGATAACACAGGAAGAAGATCACACTGAAGGCAGTCTTTGAAAAGCTGTACTGCTCCCAGTCGAATGAAAATGACCTCATACTCTCCTCTTGGGTTGTTTGGTTGCTGTTTGCTCCCATGAGATTGTTTACGCCGTTGTGTTTGATCTGTAGTGTCTGTGTGTTGTTGTCAGTGACTCACAGTAAACAGAGCAGCGTGGATCTGTATTGGAATGCCTCTTTGAATCCAGATGAGCCACTATCCTCCTATTTCCTGTCATGGCATCCAGTCTTCATGTCCGTTTGTCCTCCCGTCAGGAGTCCAGTGGATGAGGAAGGGGTTCATGACTCATTCAACCAGCTGATAGAAGAGCAGAGCCAGCATGGAGGACGGTCTGATGCCTACGAGCTACAGGAGCTGCAGAGAGAACTGGACGAAGAGGGTCGAGGTACTGTGCGTTTTAAACAGCACACACAGCTGCATGTCTACATGTCAAGGGCTGGATTTATATAAGAGCTGTGTGTTATGTGATTCTAATCTGAATGAAACATATAAGATGGCTGGGTTCAGACAGCAGGTCTCATTTTGGATCGTGGTCAGCAATGTCCTCTGATTCATCCCTCCGACATTGACAAATCTAATAAAACTAATTTCTATCTATCCCTATCTTCCTTAAAAATGTCCTATATCATCTCAGTTCAAGGTTGAAGGTACAGTTTGTGAACATTGATTAGGCTGTTGTCAAACACAGGTTTTTAATTTGTCAACAAACAAAAGTGTCACAAATTTAAACATAATAAGATCCAATCATGGATTTGAGAGGATCCAAATTCCCATGCATTTGATACTGGATTTGAATTTGCTAAAATGCCGTCAAACCTTGTCCCTACATAAGATAAGATATTTGGAAATTTGTTGATAGTCGTATTGGGATTTGGTTTAAATATTCAAATTCTAATGTTTTGAGTAAAATAAAGATTTTAGATAACCATGGTCATATTTTTGTGTCTAAATATCATCTGACAATACCTGTGGTCATTCTCAACAAAATCTGAGTTTAAACTTATTGCCATATTTTTGTTTATAACTTTTATTCCACAGATATTGTGCCTTACCTGTCCAGCCCTGGACATGATCTTAGGGAAAGGAGGACACGAGGAAGAGAGGGTGAATGGGCAGATGATGAAGCCAGAGACCCTGGGGAACGCTGGTCCTCGGCCACCATGAAGATCCTGTCGTCCATGCCCAGTCGCACCATTGGTGGGTCCTGCAGGGATCAAAGCATTATGCAGAGAGAAGATGATACAAACAAACAGATATGATGATATATCATAGTGACAGAGTGGCTGTTTTGATCACGTCTCTAATGTGCAATGGACACAAAACTAATTAAAACAAAGAGAATACAAACATCTCATTGAAGACATCCAACAACCAATGAAAATGTCCAGGGCAAAATTTGTTGACCTTTTCTGGAGATCATGTCTAAAAATCGCTTTAAATATCTCAACTCATAGATAGTTGGTTATAACTTCTATCGGCTCAGACGTATTGAAGCTCAGCAAAAAGTGTCTGCTGGGAAGGAAGCTGTTTATCATAGTTCCTGAACAAATTTACATATAAAAAGATTCATTGTATAGGCAATAATGCTGTATGTTACGCGGTCTTTGAAAGTGATTTATTGTTCTTTACCTGACCACAACAGTAACTTACTGTGTCTCAGCCTCAGTGGAACATTAAATGTTTAACCCAGTTGCAGGAGTGACATGCTTCATACGTTGAGCTGTAAAAACAGACTTGTTTCGGTCGAGCAGAGTTTCATGGGGAAGCAGTTGTTGTGCGACCTTCCTGTCAGCGTCTGGGGCATGTCAGGTGCTCCATAGCTGCTGTCCGATTTACCAGCTGTGCCCCACATGATATATATTTGCTGGTTTGACTTTCAACATCAGAAATAGAAGAATAATAAGAGTAGATAACTGTTCATGATTCAGTGCTACCCCTCTGTTCTCAGCCAAGTCTACATGGTACAGTGTGCTCCGTGGTCAAAATAGTTTTCCTGTTAAAATATACTGCTTCACGCTGAACCACTTTGTTGTGTTATTTGAAAACATTTTTCAAATGAAAATTACCCACACAAGCATTTTGGCTCCGGGTCAGTTTGAATCCCCATCCATACAAAAATGCCCCAACAAAGCCTGACATATCAGTGAAGAATACATTGTGACAGCAATGTCCCAATCAGCAATGACTGTAGTGTTTACATCATTGTCTCTCAACATTTCCGCCTCTGCTTGTCCAGACTAAAAAGTTTTCAAACTAAAAAGGGGCCAGCAGTATTTCCGTACTTCTCCGTAGTGGCTCCGTGTAGACCAGGCGTACTTGTAGCAGAATTGATGCATTTACAAACGAAAACCTAGTCCTGTGGATGTAGCCATTAGTGCTGATGCATATCTGTCATATTTTGGTCATGATCTGGTCATTTCATTCCAATCTGCAGAAAGACAATAGATAGAGATGACAAATCCCGAAGCAATGTTTGCTGAACTCAGTTAAACCTTAAGCCTTTGTCTGTAACAAGTGGCAACACAATTCCCAATTGTGCCTGAAATGGTGCTGATCCCATCTCTGACCCATCTGATCCCATCTCTGACCATCAGGCCGCAGCAGGGGAGCCATCATTTCTCAGTATTACAACAGGACCATGCAGCTGCGGAGACACAAGCAGAGCCGACCCGCCATCCGGGACTTCTCACGCTCTGCCAGGCCGAGCATACGAGGCTACGGCATGGAGGACAGCACCGACGCAGAGGGTGCAGAGGGTGAGGAGGTTCACTGGCTACCATCCAATTGTTCAGACGAGTATTTACTGTGTTTGTGTGAAGCGTCATGTCACTTATCACACTCTCTATGTCTGTATGTTTTACAGTGACTAAAAGGGAACGTTTGGTGAACAACCTGCAGAACCTTTCCGTTAACGACAGAGTGAGGATGCTCCGAGCGATGCCGCTCAGTGTTGCTGAGAAGAGTGAACTCAGGTTCAAAACATCTTTGTTCTCATTATTCATTTTTTGATTAAATGTGTTTTTTGGTCTATCAGTCTAATTCCCTTTTGTCACCTCTGTCCACAGGAGGTTGGCATTGCAAAAGGAGAGACGCACATTTTCTGGAAGTCAGATCCCCTGTTGTAGTCGACTCAAATATTACATCATAATAGTAAGTTACACCACCGGCAATATTCATCTGTCTTTTGTTTCCTGTATTTATTTCCCCACAGTAAGACACAGAGTCTGTCAAACTATGATTGAGAATCTAGATACTAAACCAGTTTTAATTTCCAGAGATATCTAGTACTCATAGATTAACTTTTTTTTAAGCAATATTGACCATATTATTGTACCAGCACCTAAGCAAAACTAAATTATCTAAATTACTAACTCAATATCAAAGAATAATTTTCAATTAATCTTTTTTAAGAAGAGGAAGAGTTGTGATGTTGCTTGATACAACATTGCAGGTTTGTTAGTGTACCCTGAGTCTGTAAATGGGGGTTGGTTTTTTTTATCAAGCAAGTGTAATATCTCTGTTGCCCACACAAATACCTCAGACCCACAAAAGCTAAACAACAAATATGCGTATACTGGAATTCTACTGCTAAAAATTGTAATTAATTATTTTTATGTAAGACTTTTTTTTCTTCTTGAATACACATACACATACATTATTATCATTATTATGCTTTCACCCGAATCAATACAGTTTGTATTCTTTAAATTATTGTCATATATAAAGTCTGTTGTACTCTTGGGCTATGACAAGTACACTATATACTTTTTCCGACTGTCTCTCCCCAGGCCGTGAGACATAGCTGGTACAGCTGGCTATCCTTCCTGCACTCCCTCCAGCTGTGGCAAATGGCGCTCAAGAGAGTGAGCGGGCGCTTTGGCACAGGAGTTCTCTCATACTTCCTGTTTCTTAAGACCCTACTCTTCTTCAACCTCTTCCTGTTCCTCGTGATGGGTGCGTTCATGGTGCTGCCTCAGGCAGTGCATCCTCCAGTTCTACCGTCTGACAGACGCGCCTTCTCTGGACTGGAGCTCCTAACTGGAGCAGTAAGTAGTGTTCTGTGGTGACATATTGTTTCAAAACCTCTCTCATGCTACGAATCTCCAGACAAACTTGATGTGTGTTTATAAGCCATAAATCAATATGATGAGAGCCCAAAAACATATATCTTCTATTCTAACTGATTAATACAGAGCACTTGGGCCATATGGAGAAAAATGAAAAATGTATACTATTAAAAGATTAAAGAAGATCAAAAAAGGTTCCATTCCTTCTGCCTTCTGGATCTAAAATCTTGATTATCAAACTCATTGTTTCTCGGTAAACTATCTTTGAATATCCCACAGTTCTGCCATTGACCACTACCAAATATTTCCTTGTCCACATAAAGAGGCAATTTCCTCCAAGTCTTTTAGTTCTGATGCTTGTGGTGCTGATGAGCCAAGTATTTAGTTATTTGTGAAATCTTCATTTAATTATACCTTAACAAGATACTCCATATTCTTCATTTTAACTAAATTGAAGGGATCTTCTGGTACCTGCCATGCTCACCTTCATACTCAGTGTGTGTGCAAGAATGATTCTGCAACATTAAAGCAATCATGGTCCAAAAGGCAACTTCCAAAAGTGTGATGTAGAAACCTGAAGCCTCTGGTGCACATTCACTGGGAACTAACTTTTCTAAGTAGGAGACAGTCCAGTGGTTAAACTTTCGAAAAAATATTTGTGCATTCATAGATTCTGGATTTTTCATTGGATGAGAAGGTGTGGAAAAATATCGGACACTTTTGTATTCAAAGCAGAGCATTTACAGTATGTCATAAAACATGTCTGGAAGGGATCTTTTGGTCTAGAAATATTTCAGTATGATAATGATGTTCGTTCGATAATTTTAAACTTCACTAATTATGATAATGAAAGGCTGTCTGTTCATGTCATTTTGTCTCAGGGCTATTTCTCCGACACGGTGATGTACTATGGGTACTACTGTAACTACACCCTGCGTGAACAGTGCAGGGATGATGGTGGAGGGCAGAACATCTCTGTGTCCAATGGAACCACGCCGGACTGCCCAACTAAGCATCTGTCCTACAACATGCCTCTTGCGTACTTCTTCACCATAGTACTGGCCTTCTTCATCACTTGTATCATCCTCGTGTACAGGTATGGAGTGGTCTTTAAGAGAAGCGCGAACTCCAAACAAATCTACATCAACATCGTAGGGTTAATTAGAAGCATTTCTAATTCCAACTTGCTTTGAATGACACATCTTCTGCATGCTTTGGATGTGCAACTTCCCAACAGCATGTCCAAGTCGTTTGGCCAGAGCTTCAGAATCGACAAATCTCACAGTATCCTGGCTGTGAAGGTTTTCTGCTCCTGGGACTTTAAGGTCATCAAGAGAACATCCGTCAAACTCATGTCGGAGAATATCTGCACCCAGCTCAAGGTACATGGTACACACACACACGCACACACAAAACTCTGATTATAGTCATTATGATGGTTGTGCCAGCACCTAGCGATAGCCACGCTCACCATCAAGCGTTAACGAAAAGCATACGTGTGAGTCTAATGTTAGGTCAATGCTCAAAATGGTCCCCACAGAGATACAGGTACAAGTACACAAACACATCCTTTCCTCACCTTGTTTTCGTCTGTGTCACAAGACTTACAGGAATGTGATGATCTAAAGCATTCTTCTCCGTCCCTCCCTTAAAATATTCTCCACTCTCTCTCCCCTTCCTTCTCCTCTCTCTACAGGAGCTGTTAGCGGAGGTGAACCATAAGCATGTCAAGAACACTTTGTGCCAGAATCTGTGGAGACTGATGGTCCACTGTATAGCTTGGGCTATCTGCATATCAAGCACCATTGCCTGTGTGATCGGCATTTACTTCTTCTCTGATTTCATGCACCAGGTGAGGCGCTTTCACCAGTTCTTCACTTGGTAACTGAACATCAACTCGCTGGGAATAAAAAAGGACTGTAAACACGTTCTGTCAGTAACAGATCCAAAAGTTAATTTATGCTCAAAGAGAATAACTCCCTGCTATTACTTGTCACCATCACTGTTCCTCATTTATAATACTGTATTATCTGTAGCCAAGCGTCTGATTGCACAGTCGACAATCTGCTTTCTGTTTACACTGGCACATACACGCCCAGTTTACTTGATTGGCCACATGATACACATTTTCAGTTGCACATTAATCTTCATTCATCTCAAATCACTTTGTTACTGTTTCTGGACTGAAAGCAGTCCTGGTCTGCTAGAGTGGAGATGTAATATGACCGATACAAAGCTTAATCACTTTTGTGGACGGAGGACATTTTTCTATTGACAGCTGTGAAGTAAATGGGATCTTTAATGAACAACCACAGTATATTTTCATCCCTGTCTTCAAAACACAAAAAGTAGCAGACGGATTTCCAAGAAACGTGTTGTGAGGATGTGGGTCACTGAAGAACCGATTACATTTTGTTGTTGAGCATTTTTCAACATCTTCCCCATTTTCCCAGGGAATAATTCATTAATCTTGATGGAAAATATCTGACATATTTAGAGAATGAAATAAGGGGATTGTTGGTCGTTGGTGGAGGCAATTTCTCCATTGAGTGTCATTCTATTTATTTATTTGAAAATTGCTGCCTCGCTGGTGCCTCCTAGTGGCAGTATCGAAAAGATGCTGAACGGAAATTGAGGGAACAACCTGCAGTGACACTGAAGAAAAGACATCATCCAAATTTGTTGTTTTTGCCTCTTATCCCCACAGGACCTCCAGTACAGAGCTCGTAGTCCACTCCCCATCAAGAATCACTTGTTGGATGAGGCCAGCCTGCTGGCTCTGCCCGTGGTGGTGTCGCTCATCAACCTGCTGCTGCCCGGCTTGTTCAACCTCGCAGCCTGGATGGAGGACTATCAGTCACCCTCTGTGTGCACATATGTCGCCATCGGCAGGTACAACAGAGAAACTGTATGGAAAGACACAGAGTTAAATTTGAGGTGTAAGAAAATGCAGAGCTGTTTAGCAGTTTTCAGTCATGAACTCTGGAAAATGTCTGAATTATTGGGTCTGGACTCTCTGGAGTTTACCTTTCATAAAAGAGTTTCACTTCCTCTGATTTAAAAAATCTCAACCTGCCTACTTGTTTGCGGTGAATCCTCTTGATAATCTTTTCTAGAGTTTTTACTCTTTTGCTGTCTGTGTTTTTTAGGCACTTGATGTTAAAAGTGAGTGTTCTTATCGTCCTCTGTTACCACTGGCTGGGTCGGGTGGCCAATGAAACTCAAATGGTAATATCAATGATCAGACGCCATTGTCACCGTCACATTTTTTTGCTCAAAGCTGCATCAAGGAATATTTGCCTCATCTTATTGTTTGAGTTTCCGTTTCTGTGTGTTACTTAATGACTGTTTCTGACTCTGTCTTGACAAAGCAGTGCTGGGAGAGTTTTGTCGGCCAAGAGCTTTATCGCTTCCTGCTGATGGACTTCATCTTCACTCTGCTGGACACGTTGTTAGGAGAGTTTCTGTGGAGGTGGGTCGATGCATCAAAAAGCTCTTTGTATTTATTTCTCTTCCTCTATCTAATCTTTTGCTATTAGAGCCTCCGCGTTGAGGGATTTACTGCTCACTGCACTCTGACTTCCATTTACAACTTCATTGGCTCTAATTAACAGTGACTCATCCTATTTATTTAATTATGATCTTATCTATTTTATCCCTCTATTTTTCTCTGCTCATGTTACTTTGAGCTACTCTGCCTGTTTGGTGTTATTGTTAAGAAAAGTGCTTTATATATCTTTCTCATGGTTTTAAAATAATTTGAAAAATTTCTCTGTAGTTATTTCTCTGTTGATTTCTGTTTCTACTGCTTTGCTCCTGATCTCTGCAGGTTGTTTTCTACGAAGGTGCTGAAAAGGAAGAGGAAACCAGTTTTTGATATCGCCAGGAATGTCCTTGACCTGATCTATGGACAGACTTTAGCCTGGTACGAAACTTACAGTTAAGTTTGCATGGTAGAGCTGAGTAGAATCAAACTGTTTCTGTGCAATGATGATGAACGTTGTGTTTTTCAGGTTGGGAGTTCTCTTCACTCCTCTCCTGCCTGCAGTGCAGCTTCTCAAACTCCTGCTGCTCTTCTACATTAAAAAGGTATTTGAACTAAAAGATTTCAATTAAAAAACACAAAATATATATTTTTTTAAAGAAGTGAAAGGAGAGGAACAGTTGTGATGTTGCTTGATACAACATCGCAGGTTTTGTTAGTGTACCCTGAGATTGTAAATGGGTGCTGGGGGTATTTCCTGTAAGTTTGGTTATCAAGCAAGTGTGTTGGTTTGTGTGAAGCGCGACAGTGACAGGGAGACACACACACACAACCACAAACACACACACACATGCAGGAGTGAATTGAAGTAATATCACCCATCCCTACCTTGGAGTCAGTTTGATAACAAAATCTCTGCTGTCCTTTAGTTGTGTCAGATTTGAGTTGGGATGAAAGCAAGGACCTCTGACCTCAGCCTGTTTTTGTTGTTGTGTACCCACAGAGCAGTGTGATGATGAACTGTCAGAATCCTAGGAAACCATATAGAGTCAGCCAGATGACCACCATCTTCATCACCCTCCTCTGCTTCCCCTCCTTCCTCGGTGCCTCTGTGTGTGTCACGTACACCATGTGGAGGTATTCACACGACAGACAGTACATTAATTTATATTAAGTCACTGTGGACTTAATCATAACCGCTTAAACATTAATAGCACCCCTTTATCTTAATTGTAGGTCATATGAAAACTAAGTGTGCTTACTAACCTCATTGAAGCCATAGTGTTGTTCTATTGGAGACTCTAACCTATTATGCAGTAACCGTTCAGCTCCACTTTTGCCATAATTCAATACAATTTAATCTGACACGTCACTGTGTTGTCCAACCGAGCTGCAGCTCTGGTAGATTATGTTGTAACATTAACACTGTATGTATTCCCTTTATCTCCCAATCATTGTGACTGAGCTTTAGACGATTGTTACTGTTACTTAAGCTGTTAACAGAAATGAACTGTCAGGACAATTGGGTCCACACATTTTCCAGAGTTTGCCTTTCACATATATAGAACGCAGCAGGAGATAGTGCGGGTTAGACAACATTCAGACAAGGGGGGGGGCTTCTGTGTAGAGCATGCAGGAGGAAGGACATGACGCATTATCTCACTTTACCTTTACAACATTTCGTTTCATTTCATCCTGCTGCACTCTCACGTGAGCCCACTACCTCGGACATTCCTTAGACATTTACTTGGGGGCTGGCAATAAAACTCTCGGAAAAAGTCTGGAGCAACTTACTCAGACATTTGCATTGTCACATGCAGCCCTTCTGGATCATTTCAGGAGAATGTCTGGAGTTCAGTGCGTGTCTTGAAGCAGCACAATATTCCACAGTTGTGAAATCTCACTGCACTGTAGTGCAGTGTTGTGAAATCTGAATAAAATTCATGATTTCATGAATTGTGTTGTTCTAGATTTTAATTGAAATAAACACCAACAGTGTTTGAGCCACCAACCGTGTCACATTCACACGCTAGACTGACCATGAAATGGCCACTAACTAAGGTGCTCTGTGTGGTCATTTATAAGTGCTTATTGCTGCCATGTAAGTGATGATACACAGTGAGGCGTTTCACAAATCAAGGTCACTAACTAACCAGAGATTAATACATGGGGCTATGTGATCGTGATTCATTTGTTTGATTTGTTTGTAGTCAGTTTAATCCATATAATCTGTAATTCTGAATTCTGTAACACGCTTTACATTCTCTACCTGCAGTTTAAAAGTCTCTCGCAAGGATTTAAAACACTGGCTAAGTCATGCGTCATAACTTTGTTTGAGGTTTTCCTGGTCATGACATAATTCTCCTCAATTGCAGGGGATTAACTGAATGAACAGCGCTATTTATCTGTCCCTGAGAAGGTTCTTTTTGTGGGCTGAGAATAGAGACTTTGTACAATCCCCACATGTGTCTTTTGTCCTCAGTATCAGGCCGTCCTCGTCATGTGGTCCATTCCGTGGACTCAAAACGATGTTCCAGGCGGGGAAACGCTGGGTGGAAGAACTGGAAAAAGATAATCCCAAATTGTCCGTTCTGGCCAGGGCTCACTCTTACTTGGTGGAAAACCCTTTCTTCCTGTTTGTGGGGGCAGGAATCTTTCTGTGAGCGCACACGCACACACACACACACTCACACACACTCACAGCTCGCAGCAGCTCTGGTGTGTTTTATACATCATCAAACTGTATTATTCACTACATTATCATTGAGATACCAGAACCAGCGCTGGTTGTTCTGCTCTAATCGACCCTACCCTTTGTGTCCCTCAGGATCGTCATCTACTTCCATAGTCAGGTGGTGGATGGACAAAGGAAGATCATCAGTTTACTACAGGAGCAGATAGAAAATGTAAGATGAGTCAAGTAAGATTTATTTCTGTAGCATGTTTAAAACAACAGGAGCTGAGCCAGAGTGGTTTACAATCATAGGGAAGAAGAAATTATACAATTATATATAAGTATGGATTAAAAGAAAGTAAAAAGAGAAAGATGTAAATGAAAACTAAAATAGACATCGACAGAATCATAACACAGAATCAAGCAGAATTAAGAGCAACATTAAAAAAGTAATTTTTAATATAATATGAATTATATTATGAATATATGTTTAAGCTAAAGAAATTTTGAATTAGCAGGTTTCCCAAGATTTAATGTGGGGTGGACTCTCCCAGAATTTAGGGGCGACAACAGAAAAAGCTCAATCTCAAGAAAGCAGGGATTGAAAGGTGTTTTTAAGAGAACGATCTAAGTGACCTGACAGCAGAGTTTGACATCAGGAGATCAGTGATATAATGAGGGGCAAGGCCACTGAGAGCTTTGTAGTCAAAAGACAGTGCATACATTATTTTGATCTCTGTTTCTCATTATGTTAAAATATAAAGATATTAATAAAACAGACTCGAGTGAAAAATGTTTTCCTCTTTTTGACGTCTTCATTGTCTCTTTTCAGGAAGGAGAAGATAAAAAGTTTCTCATCACTCGCCTCCAGTCCATCCATGAGCAGAAACGAACGCCCACTCAAAGACTCTCAAGTCAGGTGAGTCTGTGATGCTCCTTTGTTTGTCTTTACTTTAGCGTCTCGTCTTCACTCGTGTCTGAAGCTTTATTTACATCGGTTTTGTTTCTTTTCAAGGACTCTTCATGTTGAAGCAGCTGCGTCTCTGGATTCTCTCATCACTGACTGAAGTCTGGAAAAAGCTTACACCCATGGGAACATAACTGGAATATCATCAGAAAGAAGCTGCAAGGAATACAGCCAAAATCAAATATATTATACGTTTGGCAGTTTTTATATTTGGAAGTATTTTTACTGGCTGCAGTATTTTAGAGGACGAACAAACAAATCAAAACTACCCGATGAAATATAGCTGTCTGCTTCCTAAGCAACCATAAGAACATTATCTGTGCATGACTGTCCACAGAAAGGATGACTGCTGAAGAGGAACTGAGAACTGAAGCAGCACATTAGAGGAAGTCAAACGGACTCCTGTGTTTGCAGTTGTTTTTAAGTTCTAAAAATCAAACTGAGCACCTGTATAGTTATGAAAATCTTGAAACTGATATTGCCAGCTCAAAAAGATTTCAAACATCTCCTGTAGAAGCACTTTCATACTGACTGTGAACATTTTTTTATCCTTTTGATTTTATAAATAACCTTTTGTCAGTATCCATGTTGTAGGTAAGCTTGTTGTTGTAGGTGTGAGGAACTAAACTATAAATGTTTTTTATGAATTTGTTTTTTTAAGTTGATAACTGCAACCTTTTTTAATTAAATTATCTTTCATGATATTGGTGTGTATTTGCATTTTTTGTAAAGTGTGGGAACAGCTACAGCACAATAAATTATTAGTAACAAACTCACTCTTAAAAACAGTATGAACATGATATGTACTGTTAGCATACAGGATTTTTTTTTTTTACAAACATGCAAATAAAAAAAATTCTTGAGACATTTATCTAACTGTACGTTAAATAAAATATATTTTCAGTCGAAAAATAAATACACAAGCACCTTGAAGTGGCCTGAAGGAGAATTTTAGAGTAATAAATCTTAAATCTGTGTTACTTTTATTTGTAAATATTACCCATTAAATTATTTTTTCAAAATGAGAAAAAGCAGCATACTTGGTGGATGGTGGAAACAGCAGCACCGAAGATGGATTTGTGATTGTGATTTTGAGAGAGGACAGAAGAGAGCACCAAATCCCCACAACACAGACTGAGAGGTGTTTTCAGGCCGGTGCCTCCCCATCGAAAATCATCAGACTATTTCAGATTAGAACCACGAGCCTCATCTGCATATACACATCATGTATTTACATTACACGCACACACACACACACACACACTCACACTGTACCCAGCTTTCACTGTACCTGTGTACACCTCACTATAATGGCATAGATATGTGTTTAAAACTCATGAGGCACTTGAGAGTTTTTGAGTTGCTCAGTTTTTAAAATGCTGAGTTAATTTTGTTCGTAGTTTAGAAGAACTGACAGTTTTCTCATCGGTTTTGTTTGCGTCTTCCATTTATGTTCAGCACTTTCCCTCGTCTCTGCAGAGTGGCTTCACTCAGTTCCCATTATTCAGAATTCCCAGCAGCCTCCTGGGGTCCATGCCCTGCTGCTGAGCCATCTTCTGCACATCGAAGCCCAAGTGCTTCAAGAACTGGATCACGCTCATCTCCTGTCCCGTCAGCTGGTCCCGGATGGTCGGGCAGGTCGGGTTGCAGTGAGGCCACGGGCAGCTGTCAATCAGATGCTGGGGGCAACCCCTCATGGGCGGGGTCTTGTGCCTGTGGTGGCTGTGGTTGCCGTGGCTGCCGTTGATGTGGAGGTTGTCCTGGAGGCTGCGGTCCCAGCAGTGGAGGGCGCGGGGCAGGGAGGTGCCCTTCACCTGAATGTCCATCCAGTAGCTGGGGGCGGGGGGGACACAGGGACAGAGGGTCAAAGGTCGACGAGACCGACTCAGAAGAAACAGGATATACTTTGATGTTTGACAATTTCAACTCTCGCCCTCAAAATGCTGCAGAAATCATACATATTATCACTCTATGAAATGTTTTTACACTTATTTGTATTTGTATTTGAAGTATCTCTGCCAAGATTTCGTCCCTGTCCGTTTGTTTGCTTGTTTTTAAGCAAGATTACACAAAAAGTATTGGACGGATTTCCATGACACTTGGTAGAAGGATGCAGTATGGGCCAGGTAAGACTCATTACATTTTGGGAACTGATATCTATGGGTGTGTATGTTTGGCCTTGGCAGCAGCTACTGAGTGACATTCTGGCTACTTGATTCTGCCAGATGTAGACTTAACCTTAAACTTACTTGAGCATTGCTAGAAGAGAGCCTGTGACTCAAGCATTTCACTGCCAGCGACTGCTTAATGTTATTGTTGTGCATTTGATAATAAAAATCTTGAATCTAACCATCTGTTATTTTCTCTATAGATAGTGATTCTTTTCAATTTGATAAAAAAAATACTGAACCAAAATATTTGTATAGATCTTGCACTATTATGTATTAATATGACAATTACTATGAGTGTAGAGTACACACCCCTTGTTGACATCACAAAGGTTGTATGTTTACCTAGGCACAACAAACGCATTTGACAGCATTTGCAGTTCCTATAGTTTATTTCTATAGTATATTTTATCTTTTATATTTATTATATATTTTACATTTTATTAAATAGGGATGAGTAATGTTGTAACAGTTCTCCATTCATTAATCTGACAAGCTGTGTGTATAGAATCAATAACAGAATGTTAGTATAGTTTTATTCACTCACCTTCTGGTTATGAGCTCGTGAGACAAGCAGGCCGGAGCAAACATCGCCCTGCCAATCAAAACACAGAACCACACATTTAACAGAAGTAGCTTTATTGAAAGTTCTTCTCTGTGTGAATATGTGTTTGCTTGTGTATCCTGGTGTGTTTGTGTGTCGGTCTTACGGTACGTCCCGCAGCGTGCTCCTCAGCTCCTGCCCCAGGGTCTCTATGTACCTCCACTGGGCCTCGTGGACGGGTTGTCCCGTCAGGTGGATGTTGTCCACGGTCAGCTGGGCCTCATCAAACAGCCACTGCACCACGAACACTGGGCCTGGACAGGAGAGAGGACGTCTCCGCAGGTCAGACTTTCTACAACTCACCAGCCTCTGTCTTTAATGTCTGCGTCAGCCTTATGGAGAAGTTCAGGGTGATTTCTCACTCACTTTTTAACGAGGGGTAAACTTTATATCCAAAGAAACAGTTCCACTCCTGTCCAACATGGGCCTGTCCGCAGCTTTCAGGCACCACCCCGCCCCAGTACCTGCACAAGACCAAAGTATCACTACACGAATCCTGACCTCCTCTGTCCCTCCACCAGTCTGCCCATCCATCACCATCTCTGCCTTACCTGACACCTCTCTTTATGGCCTCAATGGGGGCACAGCTGATGGTGTCCAGGCACTCTGTGAATTTGTACTGTTTGTTGTCCAGGAACCATCCGGAGTCCGCCAGGCCCCTCACCTGCACCCCTGTGTAGCCCTGTGACTGCAGCTGCTCAGCCACATGGTCCACATTCAGCAGGACCCCTGTGCCGCCCGCACTAGTGACAGGAGGAGTCTGGTTAGAGAAGTGCACCTGAGCCGTTCTCTTTGGTAACAACACACACTCTCTCACACACACACACACACACACACACACACACACACACACACACACACACACACACACACACACACACACACACACAAACACCTAGTTTGTCCAGGACTGACCTGCTTCCTGCCAGAAGAAGAACCTTGGCGTTGTCCAGACCCTTTGTCAGCAGCTCATTCACCACCTCCTTAATGATCAGTGACCCCATGAACGCATAGTCACCTGTCGGTAAAAATATTGTTTATTTATCAGCGTGTAATCCAAAATCTGTAATTAGTAATGTAACGTATGATTACTCACTCAGCTGAAAACGTATTATGTGTGTGTTATGTTGTTCATTGGTATCCAAAAAAGCACTATATAATATGACATTTCAGTAAGTAAGTTATGGAGGAAGTTCAAAAGGAAATGTCTGATATAGATAAATTGGATTTGTCTGATCTCTAACTCTTCTATTAATTTGCCCCTTTCCTCTGCCTTGTCATTTCCAAGACATTGATTATTCTTTCTATAAATATCTACAACCAGAGCCACACAAGCTCACACACTGAGTCACGTGTCGTCTCATTTACTGTGTCTTACTGTGATGTGTCTTTGGGGTGGCTCCGCTCCACACGTCACTGGAGCAGTATGGGATGAACCTGCAGGAGAGAGACAGCGACACAGACACCGTGGAATCAGATGTAAAGTCAACATGACACAGCTGTACAGAAAGTAGACAAAATTGTGTGTTTAATGTTGGAAGATACAAAATATAGGACTGTAGGATGCCAGTCATTGTGTATTTTTCGTTTTCTGACGATAATAAGTTGCTGCTACAACAAAACTACATTTTGATGTGTGGAAGGATGATGATTAACAAAATCAACACCAACCGACTTACCATTATAAATATTAAACATAAACCATTAACAGTTAAAATTCAGTAAAAGCAAAGAAATGGTAGATGGTAAACACTTGCTGCGTAGTAAATCCCCTTTCACAGTGCAAAATTATTGATACATTCACTTTTTAAAGTTTTTTAAATACAATATTACCTCTGTCCAATAATAAATCCGTAACCACTCTTCTATTTATTCAAGTCATATAGCTGTGTAGTGTAGCACAGTGATCACAATGAGTTTCACAAATTGGAAATAGTCATATAAAGCACCAGCATGCGAAAAAATGAAAATACTACATGAACATAAAAACTTTACATTAATATTGGACAACATTATGATTGACACGTGGTACTTTCCCATGTATGTGCACCTTACACTATCACTGAAGTAAGTGGAGAAAACTGGATTAGTTGAGAAAACTAAGCAGAACACAGGAGAGTATTAACTCTAAACTGAAGAGGAGAAGTGAGCTCTTACACCATGTTGGCGTTCCACCAGTGCGGGTTTTCCTCTGGCTGGGGAGACAGAATTCCTGTTCCTGTGAAAAACACATGAGATCTATCACCTAATTTTACTTTCTGCACAAATGTCCTCATCACAGACTCAAAAACCCAGAGTAAGAGAAAAAGGAGATCAAATGCTTGAGGCTACTTGTTAAAATTCACAGACCTTGATGTGCGTGTGTGTGTGTGTGTGCGTGTGTGTGTGTGTGTGTGTGTGTGTTTCTCTGTGGTAAACAAGTCATTAAGTTTCTCTGCTCTGGTCAGCAATTACATGCAGCCATTGAAGAGCTGTGCGGCTACTGCCCTGGCCACCAGTGTAAAGTGTACACAGAGAGGGAGCTGGAGGCCAGGAGTCATAAACAAACAAGGGGTTCCCTGATGGACGGAGGGAAAAGAACCAGAGAGTCTGACTTTAAAAGATTAACGCAAACTCAGCTTAAAAGGAAACATAAATAGGTCTATGAATCTCTTCCATTCAGGGGAAGTTTCTTTTTTCCAGAGGAAGGCAAAAGGCCCGCGGGGGCTGTGCGGAGATTTTTCAGGAGCTGCACAAATGTGTATCACTTTCATGTGTGATTGTGCATATGTCACAGAGTGCAATGATTATGCAGTAAATAATGTGTTTGCTTTGTTACCTGTTCTGGTTTGTGGCCACTCGGTGGAGCTCATCAGTCTCCTCATGGTCTCATACCTACTGACACAGGTCTGCCTGTTGAAACAGTACCATCCACCTGACCAACACACACACACACACACTTGTTAACAGGTTAAGGACAGTTGTCTGTCACTGTGTTGAGCACTGTCTATTGTTCAGTATCGGCTTTATTTCTCACCCTCTAAGAACAGCAGCCACCTCTTGCTTCCTTTCGACTCCTTGATGTAGTACCTGCAAGAGAACACCAAAACAAGTCACTGAGTGTGTGTGTGTGTGTGTGTCTGTGTCATGCACACACAGACATATGCAGAACAAGCACAACACAAGTGCTGCGAATGAGATGCTACGTTTGATGCTGACAAGAAAGAAAGATTTGGGCTCTGATCACTTCACTAAACATCTCTGCAGGATCCTATTTCACCTCTGAGCTCCACTTGCTTATAAAAACATGAGAAGAGGAAAGTTACAATGCTGTTGGCAGAAGACACACTCACAGCAATGACAGCTTGGGTGATGTAATGGATCCCCTATTCACACTATATCACAATGGTTCATTTGATTCATGATTTAAATGTACAGTAGTTAAAACATAATTGGGAATCCAGTGTCTGATTTAAAAAGTAATATCAGTCTCTTTATTACTGATGCAGAGGAATACTGCAGGGATGGGGCTGTTTATTTCGAAGTACTTTCCTCCTTGTTGTATTCTAGCTGCTAGAAATAACAACAGAATTCTGGGGGAAAAAACTACACTGACGTCAATAATGTGCGAATGTCTGAAGAGAGAAGATTGCGTTACGCATAAGTCTGTGGCTTTGGTCGCACTGCGCGCATCCATCTAGTGGACTATACCTCAATTATTTAAGGGTCTTTAATGATTAAGGTCAAAAACTTATTTAGTCCTCATCCATGTTTGTGTTTTAAATATTAGACCTAACAGCTTTGGTCCACCCATAACAGATGTCATCTCTGCAAGGAAGAAAAGCGTAGAAAGCGCGCATGATCCCTCTAACGCAGTCTATAGCTCAGTGGCAGTGTGCACTGCGCGCTCTCTGTCTTTCTCTCTCTCTCTCTCTCTCTGATCGGAGCTTTTGATCCTTTGTGGTCCCAGCCTCAGGGACACGGGGACGAAGGCAGTGAACTGCAGGTGGATGTTTGGTGCAAAGAAGCGCAACTAAGTTTCTGTTCTGGGTAACACCTCCGTAGGTTTATCCAAAATAAATCTCCAGGTACAATGACGGCTGACAGTCATTTTAAATAACACTTATGTTTTAGGTTTAGACACTTACCCTGCAGGCGACCCATCATTGCACGTCACAGACGCATTCTTCAAAAAGTGCAGCTTCATGTCTTGCTCCAGTTTCTGCGCAGAGCACGGGTACAGCGACTGCGCCAAGTTCTTAATCTGCACCATGAAGTTATCCATGTTCCCCTCCACGGCTGTAAAGTCTAAAGGGAAGCTCTCTGCTCCCTCAGTCCGCTCCCCGTACGCATGAGCCGGCTGCTGCTGCTGAAGCTGCTGTTGCTGCTGAAGCAGCTGGTGCTGCACCCGGCGAGTTTGCGCTCGGCCGCCGCGCACTCTCCTCGCCTCCACCGGTGCGCTCAAGTGGAGGAGGAGGAGCAGCAGGAGGTGGCAGGAGCGCACCGCGGACAGACCGGCAAAGCCTCTCGCTACACAACGGCCCTGCATCTCTATTACTGGAAAACGTCTCTCGAGTGGATGCGAGGGGTCTGGATCAGACACAGCATGTCCTAATGCAGAGGTGGGGAGTTGTTTGAAAACGCACGGACGCCTCTTGAAAACGATCGCTCACGCAAGGTGTGCTGAAAGACGGCAGGTCAAAGTTCTCCATGGGGCCTCAACGTGTTGACAGATGTTTTTTGTTTGTTTTAATTATCCCCAAATTAAGCTCCTGCATCATTTCAAGTCCCCAAATTGTCTGCGCCTCATCCAGTAGGAATGCGTCATTACGCGCGCGTAAATCCGTCATTAACCCCCGCTTCACCAGCGCAGAGGTCGACCTGTTGACTCTGGGTTCTGGTCCTCACGAGCAGCGCAGGAAGAAGGGGCTTTATTTGGAGCCCCCCCCCCCCCTTCAACAACCCTCCTCCCTGCCCCGTGCTTCTCACTCTCGCGGGCCAATCGTTATTATCGTTGGCTGATGCTCCTGGCGGGGCGTCGGTCTCTCACCAAGAGCGCGCGTATGCCTGGCACGCCCCTCCGCTCGGTTCGCTCACACACTCGATCCCTTTGATGTTGGGCTCATCCAATGACCACGCTACCCTTTGAAGTGTCGCCGCTGGACATAAGGATCCGCTGCAGACACAGACAAACATGATCAGGCGCATGTTTTGCGGTTCTCTGGTGGAATGTGCCCAAAAAGGAAATCCGCATTGTGGCTTTTGTTTGTGGCTGGCGAAGATATGTTTATAGGAATGAGTTGCGTGTCCTTATACAAGTTGTGGTAGTGTGCCGACACATGGAATTAACTATGAAGGCTATTGATTATCATCTCTCTCTTTCTTTTTCTCTCTTTGAGTTTCACACACACACACACACACACACACACACACACACACACACACACACACACACACACACACACACAGTAAGTTTTCCATGGCTTGACTGTGACTGTGTAAATAGATGATGTCCCCACATGAGTAATATCTGGCCCACACACACACACTCACAGACACTCACACTTACACAAATGCAAGTAAACACACACACACCCACCCACCCACACACACACACACACACACACACACACACACACAACCACACCACTCAATGAACTGCATCAAATCTTTAAAAATGATTCGACCTCTGGTGATCATCTATACCCCAAGAGTAGATTTGACCTTTAGCCGCAGTAAATGTCAGTCTCTACCTCTGCTGCCTCCCTTTTGAGCGTTTTTTTTAAAATTTTTTATTTTGAATGTGTCTCACACTGAACCTTTTGGAGGAGCAACTTTAAATCAATGAAGTATCGCATTAGAGTCATTATTTCCATGCGGCAATATGAGTGAACCTTCTGTATGACAGTAAAAGTGTGATAATGTTTTCTTCCGATAATACACTGGTGCGTCCACATGCCAGTACCATGGCAGGGCGCTGGCTGCTGTTGTTTGGTAAAACGTTTCCAGACACTTTTGACGGTTTGTCTTTTTGAAGTTAATTGGCCTCATCCTCATCTAAGGCCTTATTGGTGTATTTGAAACAACAAAACACATTATGAAGAAGAACTCGAATGGTTCTGATTGAAGCAATAAAAGATCATAACCACTTTCAGCATCCACTTTAAGTCTGACATTCAGTCATTAAAAGTTTGTTTCCAGACTCTTATAGTTTTTTACAAGTAAGTAAAAGCCCTCTATTTAATATGCATATCTGTTTGCCATTCATTGGTCTTTGATCAAGGTTTGTTTTTGTGAAAACGTGTAGAACATTATAAACTCCCAGCACAGATGCCTTCATGTGCTTGAATTTCATTCAGGCAAATTTTGGAAGTTCCTATCCTGCTGAGTTAGGAAGGAAACAGATTGTTTTTTTGTTTGTTTGTTTATTCAGATGGCGGCTATTTCCCCCCAGAACTGAGAGCTGTATTCACCTCTCTCTCACTCTCTCTCTCACTCCAAGGTGGACTTTTATATGTGAGGTGGTCGATCGGTCAGCTGCAGGCGTTCTGAAGCTCAGGCCTCACACCTCTCCATCTGTTGGCACCATGTGTCCTGTCGTCTGTCCGCTCTGATTCCAGCTTTGATCTGATTGGGATCTTTCTGAGGGAAAACAGCCATGATTCTGTACATCTCTTTAAAGGTTGCCTGTCGAGCTGCATATGGCATATCATGTATGAAGTCATCCATATGGGGAACAGATTGGAGATGTTGTTGGCAAGTTTATAGACAGGATCTATCTTTTCTGTCTTTTGTGGGTCACTGTGCATGAAGTGGAAAGGCTTGTTTAGCCAGATTAGCGTGACTACATATATAATATATATGTGTATATATATATATATTAGGGCTGTGAAATGATTAAAATTTTTAATCAAATTAATCACAGGTTTCTATGGATTAATCATGATTAATCACATTACCGATTTTTTCGGAATATTTTTGTGAAAACAAGATTTATGACATTTAACTTTTCTTTTGTGCTGCAACTCAGCAGTTCTTCAGCAGTTATCATTGCTTTTCCATATGGAACATTAATATAATCTTCATCCTAAACAGAATTCGGGTTCCTTAGCCATTGTGTGGTTGAATAAAACTTTTTTTTTTAAATTAAACAGAAATTATTTGAGCTTCTTAGCCATAGGATGGTTGACTTTTTATATTTTTTGTCACACAACCATTAACCACACCATGATACAATCTAATGCCTCTAAAGGCCCTCTTAGCTACTCGGTCTTTAGCCAGTTGGTGAGGCAAACTAACTTGTTCAAATTCTCTGACAGTAAAGCTGACCGCTTCTTTTGCACAATGTGTCCGGCGAGTGAGTCTGGTTTGGCGCATTCCACTTGAACGCCCCTCGCCGAGCAACACATGCTTCGCGTTGCGGTGGTTAGGCGGGTATTGCTACGTCGAAACGATAACTTCTCGCAGAGTGTGCATATCACCTTGGTTTTACTGAATGTTCGATCTTTGTTTTTTTGGAACACGATCTTCCCGTCCAGAAGGTCCTCAGGTTCATCAGAATTATCCATGTTGTTTGTTTGTTTGAATGGCAGCTGCCGTCTGACTGCATTAGAGCGGCGACTAGTGCAGAGGCGGCGGAATTGGAAGGTCCTTCTGCGCATGCGTTAAATGCGTTAAAAAAAAAAAAAAGAATTAATCCTGTAATTTAATCATAACGCGTTAACGCGTTATTTTTCACAGCTCTAATATATATATATATATATATATAGAGAGAGAGAGAGAGAGAGAGAAAAAAAAATCATATATATATATATATATATATATATATATATACAGTAAATATATACAGTAAACGTTTCATCATAATTAGGTAAGTGGACATAAATAATTTTTTTTTCATTGAACAAACTCTCCAAAATTATTCTTTTAAAAATGAAATAAATGAATAGTTTTTCTTCCTTGGATTGTTAGTCATAATTTTAAATTTTATTGTTGTTTTATTGTTTTTATTCTCTTGTGAAGTAACTTTGTAACTAAGAAAAGTGACCTACAAATAAAGAAGGTGATGATTATTATTATTATTGAACGCATGTGAATTCAATGCCTTATCTTACTCCCCTAGAATTGATCTGTTATAACCATAGGTTATAACCCATACAATTTAGGTGAACTGCCCCTTTAAATCATTGTGACGGTTTAGAGTCAATAAAGTTTTTTCAAATAAACACTGTGACGTCACGGCACACAATGGCAGCCAGCGGTACAGCTGTGACGATTCTCACTCCAAATGGGAGACGAGAAGCATTCAAAGTGGCTCCAAACACCCCGTTACTGAAGGTAACTCGTGTTTACAGAACGTTACACTTTGTCTGACATTAAAACGTGGTTAAAGTCTGTTCTTCAGTTTTACAGCGCGCGAACTGTTCTCCTCTGAGCTAGCATGTTCGGCTAGCAGCAGCTAGCCAGTGACAGATCAGTTTCTGATGAAACCACAACATGTAGCTGCTTTGTGTGATGTGCGTTGCTCTGTGTCACCCGCAGGTGCTGGAGGACGTGTGCAGAAAACATGGATTCAACCCGGACGATTACGGTTTGAAGTGAGTGAGGCTGACAGTGGGTTCGTGTAGCTGTCAGAGTGCTGGTACATGAGCTGAATGAGTACTAGCCTCCAGTCTTCAGTGTGTAATGGACTAGTTGCCTCCTAAAGCTGTATTTCCGGGTTTATATACGTCCACAGCTGCTGTCACCGTCATGACGTGAACAAACACGTAACTCTATGTCCCTGGTGACAGTAAATATATGGGTCTGTGAAAATGAAACGTTTCTTGTAACCAAATGACCCCATTCGTCGTGTCTGTAGTAGTGTCTGTAGTGTAGAGCATGTACATTGGCAGCTTAATTGCGAATCCTTTTTATATTTGGAAGCCAACGTGTTTTATACCTTGTCAATAGACTCTGTTATTTTACCTAATGCCCATGACTGTAAAACAATCCAGTACGTTTAACCAGTTTAAATATCTCTAAGGCAGTGATGGATACGTTATTTAAATATTAAACCACGTGTGTGAACTGAATCAGGTTTAGTATCTCATGTGTGAGATGTAACGTTTGATAAAGCAAAATGTGTTTCTTATTTTTAATGCACTGACCTAACTTGCTCTCAGTGCCTGGATCCTTTTCTCTCTTTCTTCTTAAGCTTTCAGCAGTTCTAGATGAGAGATATTTTGGTTCTTCTGATTATCAAAAAGCTAAAAAAGTATTACATGGTGATGCTCACATATTTCACCTCTGTCATCATCCTACGACAGGTTTCAGAGGACTCTTATTGACCTGACGCTGCAATTGAGGTTTGCCAACCTGCCCAATAATGCTAAACTGGAAATGGTTACAAGTACAAGGAAACAACCTGCAGCCGAGAGCCAGGTTAGTTCCAATATAATGTGTGTGAGTGTGTGAGTGACTGTGTGAGTGAATGAGAGATGAATCAGGACAGAGAGAATGATAGCGGTGTCAAATTGTTGTGGCTTACCACATTATAATGCCATTATAGTAGTAACTGTATTATTGAAGTACAATGTGTAACAGTCTCTGCTAGTCAGAGCACATAGGTCTGGTTTCCAGGTCTGATTTAGTAAAACATGAAACTGTAAGTTTATTTATGTAGAAATGTCAAATATGTTTGAAATACTGGATTAGTTGACTGAGTCAGCATGGAACAGCTATCAAAAGAAAAACAAACAGACACTCTCCAAGTCTCTGAATGCTACTGGAGGGATGAACAGCAATTCTCCTAAAGACTTACTCACTTATTTGGTGTTTTGATTACGGTGGTGAATGGTATACATCTTTTATAACACGATATAGTGACCAAAAATGATCATGGTTATCAACATTATATCAATATTATTATAATTATTATTAAATGCCTCAAAAGTAGTGTTGTTGAATTATGATTGCTATTATTTATATTATTATTCTCTTTCACACACACACACAGACACACACACACACACACACACACTGTTTCTCTCGCTGAAAAACTTTTAAAAAACACTGTTGGAATTTTTAATGAGGAAAATGTGTTGGGTGACTAAACTACGTAGCATGTTATCATGTGTAATGGGTGAGTAAAGCCACATGTTAATCACAGCAGCACAAATATGTGAAGAGTAGTTACAAGATTTGATAACTCTGAAAGCTTTACTTTTATTATTGATAAGGGAAGAGCATGTTAGACAGACTGACTAGGATAGTTAACTCTTGATTTTTAAAGTGTTTTGAAATGATCTTTCTGCATGTTCTGCAGACAAGGTGACCATCTTCAATCCGGTTTCTTTCAGGACTCTTATAAAAGATAAATATGATCACACTTCAGACTTAGTCCGACGGCTGAAAAACATCTGGAGTGGTGTAAACGCCTTCCACAATGTTTTCAGTGATTGCTAATAAGCCCACATTACTGGATGCACAGAATTTGGTGGATGTTGAGCAATATTTTGTATTTTTATTTAGTAGCTAAACACAGTTTTGATGATAATTTCTCTTTGAAACATTACAGTTTATAACAGAGAATTTCACTATGAAACTTCAAACTGTTTCATCTGTAGTTAGAGCGCTGTGGTGATGTGTTAAGATTTAGTTGCTGTGAAGGCCACAGTGTGTAGATCACTAGTCAAACCGTGTGCCTACTTTAGAAGCCTCTGTATTCATTTTTTTTCTCATTTATTCTCATGATTCGTACTAAATATCCCCTATAGTGAATTTACCCTAATATATAGTTCTCTGGAGCTTTAACTTTGAGTTAAATTCTGACAGGTGTGAAGAAACCCTGTATCAAAATGCAGAGAATCTATGCCAAACAGAAACATGGGCACAGGTGCCATGACAGCAGTGTGAGAAAACTTTAAGTTGGCCAAAACTAAAACCGACCAAAGAGGACGTATCAGTTGGAAAGAAAGGAAATTCCTCTTCGTCAACAACGCACATAGTACCTATAATTATCTCTGGAGAAAAACAACCCAGATGATATGTATCCTGCAATTTCAAAATCAGTATGGTTCCAATATTTTGGTGTTAGGTCTTTTTACTGTCAGTACCTGAAAATGGATGAATTCTCCATCTGTGCTCTCTGTCTCTGATTTGCATCCAAAAACACTTTGTTGTAGTGAGCTGTAGTTTCCTATGACATCATGGCATCATAATCTGAGCTGTAAAATCCCGGCTGGGTTTGATCTCTTGTTCTTATTCATTTAATGGATGGTTGAGCATTGATACCTCACAGATATGATGCACTCAGACTTCTCACCCTTGCACCGTACAGATCCTCACACACAGAGTGTTAACGTCAGCCAAGCCGGTGTACAAGAGTGTTTCATGTTTGACCGTTGACAGCCCTGGCGCTCATTTCATCTCTCCCGGTGTGCCAACATGCAGCAGGTTATTGTGTGCCAGACTACATGGTTCCTGAGTAAACACAAACAATTTGTTGAGTCACTCAGACAAAGAAAGAACAACACCAAAAATGTCTGGGGTTGCTCTTCGTCAGACGGAGACAGGTCCAGATGTGCAGCTTAATCAAGTTTGATTTGCAAAGAATTGTTCTCCTGCATAATTGACTGAGATTGATGAGCCAAGAGCTACGAAATAGGGAGTTGATGCATAATATAGTGCATTTCCTTTTTTCTGTAACTTCTTTCACACAATCCTACAATAAGAAAGGATTTTTTTTTCTACATCTGCCCCTTTGATTTGCCGTGCGCCAAAATGAATTGGGTTCTTCCTTAGAACAAGTCCCGTCCTTCGAACAACGTAGAAATCCATTTAGTCGTTTTTGCGTAATCCTGCTGAGAAACTAACCCACGGGACTGGGTTCAAAGCTTGTCCTCTTTGGTAAAGGATAACAAATCTAAAAATCCTTGTGGCCTTGGATTCGTTTATGATATAATTCTGGATCAGATCCATTCAGGACACATCTGTCACATCTTTATCACACCATTACAGTTCCTACACACTGGATGTAGTTATGTTAGAGCCGCTGCTCAAGAGATCATTTTGATCTGTGTGTGCAGTCTATTTTTGTCTTTCACATATAAAATACAGTTGTGGTTTCATATCCCTAAGGTGCGGATTGCTCTTCAGATGGAGGACGGCTCTCGGCTCCAGGGTTCCTTCTCTTGTGGACAAAGTCTGTGGGAGCTGCTCACACATTTCCCTCCGATTAGGTGTGTGTCATGTGCAAAGTGTCTGTCTTTATGAGGACCTGTGTGTGTGTGTGTGTGTGTGTGTGTGTGTGTGTGTGTGTGTGCGTGTGCGTGTCTCTTTGTCTTTGCGTGTTTTCCTTGACTTTCCACTCGGCCCGATGAAGGTGGTCATTGTGCAGGAATGAGTTCAGGCAACGCTGTGTTAGATACCATCCTTTCTTCTCAACACTCCTCTTCTGAAGTTTGCTCTTTCCCACACATCACCACTGCTCATTTAAACACACACACATGCAGCTGTTACTCAGTAGTTCCAGCTGTGAGGTCCCAGGTGCTCAATTGCTGTCCAGCCCTCATCTCATCTCTATTAAATGACGTCACTCCGTATCCTAATCCTTTTCCAAGGAAGTACACTTCCATGAAATTAATTTTAGCTCCACACCAGCGTAAGAAAAGCTCTGGGACTGTTGTGAAGCAGAGGGGTAAGCTTAGATGTTTCAGAAACAATAGTAAAACGTTTATGGTTCAGTTAGTTTCTACACGAGATTGTGCACACATGGTTTACACATGCAAACAGCATGCCACTGCTACACATGAGGTTTTGTTGTAAAATCACAGAGATTGATTTCCCTCAACAAGAGAGTCACTCCTGGGTTTTGTTTACTCACAGCTTAAGCACATAAAAATCAATCACCATTAATTTTGAAATCTCTTTCTCATCCTGTCACCAACTTATTCCAGTGTTTCAGGGCTGTCGGAGTCAGGATCTACTCCTGTTTGTGTTTACATGAGAGATGAGGTATGGAAGGTTCCTTTAACTCTCTTTTCAAGACATGAAACATAGGTTTTATGGTAACACAACTGTTTGTGTGTGTGTACATGTTTTAGGTGAGTGGGGAAGAAGCACTAAAGAAGACCACACTGAAGTCACTGGGTCTCACAGGAGGAAGTGCCATTGTCCGGTAACCTGCTTGTTTTAAATCTTTTACATGCTTTCTGTGTGCTTTTAATAATGATTTATTCAAATAAGTCAAGTTTGAAGTGGTTTCTTATCATGTAAACTAGAGCCCGACTGATGTTTTTCTTTTTAAGGTTTTTACTCAAAAAGGACAAATCTCTTGGAGAGGAAGATGACAGAGAAGCCATTGAAACAGCTGCTATTCCAACCACGCCTGTTGCCAAGGAAACCCCCCATAGCACATCATCACAGCCCGATCCTGCTTCATCACATCCAGCGACGTCAACAACAGCCGAGCAAGTTAAAAATTCAAGGCCTGATAGCCCAATGGATACCCGGCCTGTGCCAACTCCTGCCTCTGTCGCAAGCTCACTTCCTGCTCAACAGGAAGTTCCTGTAAAACAGAAAGAGGTTCTGAACCCCAAGGATGCAGTTCGGCCAAAAGTCCCCCCTGTGGAGAGAAGTGTCTCAGAAAATGATGGCGAGGAAGCAGGGCCATCAGGACTAAGCTCTCATGCATCTTCTTCCTCGTCCTCCGCTCCCCTAGCCCCATTCATCCCCTTCTCTGGAGGTGGTCAGCGCCTCGGGGGTCCAGCGGGAGGAGCAGTCGGACGATCACCGTCTTTGTCTGCTCTGGCAGTGGAGTCACCCAAAGCCAAGAAAGCCAAATCCAGCCACGGTTCGGGCACCAAGGTGAGACTTCTCAGTACAAGAAGAGCAAATCAAGAAAATCTGAAGATCTTGTTTTAGGATGATTTAATACTGTTTTCTGAGTAAATGAGGGCTTTTTAACATGTAACAAATGATCAAAGTTATCTTTTAAGTGAAACCTGGCACAAAGCTCCTTTTTTAAGTAATGAGGTCGATTCCAAACCAGTAACAACCATGCAAATATAATCATATAATTTGACGGTGTGATCCTCTAACTCATCTTAAACTGAGCTTAAAGGAAAGATTGTCTAGTTATTCAATTTCTGAAGTGTCATCGCTTATATCTGAGATATCGAAAGATAATTTTTTCTGTTTAATAGTGGACAGTGTAGAAATAGACTGGAAATGAGGGGATAGAGTTGTACCATGCAAATAAAGCTCAGCTTGAATCAATATAACTTAAAAAAATTCCTTTTCTTTTCCCCATTGACAGATTTATCTAGATGACTTTTTTTTAGAATTAAAAGTTCATAGTTGACGGTTGAACAAAAAAGACAAAAAGGTCTCCTCACATGTTACAGGTTAAAACTTAAAGGCTTTTCTGTTCCTTTCTTAGGGTCATGTCACTGCCAACCAGCCCGATGAGGACATGGATCATGGGGAGGAGTTCCTGGAGGTTAACATTTGTGTCATAAGTTTCTGCTCTTTAAACTCCTTATCTACTTCTCGTTTTATGGATTTCCAACTTAGACCTAGATTGATATTTGTAACTTATTATAATAACAGACATAACCAGGACATTTCAGGGTGCTTCACATGTAACCATCAGTGTCGTCTTTTTTCCGTCTCCATCCTTTCATTCTATCACTTTCTCTCTGCAGCCAGTGGAGAGGGAGCCTCTCATCTACCACCTGGACTCCATGTCCCGTAAGTCTGCGGACCATAGGGATCTGCCAGACGAGTTCTTTGAAATAACAGTGGATGACGTGCGGAAGCGCTTCGCCCAGCTGAAGAGCGAGAGGTGAGGAGGAGGATGTGAATGGAGGTTGATGACGAAAGGTCAGAGGGCTGTCTGTGATAGTCAGTATAAATAATTTGTTGCTGCAGAAACCCATCCACACAAAACATGATCCCGCTCTGTTTGTAACAGATAATTAGTCAGTTTGGCGTTTGGTCCATGTATAATCTTTAATTGCAGAATACCATAGCGATGATGATGAGGGGCCATAGGCAGGGAGAGTGTCAGGCATGGCTGTGTGTGTTTTGAAGTTTTTATTTATTGTGAGTTTGAAGTTTTTATTTATTTATAAGAGCTTCTTCAAAACAGATGCAGGCGAGTTTACTCTGGATGTGATTGCTGTAGACCACAGCTGCTGAACCATTGTGTGTGGGTGTTTTCAAGCATGTTCTCATTTATACGACACAACGCACACTT
This sequence comes from Pleuronectes platessa, assembly GCF_947347685.1. Taxonomy (NCBI): domain Eukaryota; kingdom Metazoa; phylum Chordata; class Actinopteri; order Pleuronectiformes; family Pleuronectidae; genus Pleuronectes; species Pleuronectes platessa. Next base: position 21,795,721 of record NC_070628.1, on the reverse strand, counting down.
CAAAAGCTTCTAAATATGTCATACAGGGAGCAATTGGTAAGCCTGTTGTGTGTAGATGTTTACCTTCCAGCCATCACCCAAACACCGTCAGGTGGAGACCCCAACGTGTAAATCCTTTAATCTCCATCTATATTGACTTAGCTGGCTGCATCATGCCGACGCTACTACTGTTTGAGTGACTACAATTACCAAGGGGGGAATTAAGCCGACCACAGCAATTCATTTCTATCGCCAACACGTACACACACATATCCGGCCACACACCAGTCAAGGCAGAAGAAGAAATATCTCCTCTTTCTCCTCTCTGTTCATCTTTTATATAACTGTTATTAAAACCTGCATTTGTGTCTCCCAGCTCATTTCATTGTAACCCGGTCCGTCTCTTTCTGTAGGAAGGTATTGGAGGAGGCTCCACTGATGACTAAATCTCTGAGAGAAAACCAGATGAAGGAGAAGATGTACAGATATCCCAAAGTGAGTGAGAGACAAATAAATAGCCACCATGTCTTTTGCTTGTGTGAAATGAACCGATTTCACAATGAACACTCTTTGCCTGCGTGCCTCCAGGTGGTCCTGAGGGTCCAGTTTCCAGACAGACATGTCCTACAAGGCTTCTTCAGGCCCCTGGAGACAGGTGTGTGCATTTCCTTTTGTGTGTCTGTGTATGTTTGTGTATGCCATGTGGAGAGTGTTCATTTCAGCTGGCTAGCCACAGGTATGGCTGCAATGTTCAAGCTACTTGCGGCCTCCTCACCACATGTATGCGCGTAGCCACACCAGAGTGACAGAGAGACAGAAAGAATGAGACAGGTCGGTAATTCCAGGGATTAGATCCATCTCAGCCCCAACAGCAACAAGACAAGCAGCACAACAACAAATTGAAGGGAAATTCCAACAGAAAAATATATTTTTCTTAACTCCGCACAGTTTGTTTGTTGATGCATAATGATGCATGTCCCATGTGTTTTCTGTCCAGTTGATACCGTGAGGAGCTTTGTGAGGAGTCATCTGGAGAATCCTCAGCTTAGTTTCTACTTGTGTAAGTTTCCTTTCATTTCACAACAATATCAAGCACCAGCATCTACCATGTAGCATCTTTCGATAGGTTTAAACGTTTCATTGAATTATAGCTCTCTCTATTAACACTTCGTCTATCAAAAGGATAGTCCTGGTTTAATAACTTAGGCCTTGTACTTATAGCTTTGACCATTTTTCTTCAGTAATGATAACATTGCACCCATCAGAATAATTGCTCTGTTGCAGCAAGTAGCAGTCAGATATCAGACATGTTTTAAACAAGCAGATGAATTATCAACACTATCAATGAATAATGAAGAAATAAATGAATATGTTGAAAAATGCCCTTTGTTAAACAAAATAATAGAAAAATTCCTGGATCAGCCCCCTGATCCGGATCTGCCCCAGAGTTTAATGGGTTCCTCCCTGGGTTGCCTTTATTCATTGTTTCCTAAAAAAAATAAGTTGAATCTGTTCAATGTTCCTCAGTATTTCTAATAGATGACAACTGATCATATTGTTTTGGGAAACCCTGAAGTTTAACACAATACATGTCTACATCAATCATTTCTGTCCATTTTCTAAAAACTTTGACAAATATACATTTCCATTGGTTCTAGGATTTGTGGTCATTAGTAAGAATGTTCCCAGTCTGTAATTAACCCAGTTTTTGCTTTAAAACTTTGTTTCAGTCATCACACCCCCAAAAACCATTCTTGACGACCCTTCAGCTTCACTTTTCCAGGTAAGAGACCTCACATTGAAGTTTTGAGTATGAAGACATCACTTTACCACATCACACTGTGTTTTCAAACTAAAATGATCTCTTTCCACACAAGCATTTTTGCAACATTTCAATTTTACCTCGCATCCACATTACCACTCTCATGCTCTAGGTATGTGAATGCAAACAGGAAGGCATGTGTGTCCCACTTGACATTGGAATTGTCCCAGATTGCTTGAATAATTGTAAAATTCAGAATTGAACCGTACAACAGCTGTTAGCAAAGACAACAGGGTCTGCAAGGCTTCTAACTGACTCTCCATGTTGTGTTCTACAATGGTAGCCGAGGCTAATGCAAGTTGAGTGTCTACTTCATTGTTTTCAAACGTCTTAGTTTCTGCCCGTACAGACTAAAGTGCTGCCCTGGAGTTTTCGAACTAAATCAGGGAGCAGCTGTCTCAATGGCTCAAATACTTTGGAGACACCAGGCGTAGCTGTAGCAGAGTTGATGCTTTTTCAGATTAAAACATAGTAATGTGGATGTAGCATCAAACTCCCAAACACAACTATTTGACTCACAGTTTGGTTTTGTTTTTTAACTTGTTCTACTAAAGGCTATTGGACCCAACAAACATAGTAGGCTACTGGTTTTCAGACCTCATGAATACAGAAAAGAAGCCAATGCATGCATCCACACACACACGCACACGCACACGCACACGCACACACACATGCACAGACTGACTGTAAAATGTATCTGCTGGTCGCTCTCTCCTCTTCAAAGCCCCAGCACATTCCCATTCTCCCCCTCTTCTCTCGCTCCTACACACTCTCACACTTGTTCCCCCCTCTCTCCACTGTCCTTGACCCCAGCTGGGCTTGATTTTTCCCAGGCTGGCACATGGGGTTAATACAGGCCCCGCTTTGATCTTGACACGCACTCACACACACACACATACACTCAGAGCAATGGGCAGCCTTGATGTTTTGTTGCTTTCGAGTTCAGAGCGATCTGCACAGTTAGAATCCAGAGCGAAGAGATACAAATTAAAAAACATAAAAAGTTGTTCTCTGGCACACACACACTCTTATAATTTTTCCGGCCTCACAGCAGCTTAATTTGCAACATCACATCAAATTGAGATAAGGGGACAAAGATGCATCAATTTAACTTGAGCTTAATAACCTATTCATGTCCCGTCAACGTGCATTTGATCTTTGCTTGAATGCCATAATTAATAGTAACATTGACTGATGCACAAAAGAGTGCTCAAGTCCCACCTTGTTATATCGTGGAACCTGAAGCAGACAAGTGGAGAAGTGGAGGAATGAGGTGGAGGAAGAGAGAGTAGTTTGAAGTGATGTATCGTGTCGAGGTGAAATTCAGCTCCTCAGAGGGACAAAAAATAATGATCGTGAAAGCTCACTTTAAAATGTGTGTCCTTCTGGTGCCACCATTTCTGAATCCAATCTGATGCTGTGATGTTAGTCATCTGTCGCTTTGTTTTTCATGTTTTTGTCCCTTTCTGAACCCTCCGTGTCTGTTTTTCACTACACGCCCCTCTCCTGTACCCCAACTACACCACCCCCACTATCCCTCTCTTGTGCCCCAGCCCCCCTCCACCCCTTCCGTCGTCACCACCATGTCTCTGTCCATTAGGGACTTAAAAGCATTGAATTGCATAAAAACAAAATCTTTATTCCACTTGGTGTCATGTAGTGCACACACACTTTAGTCTAACTCCATTTCCTTGTCAATACATCAATCTTTGACACACTCAAAGAATCTTTTTTTATTTTTTACATAAAAACACATGCTTATGTACTATGTCTGTCTCTCACTCACACACATATACACACACACACACTCTAATAACTTTGTATCATGTCAAGAAAGGAATGTTTCCCAACCCAGAAGCCCTTTGATACCAGGCGTCCCCTCCCTCATCCGTGTCTCCCTCTGTCCTCCATCAGGATTTGCTCTGCCTCGTTTTCTTTTTCTCTCTTCATTCCTCTCTTATATATTTTTCATGCTCTCTCTCTCTTCTCTCTCCCCCTCTCCCTCTCTCACACAGACACAAACACACACTCACACATACACAGATCTTGTCCTGCTGCCCTGTCGTATCCCGACTGGAAGTGTGGCTGCCAGAGTTATCAGGATTGCAGGAATGTCCGTAGTTTCACTGTAACACATTGTTTCCTGCTCACAGGACTGTGATAATAGCAATTAGGCCAGCACGTCCCAATTTAGCAACCAGTTAGTGAGGGTAAAGGGGGACAAAGACAGAAAGGACAGCGTGCGTGCATGCATGACAGGTTGTGGCGGAGGGTAAACCCACCTAATCCCAGCCACGGTCATACCTTCTCTTTTTACACTGCCGGTTAGAAACAGCTTGGGGATAAGATTCTTGGAAAATGTTTCACCGGCTTTACAGTACCAACAACTTCTGATGTTGTCGGCGGGCAAGACCAATGATGCTGTAGCTCACCGTCACCAGCAGCTCCCATGTATTAGGTAACTAAGCTAACATTAGATCCAGGAGATGGTCCCAAACGCAGGCTCAGGCCCGCTTTAATGTTTCAAGCCAACTGATTTAGAGACAGGAATCTTGTAATTGTCGTCTCTAATGAGCACATGAAGGCTTCATACGTGATAGTGTTAGAGAGCAAATCATTTGACTAGGGCTGCCACTAACGACTATTTTTCTATCGATTAATCTGTCCACTATTTTACCGATTAGTCGATTAATCTAAACGATTAATTTTCCTCCAAACAAATCAAATTTACCATTTCATTTCCTTGGCGCCGTGCCGCGCCAGGAAAGCCAGACACCTCCTATCCACCCCCTGTTAAACCTTTGTGCGGTTCACATGGGCTGCGATGTGCCTCGCGCCCTGCACCGATGGTTTCGACGTCGAGTTAGCTTAATAATGTGCGTGAGACAGACTTTGTACTAATGTTGACATCTTTATTCGGGTCCTCACTTCCGTGTCTGTCCCCGCCCCCCACATTCATTGCCTCATCCTATTGGTCCACAACATACCAACAAAGGGGCTTCCTATTAGCTAAACCTACATGTCAATCAACTGCTGTGAATAACATTGAACGATACCATAGTCTTTTTTTTCGCTCGCCACGAGCGTATTGCGCCAAAAAACACACTGAAAAATGATTTTAAACGATATTAATGACTTATTTTATATGATATAAATAATCAAATATGCATCCCATACTTTGTATGGGATGCATATTCCCATATATATACCCTAACTCCCTAACCATTACACTGAACAGGTTACATACGACAACAAACGGAGAGTTTGATCGGCGCTGAGAAATGTGGCGCCAACTTTATGGTTCTAAAAATATTATAGAACCATATGAGATTATACCATGATGCACCACATCCAAGAGGTTTATTAAGTCTTGTGTCCGCTGGTGTTCTCAAACAAAAACTAACTCGACAGCTCATGTTTTACATCTGTTGAAAAGCTGTTAAAAAGTGTTTTATCAAAAAGGTCTGAAAGTGCAGAGGACGACTGCACCCGGCGAACATCAAACTGCTAACATGAGGTCATCAATCAAACAAAAAAAAGATACATGGGTGAAGTTTAACACACAGGGACTCGGGGGCAGGTGCCTGTTTTGTAAAAGTGACAAATCAATGTCCAGAGTTTCTGTGAGAACCATCATTGTATTGATAAGGTAATAAACATCAATATAAACAATTGCAATGTTTCCAAATGCTAAACGGTTTGTGTTTTATACAGATATTTTCTTGTTTAAAGACCACTCAAAGCACTTAACATGACACTATTGCCATTTATACAGTATATACAGTATCACACATCACTCACACACTGCACAACGGCACAGCTGTCAAGGGCAATTTGTGTTTTCAGTGTCCTGCCCAAGGACCTCTTGGTTAGTGGATGACCCGCTCTACATCCTGAGCCACAGCTGCCCACATGCTAAGATGTTGTTATCAAACTCTTATGATAGATATGTAATGTAATTAATTACAGTGTAACCACAAGCTATAACTACAAATATAATACATATTCAACAAAATATTTAGAATTTAAATGGCTATATTTATATATAATTTATAGTAAACATCCTCATGAGGCGTATTTGTTCTAAGGTTGTTTTACATCATGAAGATATTTTAACATTTAAAAAAACAATTTAAGAAATGCAGAGAATTTTAGATCTGTCTCTGGCCATATGGGGACCACCAGCTGAAACGTAGGGTTTGTATTAACCACAACATTTACTCAACATTGTGCTTCTGCTGACCTGATAATCTGAATGTGTACATGAGCAGGAGATGAAGTTGTTCTTAGAACCACTGTCTGCTCTCTGTTTAAATCAGACATGTTCCCCTCTTGCCTGCCTGTCTGTCTGTCTGTGGTTCCACCTCATAATTGTACGGTTGATAATATCAGCCTGCGACTGGTCCATTATAACCATTAAGACTATCACTGGAGAGGAGTTTTGTGCTTGAGGGGTGAAAGTGTTTTCACAAACCATTTGATTGGCGCTCATTTTGTGGTTTTGCTTCAAAGAACCACGGTCTCTGCTTCAGATCCCCGAGCAATGAATCATCCCCAGAAATCTACTTGACTTTGTCTTGGATGTGGCGGCGGCACTTGGTTTGTGTGCAGCAGGAGCCACTTTTGTTTGGATTTTTCTGTGTTTTGCATAAATTGACTTGTGTGCCAAACATTTTTGAAGGCTTCTGTTCATTTCTCCTCCTCCTCCTCTCTGTCTCTCTCTCTCTCTCTCTCTCTCTGTCTGTCTGCAGGCCGACTTGTTTCCTGGTGCGGTGGTTTACTTCGGCTCCGACGATAATACAGGTCGTTAATGGGGTCTCTTCTCTCCTTTTCTGTCGCATGCCGATTTGAATTAGATACTGGAGTATTACATAGGAATGTAATATAAAAGAACAATAGCTAACGTTGTGTTTGTGCCTGTTTGTTTCCTCCACAGACTTTTACATAAAGAGGGAACTCCTTCAATCCTCTGTCTCAGCCTTGCAAGCAAATGAGACCATTGCGAGGTATGCATTTCTAAACGAGCGCCTGGACATGTGTGTATATTTATATTTTTGTAAATATATAAATATTTATTTATATATGCACTTGTAGCCTGCGGCAACCGGCCTATTTTCCTGTCACAAAGCTGTCATCATTGGAATGCCTTTGAGGTTCTGCCTAGCAGCAGGTGTCCCTATGCACCCTCATTTCACACACACACACAAACACACACACACACAAACACACACACACACACACACACACACACAGTTTTCCACTCCTTCTAAAGATAGTGCCCATTTCCCTAATGTGACCCCCCCCCCCACCTGTCGTCCTCTTGCTTCTTTAACAAGGTCATCACTCCTCCTCGCTTTTAGATCTTTATCTCACTTTGTTATTTAATTTCTGGCTCAGCTCCTCTTCCAAAAGATAATACTGCTTTAAGTACTTAAATAAAACAAAATAACATCCTGCACTTCCTTGTGACACCTTCAAAATGTCCACCTTTTTCTTTATCCCTTTTTCTACCTCAGCTGCATGATCCAGTCCCCGACCCCCTCCTCCAGCTCTGTGGACTCAGAGGAGCCGCTGCCTTCCCCTGAGCAGATGTCAGACACCAGTGGGTCCGCACAGGATGAGCAAGACCCATCCGCACCAACCCAGGCGGCTAAAACAACCAGATCTGACCTGGGGAAAGTGCCCAAGTGGCTCAAGCTTCCAGGTGAGGACAGGACACGTGATGTTATATGTTGACATGTGTTTCTTTGCCAGCTCGTGTTCACACTGTTTCTTTTTTCCAAAGTACGAGGTGCATACAGGAAGTCATATGAGTGTCAGACCACACCAAGTCAAGTCACCTCTCATCATACTAGACATCAGTAACACTTTTATACCTGACTACATTACACAAACAATATAAGACAAACAACCCATAATGCAACACACACTCTGCTCTCAGTTGCTTTGTTGAGAAACTCACAATTTAAGTTCCTGTCCTGGCATTAATTAAACCCCTTGAATGTGAAAAACGAATCACATTTAGGAGTTAATTTTCTTTCATGAAATTAATGAGATAAATTTGATTGAAACTGTCCCCTGGTAAAATATTTGGAAAATGCCCAGGTGAGAATATAGCACGAACATTTCTAGGAAATTTTAAATGAGCGAGTTGCCGTGTTGGTGATGATTCTAATAGGTGATGGAGAGGGAAGATGAAGAATACAAATGTAAAAAGGAGCCATTCAGAAAGAAGATATCAATAATGAACTTGAGATTTGAGAGTTTTGTTGAACAGGGCTCATGTCTGTGTTAATGTGCTGTAAACAAAAACAAGTGCTTTCCGCGATGGAACTACCCAGCCCTGATGGTAACTGATTATTTCACCTATGTCTTACTCATGTAGAGAAGTAACACAGACATGTGGACAAGGTTCAGGGGTCAAATAGTTCAAGTGTTTGCTCTGCTTTCCTTTTCAACCTCAAACAAACTTCACCAGATCGGAGGACCCACCTCTTCAGGTGTTCTCCTTCCTGCTGTGAAGTCTGCACCCCTGTTTGATTGACAGCTTTCCCACCAGCCCAAATAAATCAAACATAGCAAAGAAGTAAACACAGCAGACCTCATTTGAACCGCACAAAACTCATTAGCTCTTAAAACACTCGTAAACACACAACAGAAACAAATCTATCAGATCAATTCTGTCAAGAAAGAACAGAAGGCTTTTAACCACACGATTCTTGTCATGGTAAAAAAAAACACACACAAACTCCAAAACCACATTTCATGAGAAAAAGCCTCTTGAAAGCAGAATTCTTCGTGACTCAGAAGATAAGGATGCGTGTTTGGATGAACCAATTGGTTCAGATCGCCATCCCCTGCGGCCCAGGACACCACTACAGACACTTGGAGCCCAGGGAGAGATCTCACTGCTCTGGCCACATCACACAGCATGAGCCCCTGTGGTCTGTTCAGGCACGGTGCTGCTCTGGTGTTCTATTGTAGCGTTTCTGGTAGTCACCACTATTGATGGTTTTGTTTATAATATTGCTCAATTTGCTGTGTGTGTCTCTGTGTATGTTTGTGTGTGTGTGTGTGTGTGTGCGCCTCAAGAAAATTGTGATTGCTTTTTCTTTCATGAGGAAAGTTAAAAGGAAAGGGCTGAGGGGGGGGGGGGTTTGAATCTGGAATGACGGACTTCATGTGTGGAACCCTGCGGATGACACACACACACACACACACACACACACACACACACACACACACACACACACACACACACACTCAACAGACTTCCACACACTATCTGAGATTGTCTGCCTGAAGTTGTCCTGCAATGTAACCTGTGTTAAATGCTGTGCACTGGAGGATTTGAGATTTGAGCTGATACACTCCCGTTCTAGGACCATCTGCTGACCTTCTGGCAAAACCAAAAAATGCTCCTTATCTTCCCGAATAGAACGTTCGGCTCCTTCCTGCATTATGATGATGGCTCTAGTGTCTGTGCTGTGATGACAGGATTTATTACACATCTCGTGTTGCAGATTTTTTTTTTTTAAAAGCCGCCGTCTCTGGATGATACTGTGCTTGCTTTCAAAATGATTTTTAATGGGTATCCAGTGTCAGTGTTTCAAATTCAGTACGGATTATGAAGCAGCACGCAGAGTATATACAGGATTTTCCTGTACCATACATTGAATACAATAAGTATAAAAGTTCTTGTTGAAAATAGCTGTTTCTTTTGTATTATACACATGAAGTAAGAAAAAAGAATATTAGCGCCACTTAAAATGAAACTAATCAAAGAGTGCAAGAATTAAGTCATAATTATAGGTTTCCCGTCATGTTAGAGGTGGCTGTCTGTCGCCTGCATTAACTTCTGAAGTTTCTCTTAAGTGAAGGTTTCACGAATTCCAAAATACTCCATCTGTTGGCTCCTCAGATCCACGTCATCATAAATATCAGGACTTTGAACAGATTGTGCAATAAACTGCGTCTATTCTGAAGAAAGAGCTGCACAGTGAATTAGTGGAAATGTATCTTATATGGAGGAGGAAATGTTTGGTGGTGGTAGACTGAGGTTATTGTTTGTATTCAAAGCGGTTTAATAGCTTCTCAACAAACAATGAGATTTGTTCAAGATTTTTGACAAGCGCATGTTCTCCTTGCTGCTTAATTCCTAAGAAAATCATTTTTTCTTTAAATTACTAGTGTATTTTTCTAATATGACTCTTTTCTTAAATCTCAGCATTATTCTCTTAATCTCTGATTTAAAAAATTCCAGAATTACCCTGATACTCCATTTTACAGAAGAGTTTATTGTATAAAAAGACATTGGCTGGATGCAAACAATTTAGCAGAATATGTGGCCATTGTCCGTGCAGAGATCTCTGGTTTCTAGCTAATCTACAAAGAAGTCATGTCCTGGTATGATTCCTCCATCCCTCCATTATCGATAGCGGTTATCTTTTTGACATTTGGCGAGAAGCAGGGACACCCTCGACAGTTCGCCAGTGTATCACAGGGTCAACGTACGGTCAGTACAGACTCTCAAATCGTCCTAACCCCAATCTGCATGTTCTGAGGGAGGAAGCTGGAGGAGACACGCAGACGCATGCAAACTCTACACAGCAAAAAAAACTCTGATGTTGATTCATTTGTGTTTGTTTTTCCTGCACAGGTAAGAAGTGAGACTGTGAGGACCGACCACAGACGTCTGAAGAGCTCTGCTTTGCAGGCTGAGAAAAGCACTTCCACCTTTAATGCAATTTTGAAAAAGGCTCAACATTGTGACAACAGTGGACTTAATCCTGACGCCTGCGCTTAATAGTTTTTCATAAAGTCAAAGTAATGAACTGAGTGTCTGAGTGATAAAGAGAAATTGCCATAAAGTTTGATGCTGTTTCATTCCGGTTGAGCGTGCTGAAGAGGCTGCTGTTATTCAGCAGCTGACATAACAAAGTCAATAAAGATTGTTGAAGTAAAATGCGCCTCACGTTGTCTTAGCTTGATGTTAAAAGTTACATTTATTCTTAACAAAGAAAATATCACCTTAGAGGTCCTGTGTATAAAATATAGATGAAAGGGATCTATTCGCAGAAGTTAAATATAAAATAATCCTAGTGAAGTTTTTACTAATGTGTTTCATCTGAATTGTACAAATTGTTGTTTTCTTTACCCTGGAATGGGCCATTTATATTTTAAATACTATATATTCACATCTGGAGCGGGACCTCTCTACGGCGGCCGCCATGTTTGTCCAAACTGGACAAACTAAACACCCTCTGTGTGACAACTGAAGGCAACAACAGGAATCTGATGTTTGGAAGGGGAGGGTGAGGTGAGTGGTATTCAGCTGCAAAATGCAATCTCACCACTAGATGTCACTAAATTCTACATACTGAAACTTTAAAGCAGCTTTCCCCACAAATTGAAATCTTCATTGGTAGAAATTGTTCAAAAGATGGAGCAAGATGACAGCACCTATATCTCATATTTTAGTTTCAATATTGTAAAACAGGGGGAAGTGGAGATCTGTCGTCCATCTTTAGAAACAGACTGGGTATTACAACTGAAGAAAATAAGTTTTCATGGCAACAGGAAGAGAAGAGAGTAGCTCATTATTCTTACATGGGAAGTTTTGTGAAATATATGTTAGAATCTGGAGTGGTGATGTTGAGCCCAGCCCATGCGACTGGTTGTTTCTGCGTTTGGTCCGGCTGACCTCAGGATCACATACAGTGGATATAAAAAGTCTACACACCCCTGTTAAAATGCAAGGTTTTTGTGATGTAAACAAATGAGACACATATAAATCCTGTCTGAACTTTTTCCACCTTTAATGTGACCTATAACGTGAACAATTAAATTGAAAAAAACTAACTGAAATCTTTTAGGGGGAAAAATTAAAAAATAAAAAAAAAATAATGTGCACACCCTCTTATAACTGGTATGTGGCTGTATTCCAAATTAACCAATCAAATTCAAAGTCATGTTAAATAGTAGTCTGTACACACCTGCCAACATTTACAGTGACTCTGATTAATCCCAAATAAAGTTCAGCTGTTCTAGTAGGATTTTCCTGACACTCTCTTAGTTGCATCTTACAGCAAGAGCCATGGTCCGCAGAGAGCTTCCTAAGCATCAGAGGGATCTCATTGTTGAAAGGTATCGGTCAGGACAAGGGTACAAAATGTTTTCCAAGGTGTTAGATATACCATGGAACACAGTGAAGACAGCCATCATCAAATCGAGAAAATATTGCACATCAGTGACAATACCAACAACTGGACGTCCTTCCAAAATTGATGAAAAGACAACAAGAAAACTGGTCAGGGAGGCTTCCAAGAGGCCGACAGCAACATTAAAGGAGCTGCAGGAATTTCTGGCAAGGACTGGCTGTGTACTACTTGTGACAACTATCTTCCGTATTATTCATAGCTTTGGACTATGGGGTAGGGTGGCAAGACAGAAGCCTTTTCTTACCAAGAGAAACACCCATGCCCGGCAAAAATGTTTCAAAAATATACATGAAGTCTCCAAAAAGCATGTGGGGAAAAGTGTTATGGTTTGATGAAACCAAGGTTGAACTTTTTGGCCATAATTCCAAAAGGTATGTTTGGCGCAAACAACAACACTGCACATCACCCAAAGAACACCATACCCACAGTGAAGCATGGTGGTGGCAGCATCATGCTTTGGGGCTGTTTTACTTCAGCTGGAACAGGGGCCTTAGTCAAGGTGGAGGAAATTATGAACAGTTAAAAAATACAAGTCAGTTTTGGCCCAAAACCTTCAGACTTCCGTTAGAAAGCTTAAGATGAAGAGGAATTTCACCTATCAGCATGACAACGACCCAAAGCATAGATACAAATCAACTAAAGCATGGCTTCAGCAGAATAAGATTAATGTTTTAGAATGGCCCAACCAGACCCCAGACCTGATTCCAATTGAACATCTGTGGGGTGATCTTCAGAGGGCTGTGCACAGGAGATGCCCTCGCAATATGAAAGATTTGGAGCCCTTTTGCAAAGAAAAGTGGGCAAATATTGACAAGTCAAGATGTGCCATGCTATTAGACTCCTACCCCAAAAGACTGAGTGCTATAATAAAATCAAAAGGTGCTTCAACAAAGTATTAGGTTAAGGGTGTGCACACTTATGCAACCAGGTTATTGTAAGTTTTTTATTTTTTATTTTTCCGCCTGAAAGATTCCTTTTTGTTGTTCAACTGAATTGTTGATGTTATAGGACACATTAAAGGTGGAAAAAGTTTGGACAGGATTTATCTTTGTCTCATCACAAATACCTTGCATTTTAACAGGGGTGTGTAGACTTTTTATATCCACTGTACATGACCTGGAGCAATTTATATTTTTTATTTAATGTATTTGTTACATGAATGGTTAATATCATTGGTCTGTGTCAGGCATAGGCCGAGAAGAAGTGCGGTTATAGCAAATCTGCTTAGTGACAATCAAGACAAACTTTGATTTAAATTGAACAATGGAAGTTTCAATGGAAAAAATGCTGTTCATTTACATTCACTGAAGATTATCAAAGGTTTTTTCTCTTGCTTGTTCAAGGTATTTAAGTCCTGTGCTGGTATTTGGGATGTAGAATAAGCAGATGAAATATGGATATTAGAACCTTTCCCAATGCCGTACTGTAGTTACTACCCTCTACTTCAGGGTTGTATAAATAGAATATATGAATTTATATACACAAACTACTTAAATTCCCAGGACAATGAGGAAAGAATTATTTGAAAATTTGATATTAAAAATAATCTAATATGCAAGGTTATTATGTCTGATAAGGGTTTTGCAGCTTCAACAGAGGCATCGTGTGCGTGTGCGTGCGTGTGTGTGTTCGCAGCATTAAAGAGCTGCTCAACATTTTTCAGGTGCCTTCCTGGATCCATGGCGACCACAGCTTTGATCTGACACAATGCACCTCATGGTACACACATCTCACATGCCCCAACTGATCCGGGCACCTAAAGGTAACAGTCCACCAGCAGCATGTGGCCACAGCTTCACAGGCTGTCACCGTCACACACACCGAAAAACGTGGCTGCCCCTCATTCACTTGTTTTATCGTGGAGGGGCTTCAAAAAGAGGCCAAACACAGAGGGGAGCAGGACTCTCTCTCTCTCTCTCTCTCTCTCTCTCTCTCTCTCTCTCTCTCTCTCTCTCTCTCTCTCTCTCCATCTGTGTGTGTGTGTGTGTGTGTGTGTGTGTGTGTGTGTGTGGTGGGAACGTGAGGGAGGAGTACATTCCATCCACTTGTCACACGCACACACACAAGCACACACACACACACACACACACACACACACACACACACACACACACACACACACACTGTATCCCTCTTGCAAATTAATTACTTCCAACTGTCCCCGGAGCCTTTGATGCCAAATAAAGCGATGGGCACTGACACGGACTGTTTATAGGCATGGTGTCGGATGCGTGTCAGTGACGGAGCTTTTAACTCACTGTTTCAACTTTACTCTCAAATTCGGCCTCACACCACTGAACTGTAATTACAGAGAAACTGTTTTGAAAAACAAGACATCCAAGTTAATGCTATCTATAACTATCTTTCCATTATTTTTAAGTCAAAATATTGAGGTCTATGCTGATTGGCTAAAGCCTGCATTGACAAGCTGTTGGTGTGAGCACATGGAGCGTCTGCTTTGCTACAATGGCGCCCTCTGGTGGCAGCTGTGGCAACGACAAGTGGTTGCTGAAGGCAGCTGCTGTGGTGAAGAGTTCGTTGGGTTTATGAGTCGAGAGACAGACCGATAGGACATGTAAACTGAGGGATTAACAGAAGGGAGTTTTTTTAATCAGTTTATGTGATTATTCCGCTTCTGTCATGAGTGCAGTTTGTATAATTTGTTTTTGTAATAAGAGCCTGTTCTTGCGAGGAAGTCCTGAAAAAAAATATTTGGCTGAGGTGATTGTTCAGGATGTGTTAACCTGATGATGGAAAATGTAACTGTTTGTGGCAACGGCCTATTTGGAAGGTCCAGTACTTGGCCATATACTCGGTGGGCGAAGTGTTCAGATATTTAAGTAAAAGCACAAATAAATAGACTAAAATGGTCTTAAGTACAATTGTTCAGCTTCTTCTGAATCCATTTCTTGTGTTTCATCTTCACCATGTGATGCTGCTGCTGCTGGTCCTAATGTTACCTGCCCACTCTTACTGGATCAAAGGACCAATTCCCCTCTCATTATTGATTATTTAAAAAGTTATTTAAAACAATGTGAACATGATACATTTAGGGGTGGAGCAGAAAGTAAAGACATTTGATGATATATGTAGTTGAGTGAAAACTATCTGAAAATGAATCTACTTAAGTAAAGTACATACAAAATATAGTTAAGTACAGTAATAAATCGAATGTACTTTGTTACATCCAACTATACTGCAATGTGTCATAAATACCTACAGACAAGAAAGACAGTTAATATGAGAACTCAGGATTTGAACTAGGAAATTAAATGATCCTCTTTCACTATGTCACTGAGACCTTTGTAGCTTTAGTCTGTGAACAATTACTCACAAGATTTTTGAGATTCTGCTTTTTATTCTCTTGAGCTGTGTCAACATGGTAATTTACAATGTTGTCAGTGTTTATGCTTTTTAGTGCTAAGAATGACCTCTGTCTAGGATAATGCTCGGCACAAATAAATCTGCTTTGCCTGTGGCGAGAACTGGAATAAAACAAACTGAACCGTGACAGCACAGTGTGAAACTCATATGTTACTACAATTACTGTTACACAAGAGGTGCATATCAAACAAACAACACACTCAAGCGTGCGCAATAAATATAAACAGATGCACGTGCACACACATGTCCTGCACATGTGCACACAAGGAAACTCACAAAGTTCATTTCATCCTCATTACCCACAGATGAGGGAACTCATCTGGACATTTTACAGGAACACCACACTGAATCAATAACCAGTGTGGCCATTCTCTCTCCCCCCCCCCCCCCCCCCCCCCCCCCCCCTCAATGGGGAGGAACTGGCCCTCAAATAGCTGCAGGTTGAGGAATAAATGCGAGTTATTTTGAAGCCAGACCTTGTTTATCAGTGTTGTCTCAGCAGAGAATATGCAGGGAAATTGCAAGTATTGGCTCATTTATTTGTACATTTCCACATTGATTGATTTGTTCCTGTCACCCAATGTCAGCAGACCCCCTTAAAAATGACATTTGGTATAGATAATGCATGGATGGATTTACTTATTAGTATAAAGTTAGTAATTGGAGCATACATACTCTTCTATATCCCTGCATCAGTCTTGTACTACATCGCATGATTCAGAAGCAGCTGTTTTAACATCTGTCAGTGTAAAGTGTACCTGCAGGTGGAGACAGAGACCGGAGGAGTGATGTGACCATGACAGAGCTCAGCAACAGAAAGTTAACGTGCATGGACATGGAGCTGTGAGCGGACTGCTGCTGTGGTGTTACATCCACATGAAGGGATTGAACTGATTGTGGTCTTAGCATGTTTCAGATTTTGCTCATATAATCTTAAATAGAAAAAAAAAACCTCATCGTCTGCGTTTTAACCCAAGTTTTAATATTCAATTTTCTACACTCTTAAATTGTTAATACATTGTATAATAAATACATTAAATAGTAAATGTTATAGGTAGGCTACCGAAACTTTTAACTTTCAAGCCAAGGTAAATGTTATTGGTCCAGCCAATTATGAAATCAATTTCAACTTTACAAATATGAAGGATGTGGGCCTGAATAGTAATAATACATTTATAATGTCTCTGTAGAAGGAGATTGTAAAAACTGATGAACAGAATATATCATTTTGTATAAATGCTTTGTATCAATATCAATGCTGTATTGTTTCATGTTTTTATTGTTTAAAAAAATGTCACATCACAAAAACATGTAACGTAAAATGTAAATATGTATTTATACATCCTGTAAATAGATTGCAGGCCATCTCAATTATGAAAATGTGATTTCAATCTATTTCCCATTCATTAGTATTAAGACAAAACTTTGATCCCATTCTGTGAACAATCAGTAGTGCAGGTCCTGAATTTACCCCAAACCAGTTCAACAAGTTTAATCCAAATCAGATGAAAACTGCTCACTATAACACACAGACACCACAGATTACAGAACACACACCTGCTACAGTGGAGTGTCGATGTCATTGTAAAGAACATTCCAATGGGCCTTAGTTCCTGGAGCGCAAGTATTTTTAGCTCCAGTTTCTTTTAGGGTTCGGTTGCAAATAAAGATAAATCCAAATATACAAAACCAAAGTCCACACACAAGGAGATTATAAATCCAAACTGAGTATGTGGAGGTATAACAGGGATGATGCTACATTGAAAAAAAAAAAAAAAAAAGATAAAATAAGATAAGATTAGATAAATCTTTATTGATCCACACAACGGGGAAACTCACTTGTTACAGCAGTAGGTCAGAAATGAGGTAGACAAGAGAATACAGAAATATAAAACGTACATAAGAATAAAAACGTTTGTACATAAAAGACAGATGCAAAAAGGCAAAAGGTTGCTTTCCCTTAAATTTTTTAAATAATTTCTCAATAATTATTCTTCCTTCTTCATTTTGGAAAATGCTCCTTGGATGATATCAAAGTTGCCTTCTTCTGTGTGTCTTGGAATCCAGCTCTGCAAAAAGAAGAAGGCTCCTTTGATGAAATCTTCCAGGACTCATCTTCCTTGTCATCGAAGGAGCCTTCTTCATACAGGAGAGCTGGATTCCAAGACACACCCACAACTCCAGTTTGATACTGTGAAACATAGTGTAGGTCGTCAGCATCAGAGGTTTCAGATTCAGATATCAAGACTAAGACTTGCCTTTTCATTTTCCTCATCCTGTTCTTCATGCACCATCTTTATGACCATTTCAACCGTAAAGTCTGAAATGATAGCGACCAGCCTTGCTAACACTCTGGATAAAGAAAATCAATCAGTCTTTCAAGTATATACTGTTATAGTTCGAGTTTTATTTTGTTGACCTAGCTATGGTTAGCTGGCCAGAAAAGAAGCTATCTAGCCCACAGCTAGTTAGTATTGTACATATTCACCTTTCTCACCAGCAATTGATTGTAAAATTAGACTTATAATGTGAGTTGACGTGAGTATGATGTGCAAAAGCAGCTGTGTGAAATGAATGGTAGGTGTTTCATATTGAATATGTACTGTATGGGTCATTTTTGATCCATGTGTGTAAAATTGATGTAGAAATACAACATTTTAAAGTTTGTTTATAATGTTAGAAAGGAAAAAAAGGAAAACAAAGATTTGTGGTAATCAAAAAACAAGATATTTAATGAATACTAAGAATATTAAATGATCAAAATAAATATATTTCAAACATATAGCAAAGAAACACTAATGCATGAGATAACACAGTAAATGAATACGAGTCATTTTTGTCCCATGTTGTGGACTACAAGGGTAGTGATAAAAAAAATATTTTTATTCCAAAAGTAACAATTGAAAAATTGAAAAAAACCTTTTGACCCCTGTTGTGTATCAGAGGGTTAAGGATCTGAACACTTGACACAGTTTATTACAGATTTTGTTGTACAAATCCAATTTCTCTCTGGTGATGTCACCTCTACACCTCTAGGAGTCAAACATATCTATATTACCTATAAGTTTAACCTCATTATCTTTTACTTATATTTATTATTGGATGTACTGACAGATTTTCCTGAAAGCACAGGGGTCCGACATCTCACCTCATTCCACAGGGTCTGTATATATGTCTGCTTGCTCTCACCCCCCACCCCTCACTACATCACGGGTGTGAGGGCCCAACCCTACATAACTTCCATTCTGGTCTGACTGAGAGGACGAACCCCCACTTCACAGCACAGGGAGGGACGGCGAGGACGGAGAAAGTGTGTGAGAAAGAGTGAGTGAGACAGGGAGAAAGTCCGAGGATGAGAGTTGATATCGGAGGAGGGCCAATGGCGTCGTGAGCTCACACGTGTGTGTGCGACATATTTGGACAAATTTAGGTGATCCTGAGCCTGGACCAGTTGAAGCACCGCAGGTTCTGATGTGGTTTTGTTGGAGGTGTTTGGAAAACTCTACTCGACCGACAACTTCTGGACAAACATCCTTGACTTAGAGAGGATCTACAACTTTTCACCAGCTAGAATCGGACTGAAATGTTCGCCCGTCTGGTGTGGTTTGCTGGGAGCACAGTGCCAAGTGTGGGTATTCGTGGACGATGGGTCAGTGTGCCAATCTGGACAGCTTGAGCTTTCCCACATCACAACCAGAGATTTCTCTTCCTCTGCATTTCACATTCTTCGCTCTGAATCAACAACACAGAAATAGAGTATCGGAGAGTCCCCACAAGGTGAGTAGACCCAACAGAGCGAGAGGAGAGTGACCCTGCAGAGCGACGGCATAACAGTGCACCGACGACCTCGGTTCCCACTAACCGCTTATCGTTCAACACGTTCGTTGAAGACACTGGAAGCTGTTTGAGCAAAGCTGAGTCATTCGTTCATGACTGGAGACGACTAAAAACTAAACTAAAACTCAAACAGTGTTGTGACTTCATCTTCAACTTAGTGCGGAGCTCACGCAGAGGCTGAAGAAGAGAGAGAAGCTCCTTCGTGGGGTGAGAGGAACCAGGGCCAATTCTGTCTGCTTGTGTCTGATTGATGTCATCAATACTTCAAAACTAGAAACTGTGAACTGGTTGGATTCCACATCATCCTCTGTTGTGGTACTACTGCTGACCCACAGCTCTCTGAGAACTTTATTCACCTCACCCGGCCATGGATTCACTGGCTGGTCCGTACCTCAACAAGAAGGCCCTCTGCTCACCTCTGGGAGCTGCCCGCCTCTGCCAGTTGGCCTTGGGCTGTGCTGTGATCGCCATGGTAGTCCACAGCGCCGGGTACAGTGGGTCACACGGTGTGTTCTGCATGGCGGCCTGGTGCTTCTGCTTCGCCATGACGGTGGTGGTGTTCTTTCTGGATGCTACCCGTCTCCACAGCTGCCTCCCAGTATCCTGGGACAACCTGACGGTCACGTGTGCGGCCTTCGCCACACTCATGTAAGTCACGTGTTCAGGTGTAAGTCAGGATGCGTGTTTATGTCTTTGAAGTTGCATTAACAGAAAAGTTACGTGAAGGAGGTTACACTTTTCTCTTAAAACTTCCATTTTCTGTTATTAACCAGTCTTTTTGTCAGTGCAGTAGGAGTGGCTTAATGCAGGTGCACTGTTAAAGTAAAAATAGTATTAGTATTATATATAAACTTTATTTATAAAGCACCTTTGATGAAGCTCAACGTTTTTTTAATCTATGAATTTATATAAAATACATTAAGATATAGAATGAACATGAAAACAGTTGTAAAAAAGTAATGATAAAGAATGGAAATCAATCCCTGTAAGTAAAACGTGAGAGGGAATAAGAGACTGAAGAATAAGACCACTGAATAATAAAATAATTTAATGAAATAATAAATAGAAGTAAAGACGGTATAAAATCAGCACCTAAAACATGTCAAATACAACATTTTAAAAGAAAAAGAGAAAAGTGCAGCAGCCAGCAATACCAGTAACCTATGTTACTTGGCAAGTAGGGCTACCAGTAGAATTTAAGTTATTTTCATTATGGTGGGTGCAGTTGCTGTTGTTAAGGATACCTTTTGGTACCATGAGTGAAACTTTGTGCACGGTTAACATCCAGAATAGGTGTCTGTAGAAAACTAATCTACTTTAATGGAGATGGAAAATATTTAACCATTTTTAAAACATACCAATGAATTAAGTTTCTTTCAAATATTATCAGAAATATTGTTAATATAACTTAAAGATGAACAAACTTAATTTATTTATTTTTTCAGTGTATCAATAAAAAGGAGCTAAACTCAAGCTATTTGCCAAGTCTGAATATGTATGTAATTAGACTCAATTATTTAGTTAAGTCAGACTAATTAGTTTCACTCAAATTAAAAGAATGAGTTAATATCACTTGCCAGTTGGATCAACATGAAATTAGTAAGTAATCAGTTAAGTGTCATATTTACCAACCTTATCTAAGGCAATCATTTCCCTGGAATGACAACCTGATTCAGTGTAGAAAGTTTCTCAAACTCTTAAATAAGTTTTAACAATACCCTGATAAAAAGCTGTTATCACCATATTTTCATTGGTTGTTCATTTTGAAATAGAAGCAACTTTATCACACTCTGTCCAGAAAGTTATTAAAGCAGCTGTGTAATCACTATTGTTATAGTAACAGTAGAATAACTTTTTCCCTCTGGTTTGATGACGTCATCTTCTCTGTGTCCTCCTGCAGGTATGTTACAGCCTCCGTGGTCTACCCTCTCTTCTTTGTTCGGATCGAGTGTCCCTACGCCGGCTGCGAAGTCCGAGATTTCCGCATCGCCGTCACCGTCTGCTCCATCATGGCCACTCTGGCCTACGGGGCCGAGGTGGCTCTGTGCCGGGCCAGGCCGGGCCAGGCTGTCGTGGGCTACATGGCCACCGTCTCGGGCCTCCTCAAAGTCGTGCAGGGTTTCGTTACCTGCATCATCTTCGGAGCCCTGGCCAACGGGAGCGAGTATTCCCGTTACGGTGCCACGATCTACTGCGTCGTGGTCTACGCTTTCTGCTTCACTCTGACTGCTCTGGTGGTCATAATGACCGTGTGCGGCCGGACCAAAGCTGTGCGCTGCATGCCCTTTGACCGCTTTACAGTGGTGTGCACCCTCCTGGAGGTTCTGCTCTACCTGAGTGCGTCAGTGGTGTGGCCCGTGTTCTGCTTTGACACGAAATACGGGTCGCCATGGAGACCGTCCTCATGTCCCCGGGGGAAGTGCACGTGGGACAGCAAGGTTGTGGTGGCTGTGTTCTCTTTCGTCAACTTTGTTCTGTACCTGGTGGACCTGATCTACTCCCAGAGGACCAAATTTGTCTCCTCACATAGGCCCACTTTCTCACGGGCGTAGCACCACATGGTAAACGTATTTTCCATCACTGGCTCAACAGGTTTTGCCTTTAGTTCGCGCCTTGTGATTTTGCGAGTGCACTTGTTTGATATTGAAGAAGACCTAAAGGATTGAGGGGGAGAAATAGATACGAGGTCCGGCACATCACTGGTGCTGCACGTGGTTCCACTGAGGCATCCCGACGCCCCAAATTAAATCTGAGCTGTGGAATGTGAACAATGAGTCGTGCCACTATGACCCCTCTGCCACACCCCACTGAGGAGACACCCCATCCTGCTGACTGAACCCTTCTGCCCTCTGAGAAATCCAGGGAGAACCACCACCCTCCGCCAAACAGCCAGGCCCCAATCCTCATAACACCAGACACTTCCTGTGCTCTTGACCTGGGGAGTAACACACATTAACTTGCTATTTATACTGTATTTACATTCAAAATACTACATAGATGTCTCGAATATTCACAGCAAATCTGATATAGGCATGCGTGGCATCTGCAAACCCCCCACCAGCGATTTACAGACATTACCCAGGCTGCCAAAAATAAACATGAGCTGTCTGCCCTCATACTGGAGCTGTGAGACAGCATTTATAAGAGGCTGACTTTTTGAAAGCGTCTCTACGAAAAGTATCTGTCAGTCCATGATAAAAAATACAAACTATGTCAAACATCAGACAGCTCTCTACTTCTGAATCGACCCAAAAAAATCAATACTCACAGTTGCATAATTTGATGATGGTCAGTGTGACCCAGGAATGTTTGCCTGCCCTCACAGAAGAAGATAAATGTGACCTGACATGTCTATAACCAACAGGTCTGATGTTAAAAAAATAAACATTTACTTTCCATTCCCAACATTTACACTGGTAGTTAAAAAAGATCTGAAATGATTTACACTCAAATAAGCTGAGTTCATTTATTGACATAAAGCAGCTTTAATCAATATCTTTCAGCTCATTGTGTAGTTGCAACACACAGACTCACACCAACATCATTTCTCACCTCAAGCTGTGTTTGCTGAAGATGCTCTTATGCAATCAGCTGCGCACGTCACCACACAGACTGAGTTGGCTGGCGAACACAGTGGAGCATTTAGCAGCTTTGAATAATGAACTCAGATCAGCTGAGTTCTGCTTAAAGTAAATCTGTTGAGTCTGTAGACATGAGAGCAAATTGCATTTATTTTGTTCGCCTGTGACGCACAAATAATGTTATATTATGAAATGTAATGACTTCTTCCAGGAGGCTGTGTCTTCATTGGTGTTTGTCTGACTCTTAGCAGCATTATGCAAAAACTACTGATTTAGTTCTAACTTGGTGGAGGTATGTGATATGGGCCAGGAAGCATTAACTCACGCACCGGATTTAATTAAGGGAAAATATAAAGGTATATTGTTTATGTATCTGATCTAACATGGTTAATCAGTAGTGGGTATGTGTTCTTTTTACTTCTTAAATTATCTTATATACAGAGTTTTGTTTATACACAGAAGGTGGATGTTATTTTAATGATTTAAGTAGTCTTACTTTTCATATTTCCACAAAAACACGATCTCCCACCAGCAAGAAACAATAAGACATGAGCATGAGCATGAAAATTTCAAATGTCCAGCAAATCTGTCCAGTCCAACATCACATGAACATTTTTCCTTGTAGAATAAACATTGAAATCGTGTCCACGTGTTCAAGTGTGTGTCGTCACCGCATCGCTCCCTCCACATTCACACTCACACTCACAATCATTCCTGCCACCAGCTGGGCTGTATTTACAGATGTAACTACTGACATGTTGAAACACAGACAGAACACAAACATTTTAAAGTTGTTTTCCTGAGTGAAATCGCAGAAACAATCCCAATTTATCATTTTGTTTTTCTATCTCGTTCATCAAATTCATGATATTTTTAAATATTTTTTAAGAAGCCGTCACCTCACCCAGCTCTGAAACCCTGAAATAACCTTGCAGAAGGTTCATGCTTGATACAGTTGGTTCACTATGTGTCTTGTATATGCTTGATTAAGTTTGCATGGTAACTTTTTTCACTTCCACCAGGTTCAGGTAGGGAACATTAGTCTGGTCAATTTAATTCCACGACCCAATGCATCATCAGACGAGTCCTCCATCATTCATTTTTGAGACAGTGTGACTCTTTATCCCATTATCCCTGCAACCTCTGTGGATAAAGAAGGAGAGACGGAGGCCTCTCTGGCTGCCACCAGAAATAAAACAGAGGAGGAGATCTGATCCGCTCAGTCTATCTTTGTTCTCTTTCCCTCGATGACGATTTGTCTCCCTCTCTTTTTTTATTCAGTCCCCTCCTCCTCCTCCTCCTGGTTCTCTCCATCCTCCACTCCTCTCAGCTTTGATCTCTGGTCATCTCTCTAATCCAGGATCAATGTGTTCCCCTCTCACGTCTCTGAGTGCTGTGCATGTATTATATTAAGTCCTTGGGAAGCCACTGTACCACAGCATACGTCTACTGAACCTGTCTCAGTGCTCAGCAGCAAATCCAACACCAGCTGGCTCCTCTCGTATCCAAATCTGTGTTAAGACCGCCGAGGACGTCACTGAGCATAATTTCAACCATTGTCACAGTTTTAGTAAATTTTTAAGTAAATACACTACCATGAACATAGAGAAAGAGCAGATGGGCATTGGTTTAGAAGTGGATTTGTGCAATCTGTATGCTGCAAAAATTCCCTTTCTGAAGTTGACATAATGTTTTTTTACTTCTTGTGTGTGTGTCTTGGTTTGAAAATAAATGAATCCTTTGATAAATCCTGCAGAATATATATCTGTTGGCTGAACGGACAGGCTGGGGGCAGCACCGGTCCTACTATTCTTCTGAGTGAATGATGTTCATGCCTTGAAGAGGGTCTCTGACTGAAAGCTTGCAAATAAACTGATGTTTTCACAAATGCGAGTGTGCACAACCTGTTTTTTCTCATTCACTTTGATTTTCTTAGCTCCAGCTCCTCAGCCGTACCTGATACTGGATGAGGGGTGTGTCTTTTTTCTTTACTCTTCTGTCTCACTGACATTTCAGCAGTGCGATTTGACAGAGCCCAGAGATATCTACTGCTGAAAGAGGTGGACAGTGTTGCTACAGAGCAATCTGTAGCTCCATCAGGGCCTGTGCACTCCTTGCTCTTGTGCAGATCCCCATTTAGCAGCTGTTCCATGTCTGGCACTCGTTTTACTTCTCAGTCCCTGTGGGCCTCTGTCTTAAACATAGCTGCGTTTCCACACACACACCAACACAGCCCCCGGTGTATGAACTGACAGTGATGAGCTGCGACAGGTGTCCATCACAACCGTTCCCCTCCTGATTCTCCGTCTGGGGGGACGTGGGGGGACGGGGGACGGCTGGCTCTCTGTCCTGACTAATCTCTGATGCCACATGTTGCTGATGTCAGCTTCCCCTCACATCTCTTGACTCTTGCTTTGCCAAATGTTGTGTGAGACATCTCTGCTCCCAGAGGATTTGAATCAATGCCGGCTCTGCCGGGTTTGGCATCTTGTAAGAAGAAGCGTCTGTACATAAAACAGTACTGGTGCTAATTTGAGTGTAACATTTAAAACGTTGGTTTGAATATTAAGGTTGATATATTTTTGATCTATTTCTAGATTTAGCTCAAACTGGTCTTTTGAATGTTTTTCTATGAGCTGGTTATGGACATTTAAATTTTAGGTAATTTTACAGAGTTGAGTAGAACTCAAGCATTGATTTCTCGCTTTTGATTACTTCTCTGTTTGTCTGTATCTTTCAAAGGTTAGTTTTCAGGTGTACGGTGGTGCCTGCATGGTGGCACAGGGAACCCTGCCTACAGAGGTTGACTCCCCCTACAGCGGCCGCAGGTTTGGTTCCAACCTGGGCCTTTGCTGTGTGTCTTCTCCATGTTTCAATCTTGTCCGATCAACAAAATAAATAATTTCACTGGTACTTTACAGAAAGCCAAAAAAATATTGTTTTTCCCCACACACGTATATCCTATAATGCTCCATTGCCTATTAAATACGAAGCAGACACATTTCCATTAGAGGGTCAAAGTACAGAGATGACCAGCCTGGCAACTTGATGGTAATCAGTTACCGTGTTGGTGGACACCAGTGAACCATCAGAAAGATAAGGAATCAACAAGTCTCCTCCTGGGACCTCCTGGTCAGAGTTATGGCCCCCGCTATACTTCTGGTTCCCTCGACATGATTGTGGAGTAAAGAACACTGTCAAGAAACGCTGTGTTCTTTGATTGATTTACTTCATTTCATCATCAGTCTGTGCTGCACACCTGGCGAACTGAGGATAGAGATACAGAAGTATATGACTTAATCTACTGCTGCTCTCCGACTGCAGCGTCCTTTGGGATTTTCGATCTTGGCGATGTTGTGAAATGCTGTGGGAAATCCTTTATTAGTTTTGGCTTTGACATAACATTGAAGGCTGACACTACCCTGGAAACCTAACTTCTTTTCTGCCCTTTCTTTTGTATTCCGTCTTTGTCACTCTTGTCTCAGACTGCAAGCGGGAGACGTACAAACACTCGGGAGAGATTTTCTGTCTGTCTGGGATATTAAATATGCACATCTTCTCTCACTTCGCAAATCTGCTTCTTTTTTTTCACACTCTTGGATTTTCTCGAGCACTTTCTCTCAGTCTTTCACACCGAGACACAAAAACACAGCTCTGGGCTGTAATCACTGCCAGCAACAAATTGTTGTGAACGCTTCAGCAAGATCTGCCTGTCGCTGTGTGCCCAAAAAAAACAGAAGAAGAAAAAAAAAGAAGAGCAAAACACAGATTTGTGAGTTCTGTTATTTTTTAATAAACCTCTCGGGGTTTTGTCAATTGTCAAAAAAAGAAAGAGAGGGAATGAGTGTTGTCACGCCTCAGCGCACATGCCCAGACTGAGTGATAGAACAGAGTCAGGCGGTGGTAAATTGACTGTGTGTATATGTGTGTGTGTGGGGGGGTGTTTGTGTGCGTGTGTGTGTGTGTGTGTGTGTGTGTGTGTGTGTGTGTGTGTGTGTGTGTGTAGGCAGAGCTGTAGGGATACATCACAGACATTTTCAGCTTGTTTGAGATAAGCTTTGAAAAACTGTTTTGTGGGTAATTACGCCACAAACCGAAGCAACAGGGGAAAAGCTACAATGTGACGACACTAGCGTCACGTCCTTTGTGTCGTTTGGGAAAATTCAAAGGTGAAGTGGAAGATTTGCACTAGCACCTATCAGATGATTGACTTTGCCAAGGAGGTTATGTTTTCATCAGCGTATCTTTGTTTGTCTGCGTGTTCCTCAACAGGATTTGGCAAGAACAACTTGAGGGATTACCACGAAACTTGCTGAAAATATGTCGTATGGTTCAAAGAAAACCCCATTTTTTCGTTTTCACTTTCTTTAACATAGTGAGCTACAGGGTTAGGGTTAGGGTCAGGGTTAGGGAGTCACTGATATTTCCTGACTTTCAATTTCTTGTTTGAGTCTAGCCCCCAAAACATTGGATGCTAAAATTCCCATAATGCAACCTCTTACATTCACTCTTCTGAACACCAGCTTCTTCTTTCATTCTCTACACTTTGAACTGTGTGTAAACTTTCTGTAAAAGAATGAACTGAGATGAGCTTTCTATAAAAGAAAAAAGTCTCAGGCTTGAGCTGAGATAAGCCAGAATAACCCCAACGACATCACAATGACATCATCGGGGTCCTTTTTGTCCGAATTGAACAGAAGAGATTATACCACAGTTTTCAGACTAATCCATCTGAATGACAGCCTTGCTGTGCAGAGAGTCAGCATTCACACCATCATAGAAAGACATAAAATTGAGGAATCATAGAATTCCACAATTAGAAATACTGGCAAAGACTCTGAGCAAAGTAAATATTGATTTTAAGGTGTTTGCAAAGACACCGGTAGAGAGATAACTGATGATATGTATCAATTTGTCAAACTGGCGCTGCTGAAGCCCAACCTCAGGCCATGCATTCTGCTCTATATATAGACAGGAGGATCCGCCATCCCTCAGGCAGTCCTGCAGCTCTGTGAGAAAATAGATGGTATGTGGCCCCTCAGAGGAGACATGCAGGATCTATGCTGCAGTGTAAATTTAGTCTGGCATGGCTGAGACACATGAAAGGAAGAGGCAGACGGACGGACAAGAGGAGGGTCGCTCCCATTAAAACATGCAGAGGGCAGATTTTAGCATTAAAATGACAGAGGCAAGACGAGTCCAGGGCAGATTTTCAGAATATGCATTGAATTGCTCAGGGATAGGAGGCCAGACCGAATTCAAATGCCATGGCTCATTAGTGTTTCTGGGGTCCAAGTCTTCTTTATTTCAGATTCTGTCAAATCTAATACTAGTCTACAGTCACCTGTTAGAATAATAATCCCTCATTCAAATTCAGGTTCTTCTGGTTTCATGAAATGTGTCCAGGATTCAGGTTTGAAGCTCAATTGCATTCATAATGAGCAGCACTGAGCATGGTCCTGGGTTATTCATGCGGATGATTTAGTTTTTAGGAATGTGAAAATGAACTGCACCTGTACCAATACTAATGTAAAAATGTATAAATACTAATTTAGCGGCTGCATGTCTTTACATGACTTTACAATACGCAACATACACCAACATTATATAAAGAGGTAAATCCTGAAACCCTACTATTAGCCTATTATTCTGCATTTTTACATCATGTCGTTGCGTCTTCATCAGGTAGTTCTCATAACACATAGTAAAGAAAATACTCTATTAAATGTTCTGCACGTATTGTTTCACCTCAAGTAAATGGTTAGAAAAGTATTATTATATTAAATATACTTAAAGTACTAATTGTGTAGAATTCCTCCATTCATGATGTGGTAATGAGCAGCTAGTATACCCTTTGATTATTATTGATTCATTAACTAAGATTAGCTAATTAGAAATACTTTATAAACTGTTTGTTTGCTCAATTTGTTTTACATTTGCATGGTAAAAAAAAGATTCCTATTAGTGGTCTATGGAAGCATAAATAAGCATCAAATGGAAATAATACTCAGATATAATGAGTACAGTATTGAGTAAATATACTGAAAACGATAGCCCACACAGTATTTGCACTTCACCTGATCCATCCCAGGTGTATCCCATGCAGGCTGGGCGCTACCATCTCTGATGATGTATGATTGATTACCTGGTAGACCATTGATCACAGGCTCATACTTTGAGTTTTATACATCATGTGAACGTAAAACAATACACATTTGTATGTAATCAGTGTGTGTGTGTGGAAGATAATGTTTACAAATATTATAAGAGTTTAACAACTTCTAATCAATAATAATGAGACATGTATTGTGATAATCATCAATACAGACTGATATGAACTTGTATATCATGTTATGATATTTGAACATCTCTTCTTTGTATAAGCACATTGCAGCCATGAGTTAGGTGGTTTTAATAGTTGGATCCACAGGAGCTGGGAGTCTGCTGACTATAATTTCTCAGTACAGGTCCGGTAGACCGTGTTGACTCAGTCAGATGTGGGATGAATAGATGCTGTCAGTCTCAGCCAATTTCAAGATAACCTACTTTACATCTCTCTTGATTTGGCTGCATGAACCCACACAACTGATGCAACCTGTAGACCCCGCCCAGATCCCGTAATCTAGTTTCCCATTGGTCAGACGCTAAGGCTGCCCCTGCCGTCATTGGCCCATGTCGCCGCTCTTCACAAGTTACGGAGCGCAGCCGGGAGAGGGGAAGCCACGTTGACACGGACCGGGAGTTTCATGGTGGAGATTGTGTGTGTGTCCTCCGGAGGTAACGGTCACGTCGTCGGGTGAACATCCGTGAACTCAGGCAGCTCCGCTGAAACATCAAGAGAAAGGTAACGAGCCCAGGGGCATGTTAACGTGTCGCTTTCATCAGCTAGCACAGCGGCTAGCTCACAGAGCCGCTAGCCCAGGACAGGTGGACATTAGCTAGCTAGATAATGCTACCATCAAAACAGCATCGAGCAGAGCTAGTTAGCATCTACTAAGACAATAACAATGGGAAATCAGCACTGACACTTATCCCACAGTAATATTGGATAATAAAAGTACAAACTCAGTTTCTCACTATGATGGAAAACAAAGATTTGATGTCCTTAAGTGTCATTTAAAGGAGTTGGTTGACTAAAACAATTACTTAGTTTCCCACTGCAGAGCAGTGATTTCCACCATATCCCAGTTAAACCAGAGTTTCTGGGATGTTTCATCATCCTCCTCCACTCTCTCTGGAACCATTCCAGCATTTTCCTCCACATCACCAAAGTCTGTCTGAGCGCTTTGAATCAGAACTGGATACACACATAAGTCAGCTCACAAGTGTATTCTACTGAAATGCATGGTTGTCACTAACAGCTTTTTTATTTGCAGGACAGAGAGGCCACATCATCTGACAGCATGAGTGTTGGATTCATTGGAGCAGGCCAGCTGGCTCATGCCCTGGTGAAAGGGTTCACAGCTGCAGGTGAGACCACTTTCTTTATTATGCAAGGTCCACCAGGGTTACATCACTGATGTGATATCTTAAACCAACATCAGCCATCTTTGACAAGGGGAACATCCGAGCCTGAGCAAGATTTTGGTTAAAAAAATGCTCTCAGGCTTGATATTCTAGTTTAACTATAAACTTCTATTATAAATAACTTAATATTAAAACACACAAAAACATAGAATTGAATTAAGAAGATCTTATACAAATCTTTTACGTTAAAATGTAGACATAAGTTTGCATCTTTCCTAAATAGTTTTTTCTGTAAGATAAGTATTATACATAAACACTGATATATCTGTGAAAGGGTCTTTTTGATTCAATTGACTAACTGATGAATCTGTCAGGCTCTAGAAAAAGGAAGCAGTCACATCTATACACTAGTTATAAAACAAGGCTGCACCCGTAGACCAGTCATTTCCAAATATATGTACTTCCACAATTCTGAAATAATACTCTATGATCTTACTACACCTCCATGTTATTTATTTTGACTTGTTTATTTACTTTATAGTCCTTTACGTGTTCCTTTCTCTGTTTTGACTATGAACTTAACTGCTGCAACATGTGAATTTTCCTGCTCGGGATCAGGAGACAGGTGTTTTTTCCCTTCTCTTCTTACCTCCTCATTCCTCACTCTCCACTTCCTCTACAGGTGTGATTGCTACACAGCGGATTACAGCCAGCTCTCCAGATACAGACCTGCCAACGGTTTTAGGGCTGAGGGTGAGAGGACAAGTTTCTGCATGGCTGTGGTGGGCTGTCTGATAATGAAAAGTGCTGGTGTGGGATTGAGGGGCTTGTCTGAAAGGTTATAATTTGTGCATGTAGCTGTAATAACACCAGTTTAGTTTCTCAGTGCCTTTCAACATCCTCTCACTTTCCCATCACCAATTCTCCTCATTGTTCTTCTTCTTCTGCAGAAAATGGGGGTGAACCTGACAACAAGCAACAAAGAGACCGTCAGTAAGAGCGATGTGCTCTTCCTGGCTGTGAAGCCCCACATCATCCCCTTCGTTCTGGATGAGATCGGGCCTGACATCGAGGACCGTCACCTCATAGTGTCCTGTGCTGCAGGTGTCACCATCAGCTCCATAGAGAAGGTCGGCCTCCTTTACAATTACTCTCTCTCGCTGCTCTGTAAACTGCTGAAGTTTCTTGGACACTCCACCCTTTTTGTTGTAGTTATTTTTTTATTAAGTTATTTGTCATTAATCCTGAGGTAGAAATCGTTTTACACCATGTCTGTTCTAAAAACATATCCTCTGTTTCCATTTTTGTAATTTTAACAGAAACTGCTTCAGTATCGATCAAATCCTAAAGTCATGAGGTGTATGACGAATACTCCGGTGGTGGTGAAAGAGGGAGCTACAGTGTACGCCACTGGGACACATGCAGAGGTAACAGAGACTTTAAGAGTCCCATTATTTATGAATGCATTAACAGGAAGGACTTATTTATTCTGTTTTTATTCAGTCTTTACTCAGAATATACTATATACGACATGTGAACATTTTGCCTGCACTTCAGATAAACTTAAGTCATTCAAAAAAATTATAATTTGTCCTCTTCCTCTTAGGTTGAGGATGGAAGGTTACTGGAGCAGCTGATGTCCAGTGTAGGATACTGCACCGAGGTGGAGGAGGACCTCATTGATGCCGTCACCGGTCTGAGTGGCAGTGGACCAGCCTACGTAAGTGACTGACTGTTCTGTGTTTGTCAGAAAGCACAGTGCAGTTTGTGAGGTTAGCGGATCCACCCGGAATCTGAATAGAAGGTGTCCAAGATAAACAATTTTGGCTGTGACTGAGCAGTCTGGCATGTAGGAAGTGATCTATGTAATCCTTTTGGAAAGTTGCTCAGCCGGTGATTATGTCATGTCAACCGTCACATTTCATTCAAATCTCTCTAGTTCATTCTAGTTAGGCTGTCTTCTTATAATTTTCCAAACTCTTTTTTACACTAAGGGAGTCACTTATTTATACTAATGCTGGAGTGATCTGATAAGCTGCCATTATTTATCTGTATTTTCAGCTGTCTGGCTTCACAGACAGTGCCTCAAGTAACAATGTTTCTTTATCTATCACTTATTTAGATTCATTATTTGGTCTATAAGATGTCAATTAGGGATGGGCGTTAGATTAAATTGTCTTCATCGATCGTCGAGAGAGTTAATGACGAATTTTCGATTAATCATTAATATTTTCAAGTTAAAAAATTCACTATTTATAAGCTACATTCAAATGCAGTGGGGAAAAAAAGCGTGTTTCCTCATTGAGATCTTTATTACAACATGAACAAAATATGCGCTGCCGTAATCTTAAGCAGCGGAGCCGACAGCTAGAAGCCGGTGCTACTAAACACAACTGACCCTAGTTTTTTTCCCCTCCAAAATAAAATAATAATAATATAAAAAAACATTATGTTAAACAACAACTACAAATATATAATACTTAGGTCTGACAGGTTTTGCAAAATGTAACTCAAAACTATCAAACAAGGTACCGAGTCGAGAAAGCTTCATAAAAATAACCAGTAACTCACATACAACTTCAGCACCAGCCTACGGGTTTGTGTTGAGAAAGATGAGCATGTTAAACTGCTCTGGGGTCAGACGCGAACGCAGCCTGGTGACCGTCAGTCCAGCCGCCGAAAAACCCGCTCTGAGGGGACTGACGTCGCCGTGATACACAGGTAGCTCTGTGCTAACTTGGCTAGCCTGGCCGCGGCTCCGGTGTTTGCGCTCCCCTCGTCCGTGTCAGACAACGCAGGCTCCTTGTCTCCCCCAGCCTCTGGGATAGCTTCGCAGTGTTGGCAGTGAACCAAGTCATTTTTTAACTCAAAATGGTCCCACGCAACACTTCGCCGTGTCGCAGGTAACTGAGTAGGACTGTGGTGTTTTTTTCAAACACTGCCCCCCGTGGTCAAATGTGTAATTAGCGAATTTCTTGATGGAAAAATTATTTCATCGACGAAATTCTTAATGATCAATTAATCGATCGTCGATTAATTATGCCCATCCCTAATGTCAATGTATTCAATTCATAATCAATGGCATATACGTGATCTTCATAACTCTTAGCATCAAATAGTCACCTGTTTTTTGTATGGATTGATGTAGTTGGTTAAACAACAACTCACAACTTTACACGACCACCTGGCATTTACTGCCAGGTGGTCGTGTAAAGTCAAATTGACATTGAGGAAATTTTGGGATGATGGTTTTTAAAAGTAAATTTTATTGTTCTACGTAATATTATGAAGATTGAAAGGTAAGTAATTGGGAAGCAAGGAGCACAAGAACAGACTTCTATATTTAACATTTTGTGAAAGTTTGACACGTTGCTTTTAAAGAAAAATATGAATCTTTTCACAGGCATTCACAGCCTTGGATGCTCTCGCAGACGGAGGAGTAAAGATGGGCCTGCCCAGGAGACTTGCTGTCAGACTTGGAGCTCAAGCCCTATTGGTTAGTTGTGTGTGTGTGTTTGTGTTTCTGTGTGTTGATTCTCTACAATTAGGCTCCTTGAGTCGTTGGCCATCTGTGTGTTAGGATTTAATTGCTACTAAAAATGATGTGACTGTAAATCAAAGTTTGCCCGTTATTCGGAATGGCTAAATAAATACAGAAGTCCTGACCTTAAAAAACAACTAGAATAGCACACTGTTTTTCGATATTGTGGTAGCTTCTTCAGACTCGGTATCCAGCTTCTCTCTGCATCTTGGGGAGCAGTAATTTCTGTTTGGCTTTCTTTCAGGTGTTGTTACATAGTTGAGATGAAAGCTCTGAGAGTCCCCTGCTATTTGCACATTTGTCGGAAACATTTACAGAAGGCACTGTAGTAGTAAAGTGATGTTGGGCCATTCTGCTGCCATGTTGCCTGGAAAATCTTAAAATTTTCTAAGAATTTATGGATTTTATTTCCTGGAGGAAATTTTTTAAAACATTATGATCACAGAAGGATTTCCGCTGTTGAGGATGGATTCCTCAACAGAGTTTTCCTTCATACAAATCCTCATCTCCTGCGTTTCTCTTCAGGGAGCAGCGAAGATGTTACTGGACTCGGATCAGCACCCTGGCCAGCTGAAGGACAACGTGTGCTCACCAGGGGGCGCCACCATTCATGCCCTGCACGTCCTGGAGAGCGGTGGCTTCCGCAGCCTCCTGATCAACGCAGTGGAGGCTTCGTGCATTAGGACACGGTGAGACACTTGTAAAAGGAAATGCACATCACACTCGACAACACCACCATCTCTGCTCCTGGGTTCTAAGATTTGCATAACCCCATTTTCAGTCGAGGTCACACTTTTCTGTCTATAAAATCTCCAAAATATAGACAGATAATGAGATTTTGCCAAATTGAATATCTTAGTAGTTACATCTTCAGGTTAAAGGAACCAAAACTGAGCTTTCTCACAAGTGACAAGTCATTTTATCCTTGTTTTATTCTTGCGATGATCATTTTTTATATTTGTATTCTGCTTTCAAGACCATGAAGAGCAGCTAAAATATACATTTTATATATATTTATATATAAGCAGTGCTATATTTCCTAATCATTTGATTTATTTGAAAATTACACCATACAATACAATTCTCTCTTGATCCTACTCCTATGTCACATAGGACTTTGGGCTGTTGGTATCTTCTTGCTTATCATTGATACAATTTATTGAAACGTGATACACACTAAAACCTTCATGTGTACTGCACACCTGACCTGAGGCCTCTCTTCCTCTCACAGGGAGCTGCAGTTCCTGGCAGACCAGGAGCGTATTTCTCCAGCAGCAATTAAGAAAACCACACTGGACAAGGTGCTCCAGCAGCCTGGAGTCGCAGTCAGCGGAGTGGCTAATGGGAACGGCAAGTCGGGGCTCAACCTGTTCAACAATCGCAGTTCTGGGGTCAAGAAGAAGAACTGAGTACACATAGGGGCGGACACACACACACACACACACACACACACATATATACATGTTACAGGATTAAGTGTACTATATGTACACATGGAGTAAACAATCAAAAACATACTATTTAGCCATAGAATTAAACAAACCGACTCTGGGCTGGTCTTGAAATCACATTCAAATTGCTTTGCTAAATAATTTATTCATACTTGAATGACTTTTGGACCTGATGGTGTCACCGCCAGTTTATACACAAGCACAAGTGTATTTTGGTCGCTCACAGTTACAGCCTTATGTCGTGATTTAGGATAACTGTTTAAAAACACACAAATCCAGATACACACTGAGGAGTGCATTTACAATTTGCTATCTGGGCAGTTGAACGATAATGACCCAGTGGGCCATGATGGGATCCTGGTATGCACCAGGCAGCAGATGGCTGCTGGGAATCATCAAGCCGTTAATGTCAATGTATGTCTTTTAATGTGTATCTTCTAAAAACATGAAGCTAAAATGTTAGTCATCATGTATCCTTTTTTAGTTGGTGCAGTTATCTTTGTTAAGCCAACAGTATTATGCTGTTAAAGACCCCAATATGGGTTTATCAACCTTTTAACGCCTTTATTTTTCTTGTCGTTTTTCTTTCGTATAACAACACTATGGTCCTCATGGATAAAATACCTTCCCTGTGTTTTTATATTTGGGATTTTTAGCACATTAAGAATATTGTGCCTTTCGACCCATAACTTTTTCCTCAAACATTAAGGTCATTCCAAACTGTAAACCTCTGATGGCAAACGTTCTCCCCGGATCCCTCTGTTAACGTTTGGGTTTTGACCTGTTATCTTGATTCTTCAAATGTTTCTCACCATGAAGGCACTTTTTTGTGTATTCTGTCATAAGGTAATTCGATGTTATTTGCTAAAAGAAAGTATTTCATTCAAACCGCTTGCTGAAGAATATTTAAGTATGATAATGAAAGCGTAAACTCAGCCATTAATCCGTCCTAATTGTTTATTTTGTGTTCTGTATATTTTTTATCCACATCAATGTTAGATGTTATGTACGCATTGGTTCAGCATATCAACCACTGAATTGGTGTGCCTGGCGGAAAGACGATATTAAAAAAACAGATGCTTACATTGTTCCTAAGCTGTTTGTCCAGGACTGAGTTTAATATGATACCAATTTTTACTCTTAAAGCCCTGCACCGACTCTACTGGGTTGCTTCTCAAAAATGAAGTGTCCACTTCCTTTTTACTGGCTCCACATGTTTTGTGTGGTTTAAGGTCCCTCTTGCACGAGAATGAACCAGATTGTTCTGTCAGTGAAGTCATTAAAATGCACCCCGGCCTGCAGATGGTGCTGTGTGGTCATGGACCATTTGCACATTCTCATGAAGATCACATTACACTCAACACAGCTGCCAGTTCAGAGGGACTTAAAATTGACCCTGACCTAACATCAAATATAACTACACCACGTCACTTATTGGCTGACAGCATTAACTGTAGCACTACAGTTACATGTTTCCTTCTGTCCATCCAAAACACTCCCACGGTCTTATTCTGTCTCCGCTGGTCATTCACTGCCTCTTCACAAAGTCAGATTTTGCATATGTCATAAATATGAATGGTGAAGGTGTTTCTCCTCGCTGGCCTGGAGATGCATTGTGATTGGCTGTGCTAAGAGGAAGCCCAGTCCAATTTTAGAAGCTTTCCGTCAGCAGGACATATGACCAGTGTGTGTGCGAACATGAATTTCCCTCTGCTCCTCTTCCTTAGACGTGTTCATGTCATTACTTAACCAGTTTAGAAACACAGGGGGGCTGTCAATGGCGAGATAACCTTTACGTAAAGATGTGAATGAATAAAAGTACTTTGTTTATTGTCCTAAATATCAACAGATAAACGCAGTTCAAGTCTCAGAAGCAGTTTTTCTGCCAAGAAATGCCCCAGAGGTTAACATATTATTATATATAACATTATTAGATTGTAATAAGAATACATCATTTTTAAAGTGTTATAGCTACTACTCAATAAAACAACATGGGCAATTGAGACGGGAATTTCGTGGAACTGTTAACAGATCTGAAATTTGACAGGCAGCCCTGAACAGCCACTGCATTTTTCAAAAATGGTTGCTTTCATTTTTGCATGCATTGATTTGATGAGCTATAACCATTTTATTCATACAAACTAAATGTTTTAATGGACAGCATGGCGCTGCATTAAGGTTCCCAGTCTTTCTGTGTAGAGTTTTCATGTTCTCCTTGTGTCTGTGGGTTTTCTCCAGGTACCCCAGCTTCCTCCCCACTGTCCAAAACATGCAGTTTGGGGTTATATTAAATTGAGTCTATAAATTGACCGTAGGTGTTAATGGTTGTATGTTGACCCTGCAATATGCTGGCGAACTGTCCGGGGTGTACCTTGCCTCTCGCCCACTATCTGGAATTTGTTCCAGCTCCTCCCTGCAACCCTCAATGGACAAGCTCAATAGACGATGGATGGATGAATTGATAATCTGATCATATCTAAAAGTACCTAATTCTCATGAATTTAGCCGAGTAAAAGCATTAAGTACTGAATTGTATTTAAGCTCAGCGCTGTGAGCTTCCAAACTAATTATCAATAAGTTAGTAAAGGGCTGAAGTGCAGGCGCACATTTAGGTACATGAAGATGAAGCAGCTCCATCAGACATGAAGTCTGTGAAATATTTGGGTCCAATATGCTCCAGGCTGCTACATTGTGGATTAACAGATGCTGCTCTGTGTTGGAATGACAATACACAGGTGCATAATGGCAAAGGAAAAAGTAATGGCTTGTGAAGAGCCATGTCCACATTATTATCGAAACAATTTATACAGTACCTATTGTAGGATTAGTTTATTTTTCTTAAACTAACACACACAAGTGTCCATTGATTAAATTGCAACCCGCATGCTCTTAGTGCTCTTGGGCTGTTTATTTGTGCGTGCAATGGTTTTTCCTCCGCCACTGAAGTGTCTTGGTAATCCCTTTTTTATGCCAAGAGGTTATTCTCCGCTTGCTCCTGTCGCTCTCCGTTAGGATTAGCCATTCCCGCGGAGACATCCATTTGCCTCTCATTATTGGTCTTCTGTTGCGGCGGATTTAAGTGCCTCCATTCCACCCAAGGTGAGGAGGCTGCTCTCTGTGTCAATCATTTTGACACTGGCCGAGCGTCTAAGATGCCAGTTCAGTGGCAGATAATCCTAGAGTTGGAAAGTTTGGACTGTGTGTCTGTGTGTGTGTGTGACTGTGTGACTGTGTGTGCGTGTCTGTGACTGTGTGTGAGCACGTGCTAAATCCAGCCCAGCATGGGATTTCTGTCCACAGGTAGGCCAGATGCTACCTGTCATCTCCATTCAATCAATGCAATCACTGACCTTTGCAACATGGTTTTTTGCATATGGTATCAAGGCCAGGAGGAGGAGGAGAGCCAGAAACCAAGATGAGTACAGAGATGGAAAGGCTCTTTCTTTGCTATTTGATTGTCTCCTCCATCACCACCTCCACAGGACATCCCCCTCATTCTCTTTACTATGAAAAACAGACAAGTAAGAGGTGTTTGTTTGTGGTGGCAGTCGTCCATGTTCCTGTTTCACTGTTTGTGCACTGTGTGTGTGTGTGTGTCTGTGTTTGTGTGTAGCTGTGATCTCTGGGCTGATACAGTATCAGTCTGGTGCAGCTGTCTGGCGAAACGGTTGCAGAAAAGAGGAAGCTCTTACTGTTACCACATAGTCAGTGAATATGGAGCTTGTGCTTCTGTCTGGTGTCAATGTGAAGTGAAAAGGTCTCCAGGGTGCACACACACACACCTGTGTTCAGACCACATCACCTTTTACATACTTTATTGTAAATGCCATTTTGCACATCAGTCTACACTCAGTAATGATGATAATATAACCTTATTTCTATACCACTTATAAAAACAGTGTTATAAAGTGCTTTACAAGTTTTATGGGAATAAAATAACGCAAAAGATAATATTAAAAACAAACATCTTTTAAAATCAGGCACTAAAAGGCTTTCCTTTAAAAATATTTTAAGAAATTATTTAAAAACTAATTAAGTGCTGACAAGTCTAATCTCTTCCTGGCATGGAGTTCCAGAGCCTTGGGGCCCTAATGGCAGGAGCCCGGTAAGCCTGAGTCACCAGGCTTGACTTTGGAACTGCTACCAAGTGGTGGTTGGGAAATGTTAGATCACTGCCAGGAGCAGAGGGAGTTAGTTCCTTTGTAACATAACTGGGGGCCAGACCATGCTGAACTTTAAAAGTCAAACCTTAATTTAACTGGCAGCCAATGAGGGGAGAAGAATGGGGGAGATTTGGCCCCTATGCCTGGTGTTGGTTAAAATACAAGCAGCAGTCTTCTTCCCTGAAGCGGAGACACTGAGGATTGACTGGTACATGGAAGCAGTGCATTGCAGTAGTTCAGGTGTGAGAAGACAAATTAATAAGCTTCTCTTGGTCTGGAGAAGACTGACCTGAATGAAGATTGGCTTTATTTCTTAAGTGGCAGTAACAAGATTTTATAAGGCTATTGACATGGGATTCAAATTTTTGGTTTGAATCAAATGTGATACCAAGGGATGTGGATTTCATATCGCTTGCCAATAAATGGTGTTTCTAACCAATAAATAAAAGGACATTTATTTACAAGATTCCTTGTTTAAAAACTAGAAAAATGTCTCATCTAAAAAGGTTTTCAGGCATAATTCAGTATTATGTAGGAGCACCTTTGGCCACAGTTCCAACTTCAGCTCCTCCAGGGGAAGTCCTCCACAAGCTCTGCACACCTGGATTTTAGTTGTTTATCTCGCTCCTCCTGGTAGATCCTCTCAAGCTCCAGCAGGTTGGATGTCTGGGAACAGCCACCGTCAGGTCTCTCCACAGACGTTCTATGGGGTTCAAGTCTGGGCTTTGTCTTGGCCATTCAAGGACATCAGTTCACAATGATGGTAAAGCATTCCCCCACCATGTTTCACCATAGGGACGTTTTTGCCTGGTGTTTATCACGTGTTTGGTGTTCTGCCTTAAGTGTTAGATTTGTGTCGCTTAACAAAAGGGAAACATTCTCCTCATGCTCAGTCCTTTAAATGCATGCGTTTTAATAAAAGGCATACGACAGCAAGTTGGGGTTTGTCTAAGGAGATTTTGCCTAGCACCCGCTCAATTTTCTTTAGATTAAGAATTCAATTGTTTAAAATTCACATTGCTATCTTTCACAGTGAGGCTAACTATCACTAGTAACATTGAGCTTTAATTATCGTGCCATGCATTGTGAAAAACAACTTTTAAACTTTAACAATCTCAATAGACATGTGTTTTTATACTGCTTATATTCTTCTGAGTCTGTTTCCTTACTGTAAATTCTACTGTATCCCCCCCCCCCCCCCCCCCACACACACTTTTAATAAGACAAACTCAAATTCCCTCTTCAAATCTACTGATAAACCTGTGATTAAAGCTCAGATAAATGTATTGGAGTAAAAAGTACATTCTTTCAGTCTGAAATATAGTGTAATGCAATGTTGCATAAAATTGTAATACTCAGCTCAAAATACCAGAATTGACCTCAGAGTGTTACTTAAACACAGCACTTTAGTGAATGTGGTCGGATTCCAGTTTTCACTGCATCACTGTGTTTCTGACACAACAGTTTTTGTGGGGTTTAGTTTCAAAAGTAAGGCAAGAAAGGAAGTACTCAGCTCATTAAAATAGGTAGGTTTAGTAATACCCCAATGTAGAAATACTATCTTAGAAACATTAGTATCAAAATATACAAAAAGCTAAAGTAATCATTATGCATAATAGCCCATTTCAGAAAGAAAATGTATATTGTAATAATTAATATAAATATTGATGTTGTAGTTAAAGTTGGGGCTCATTTTAGGGGATCTATTTATTTGTAAATAGAATAATCTGAATCTTTACCATAACTAAAGCTGTCAGAAGAATATGATGGTGTTAAAATTACAGCATTGGCCTCTGAAGTGATCTGCAGTAAAGTAGCATATAATAAACATAGATTAGCACCTTTAGTACCTTTTAATAACCTCAAATTGTACTTAATTATATAGCCCTGCATAGCATCTACTCAAAACTGCCAGCATATGGAGCATTTATACTCCAGCTGTTTCCACAGAGTATGCAGGGCAAAGCTCCGCACTCAACAGTCCAGACTTTGCTGATGAAACGTCTCGAGGTCCTCGGGAAGGAAAATTGCAAAAAATGCTTCCTCCAAGGAAAACTGCCATTGAGATCCAGGAAACGGTTCTAAATCTGCTCCTAAATTGCTGTGTGGTTATATTCTGTCCCTGTCTTCGTCATTTTCAGCCAAACTCAATTGATATGTCATAAAGAATCTTTCCTCCCAGAGATTTACTCAAAAACGTCCAAGTGGAGTTTGATCAGTTAATGAATATGTAATACCATCAACTCTTTAGCAACTGTGTGGCATTATTTCGAAATAGGCTGCTGGTATTAGTTGAGTGCTTTCTTGTAAGGGAAGTCATTAGTTTCTGAGAAATGGAAATAGAATATTGATAAACAATTAGTCGGAATTGTTTAGATGTGATTTTAAATGGTGTTGTAAATCTGGATGGATGGTGTATGATGAAGGATCTGCTTCTAGAGGTTCATGCTTTTCTTCAGTCTATCAATGAGCTTTACCATTAAAACAGGAAATAGTTCAAGTTGTCATGCATTCAAATAACCAAATATAAAAAACTGAGTTGGCTGTAAAAGTTAAAAATCAATGAAAAATTATTTCCAGATTCAAATTCTTTACAACTTGGAAAACGCTACATTTACATCTGGCAAATTTTTGGGAATGTCAAAAGTGACGGTTTGTTTTATGGAAGCTGAGTCAGGAGATTTTTTCATATGTTCATTTCATGTTCTTTTAACATGAAATGAACATATGATCATAGCAATTTAACAAAGGTTCAATATAAATTAATAGATAGATCTATTGTTTAAGCACATTGAGGAGGTATAATATTTCTACCTCAGATTTGTAAATGTAATCTCAAAATATAAATAATTATTTATCCCGTGTTTGTGAGTCTCTACCCATAAAGGAGAGAAAATCCTTTTCTTTAAACTTAATGGAAATAATAATGTGACATTTGTCATGATAACTATTGATGTCAACTGATATCAACAATATATATATAATTGTTTGGACACATCAACCGATCCTTGTGGAAAGTACACATTTAATATATCTGTTCTTCTATTTGTTTGGTGTCTGTCTTTGCACATTCATGCTGTCTTTTTTGCTTGGGGGAGGGGGGGGGGATTTGTGCATTTTCATGAAAAAGATGGGGAAATGCAGTCAAATCTGGTGCCACATAAAGTTTAGTTTATTGCTACTCAGTAACGAGGGTTATTTTTCCAGCGTGTCCTGTGTGATTCCCTCTCTGGGGACCCGGAGCCTGGTGTGTCGGCTCAGAGATGTGCGCACAGAGGTGGGGCCGGCTCCTGGTCCCACTTCTCCTCTCAGGCTCTTGTTGTTGGAGCAGTCCATCACACAGTAGTAGCGTCTCGTGTCTCTTTAAATGCGGGTTGCGTAGCCGCTTCATGAATGAAACCATG
Organism: Pleuronectes platessa; assembly: GCF_947347685.1. NCBI lineage: Eukaryota > Metazoa > Chordata > Actinopteri > Pleuronectiformes > Pleuronectidae > Pleuronectes > Pleuronectes platessa. Next base: position 21,752,872 of record NC_070628.1, on the reverse strand, counting down.
TGATCCAAACATCATTTGACGTCTGGCGCCTCCGACCATAAAGGAGTGGATGTATCTAAAGACCTGCGAGAAGGCGTGAGCGGAAAAAAACATTCCTCCAACTGCCTCGGCTCTTCCCCGGGTCGACCAACCAAGCGGCGGAACCCCAACCTCCGAGGGTGCGGCGGGCGAACGGCGCCGGTTTGACTTCTGGGTGAGTCAGCTTTGTGTGGAGCAGAACTCTTGTTTATTTCCCTGCAGGAAAAGAAAACTGCTGAATAAAGACGCGCTGTTTTGCTGAGTGTGCACGGCCGCCGCCGCCGAGTGCGGTCGCGTTGACGTTGCCGCTGGTCCCCGGTGTGCGCCGCCGCTGCGCTGTCCCGTTCAGTCCGAGCCTCCGCGGCCGCAGCAGCAGCGCTGTGGTTCTGCTGAATCATCACGATCCCGGTTCGTCATCCGGACCCGAACGTGGTCCACCGACACCGGGGTCGTTCGCTCTAACGCCGACTTATCAGCCGGTGATTCCATAACAACACAGACAAAGGGGGTGTAGGCTACGATACGTGAGGCTGTCAGGCTTAAGAAAGAAGCCATGTGTCGGTATTAGAGCACCGAGCGCGCTCCGTGCCGCTGCTACTCGCGGGGATTCCCTTGGTTTCTTACGGCTAGTTGACTGAATATCTAGAAAAAGAGAAGCGAAAGTAGAAACCCGAGCGTAGAGTCACAACTTATTCAAGAGGAAACCCTGGAAGAGCAGCTCGGCGCTTCCCTCTGCTCGGGGCGCTGGAGCGGCAGCCGCGGACACAAGCTGCCGCTGTCGCTTCACTGCCTCTCGGTGTGTGTGTGTGTCCGCCGCCGCGCAGGTAAGAAGATGACCGGTCAGCTGTTGGTCTGTTAAACTCAGGCTTAATCTGCCCTCCTGCTCCGGAGGTGACGTTTTAGTCTGGTCGCTGCTTGTTCGGATCAGTGAAAAGTGATGTGGGGGTTGGGGGGGTTAAAGAAAGACATTGTGTTGTGAGAGTCCGGCGGACACAGCTCCAGATCCCGCTGCGGCTGCTGCTGCTGCTGCTGCTGCTGGGGACCGTGTTGACATTTGCTTTGTGTCAGCCGGGCCTCCACTCCACCGTCGTTATCCCTCCACGGCCACACGGCGCGTTCAGCCCCTCGTTATGAGGCGGAGGGAGCCGGTCTATTTCCTGGCGTGTCTCGTTGTGTTGTACACCGGCGGCAGAGATGCTGATTCATCACAACGTTGTTATTTCGCAACGTTCGCGCGAGCGGCGCGGAGGCACGAGGGAGCCATGGCAACATGGCACCGGCGGCGGCGGCGGCGGGCGGACAAAGGTCTGGCGCGAGGGGAAGGAAGAGCTCGGTGCGAAGCAGCACGGGCCCGGTTCATGTGCGAGTAGCACGGCGGAGTGACGGTGCACGGGGACTGGGGGGATCAGAGCTCGTGTCGGCTTTTTCAAACTGTCACCGCTGCTAAGAACAAAAGATGGTTTCCTCAGCGGAGGTTCGGCTCAGGCAGCTCGATCCCACTCACCCTCGGTCAGGGGATTTCAGGCACATGGGGAGAGTGTGCGCGCAGGCGGGATAAATAACACGCGCTGAATTATTTAGCTGTTCAACCCCCATTCTTGTTTTACTTTGGGGGGGGTCTTGTTTCAATCCAGTTACAGTTGCATATGGACAAATCACAGTCACACACAGAGATGACAATGTGTATTGAGTGTATGCGCCTCGACCGGTAGGAGAGAAAGGGAAGGGGGTGGAAAAGACGGGATAGAAGAGAGGTGGAGAGCCGGAGTAATACAATCCTCACAAGCAGACAAAGCAATGACACCTGCTACCCTTGATATGCTCATTTCTAATTAAAACCCAATGTGTAAGGCTGCAAGATCTAACATTGTGTGTGTGTGTGTGTGTGTGTGTGTGTGTGTGTGTGTGTGTGTGTGTGAGAGGGCCAATTTTGGGTCAATACCATCGTTGTGAGTACATTTTGGCTGGTCCTCGCAAATTCAAAGGGTTGCGTGAGTGTTAAGACTTGATTTTGGGGCTATGGATTGAATTGGGTTAGGGTTAGTTGTGATGTTTAAGGTTAGGGTAAGTGTCTGGGGAATGCATTATGCCAATGAGTGACCTAACAACCATAGAGGGACAAGTGTTTGTGCGTTTGTTCAAAATTTGGTCAAACTCAAATGACAGCTGCGGGGAAAGGACACTTTTTCTGTTGTGATTAATGCTGGACACTTAATGCACATGAACCCACACAGGGACCCACTGCATGTGCAAAAAAAAGAAAAGAAGCAAGCACCTCATTGAACTATAAAGCGCCCTGCTGCAACAGAAGCTGCTCTGATTGATCTCCTGCAGCCGGGCCATTATGTGCTCGCCCGGTTGTAACCTATGAGCGTTGCAACTCTTAAACACTGAAGAGTAATAGGGAAGCTCTGTGGGCACAAGAAAAACAGAAACTTCACCCCCCTAATGACTCCATATCAGCAGCTTTAGTTCGAGTCAGCACTCTGCGGAGTGTATCAAAAGTATGTAGTAAGCAAGTTGGCAAGTACTGTAATAGAGGGTCATAATGATGAAACAGTTGTATCAGTATTGGAGAGAAGAGCACCCCTCCTACCCCCCTTACTCTCTCTCTCTCTCACTCACACACACACATTTCTCCCCATTTCCTTTTCTCATTGCCAACACACACACACACACCCCCACACACAACCTATGGGCTAAGCTTTTTATACTTGGTATCAGTATTTAATCAGTGCTTGAAGTGCATTTCTCTGTCAAGTACTTTCCCCACTTCCCTGGTGTTCATGGTAATTGAACGCTGACCAATGCTTATGTGTGCAACTTTGCTGATGGTGGCGGAGCGGCAAGGCGCACAGAGCAACGGGGATGAAGGAAGAGGGAGGAAGAATGAGAGATGGGATTTGCGGAGAGATTGAGAACAAGGACCTTTTTGTCTTCAAGGCATTCCCCTGAAAATGCTGAGGCGAAGCAAATGCGCTCTCGCTTGACAGATGGCGTTTTCACTTGTTACTTACCACAGCTAGTTTCTTTTGCCTTGTGCCGTATGTGTGTGTGAGGGAGAGAGGGAGACTGTGTGTGTGAATGTCTGTGTGTGTGTGCAAAGAGTGTAAGAGATACAACACCTATAAAAATCTAGTTGCTCTAGGGTTTGCAAGTAAGAGAGCAAAGTAAGCACCAAGGTTAAGAAGTGTGTTTGTGTGTGTGTTTGTTTGTGTGTGTGTGTGTGTGCAGACATAGCAATGGGAAGATGATTTTACTATCAGTTGGCCATTTCAACATTTTGCACTTGACAGTTGTTTCCTTTCCGTCATTTCACTTCTGAAGTCTCGATCCTCAAGAGGAAGTATTGAGTGTAACATCGGTCTGTTCTGCCACATCAGAAAACTGTGTGTGTGTTTCTGTGTTCATGGATCCTTGTTTGATTCCCTGCATTTGGGGTATAGGATGAATAGGACAGAAGCTATTGAATAGGTGTCTATTCAAGAAGAAATTTAGATTATTTATGTTGATAAACTGATTGTTTGGAGAATCAATCGGCTAAAGCTTTCATCTATAAAGTGTATTTTTTTTAAACACAAAAAGACTCAAAAAGGGAGTCTAATTAGTGCAACTTCAGGGATTTGAACTGTTGGTCAGACAAAACGATGTTTGAACATTGTCAGCTTTGGTCAAAGGAAATTGTAAAGTCACAGATTAATTACTGATTAAAATTATAATTAAATGCATATTTCCGTGTATTGTTCTAAAAACGTATTGCTGTTGCCTTCAAAATATGTCCATTAAACAGGACGGGATCTTCTGGCACTGTGTAATTCCTGCAGCACCTTTCTCTTTTGGGAATTTTTAGCCATAAGAAAATACCATCGTCCTATCAGTGTGACGGTGACAATGTTCTATTGTCTATCTCCTGTGGATGGGTTTCATTCTGTTTTGACCTGAGTTTCGGGTCATGATACAAACACCATGATAAGGTTTTATTTGTAAAACAAGAAAAATGTTGATATAACCGAGGAAATATCTGATGAATGAATAATCAAACAAGACTAAAGAATGAAGTGAGCCCAGAGTTTAGACCTGGGGTACTGGCACTGCAGTCGTTGTACTGACTAAAATGTACTGACTAAGATTCATTATACATAGGTATCAGTCAGGTGGTCATTCAAGTCTATTATTCTGAGCTGGTTTTCAATTATCAATCACATTTTGTAATTATGCACCATGACATTGAAACATGCTCCTGTAGTTTCTCGCCATAATCCTCTCTATCTCCTGAAGATGGTTCACAGCGGCCGCATCTATTGCAGGGCTGTGGTGGTGGATTGCATTAGATTGCACAGGTGTTCACAGTATTGTGTCCACCTCCCGTGCCTGTGCGTATGCGTGTGTGTGTGTGTGTGTGTGTGTGTGTGTGTTTGTGTGTGTGTGTGCGTGTGCGTGTAGGAGAGATAACATTGGGAAATAATCTCCAAAGTGCCGTCTGCATGTTTATGATCTTGTTTACTACTGGGATCCATTTCAGAAAAGTCTTGTTATGCTTGCAAATTTCAGAGTGCGAGAGAGGAGTTAAAAGAGAGAAGTAAAAGCTGGAATAAAAGATGGAATCAGAGGGAGGGAGGGAGAGAGCGAGAGAGCGGCGGAGACAAAAAAAAGGAAGCAGTGGGGCAGATCAATAGTTGAGTGTTTTTTCTCCACAGTAATGATGAAATATGGTGTAAGCAGATCTGGTGCATAATCATTGCTGTGCTCCACTGTTTTTTTTTTTTACCTGTGGGAGCGTGCTGCTTCTCCTTGTGTATTCTGAGATAGTATGTGTGTGTTTATGTGTGTAGAATCCCCCCCCCCTCCACAAGTGTCTTGACTCCTTATTTACATAAACCTCCCTGAGAAGCGGAAAATATATGAAATCAAGATAAATCCCACTGCAACAGCCACAAGAAGTCAAAGGGATTAGAAAATGGAAAAAAAAAAAGTTTAAGTTTAGTTCAAGTGGCTCCAATTACTGAACGTGCCCAATGCGCCCTTAAAGGGCTGTTGTGTGGTGAAATAGTGAGCTGGTCGTCCGTATAGATAATCAATCTGATCGGTTCTCTTTCAGTCAAATTCTTGTGTTCCTCAGAGGACCGGTGGGTTTATTTTGGAGCTGTTTGAGAAGGCTCCAGTTAGAGGAGACTACTCATTCCCACAAACACACAAACAATCTAACCCTTAGCAACGGTTTTCTTTTTGTTGTGTGCGGGCAATTTTAAGATATTGAGAATGGGCGTGTAGCTGTGGAGATGCAAGGCCCTGGTAACAGGGGCATCCACACCAGCGGTTGTCTACCAGTTGCATCATCTATATGCGCAAACTTGCCGCATTTTTTAGCTGCAGTGTGACGAACCCAGAATTGCGGTATGAGTTTCTGAACCTTTTTTAAATAAAACACACACATGCACACACACAGACACGCGGACCAACGTGTGGTGCCAAGTGGTAACGAGGGGGAACAAAGATAAGTGTAGCACCGGCTCTTTGACTTCACCTGTGGCATGAAATCACTTCCGTGAAGTGTTTGTTTTCGAGTTTTGAATTTCTCTATTTACATTAAAGTCTTATTTACAAACTAAACACTTGACACTGACTGTCTCTGATGCTTTTTTAACATATGCCAAAAGAGGATATATATTTA